>NC_062571.1:52664171-52971751 GCF_022837055.1 Prionailurus viverrinus | reverse complement strand
GTGGGAGCACATCCCTGGATGTCTTTGAGAAGGTCATTTTGCCTGTAGTTCCTGCAAATCTATTTCTTTTACCCCCATTGATCAAAACAGACATCAAGCGATGAGAATTTACTGCCTATTGTTTGTTCCTGCCAGGCTAAGAAAGCTAGGTGACTGAGGTGACAAATTTTATTCTGTTTCTTTGTAGCTAATCTGGGAAGAGCTGAACAAAAAATTCTTAGGTCCTTTCATTTATTAACTCCCAACATCAAAATAGAGCCTTTCTTATACCACCTGGGTTGTTCATAAAATAAACAGAGTTATATTAGTAGCTATTTTTTTGTAAGAGAAATAAATGTCCAGTATTTTTGTAAGACTATTTATATTCTGTTTTAGAGAGTTGGCTGTAGTGACGCAGAATCTAGCTTTCAGGGAAATATAGACAGGATAGACTAAATGGGGAAGACACTGTTCTTTTTTTTGAAGAATGTATGAATTTATTTTAGAATTTTGAATTTATTCAAAAGTTCGAGAGCTCAAGAAGTTCATTTTTAGAGTGTAACCTAATGGAAAGTTTCACCAGGAACTCACTCAAACAGGAAATATATTTGTTTTTAAACTTAGATTTTATTTTGTAATATTGGGTGGCATCATTGTGTTACATTTATTAACAGACTAACTGCTGGTATCTTTCTTATAGTCGTGTGAAATGGGTAGATGCCTTTTCTGTATAAACTCTACTTGGCCATAGAGTTAACAATGAAAATAATTTTTTTGAGTGATATAAAATATTGCTTAGGTTAGTAGGGTGGAGATGTCGTAACCACATCTACATCTGTACTCCCACATCTTAATTTATGTGTTCTCATTTACGTGTTTCACCTGTTGTTTTTTTTTTAAATATACGAAATTTATTGTCAGATTGGTTTCCATACAACACCCAGTGCTCATCCCAACAGGTGCCCTCCTCAATACCCATCACCCACCCCCCATCAGCCCTCAGTGTGTTCTCAGTTTTTAAGAGTCTCTTATGCTTTGGCTCTCTCCCACTCTAATTTCTTTTTTTTTTTTTTTCCCCCTCCCCTCCCCCATGAGTTCCTGTTAAGTTTCTCAGGATCCACATAAGAGTGAACACATGTGGTATCTGTCTTTCTCTGTATGACTTATTTCACTTAGCCTAACACTCCCCAGTTCCATCCATGTTGCTACAAAAGGCCATATTTCATTCTTTCTCATTGCCACATAGTACTTCATTGTGTATATAAACCACAACTTCTTTATCCATTCATCAGTTGATGGACATTTAGGCTCTTTCCATAATTTGGCTATTGTTGAGAGTGCTGCTATAAACATTGGGGTACAAGTGCCTCTATGCGTCAGTACTCCTGTATCCCTTGGGTAAATTCCTAGCAGTGCTACTGCTGGGTCATAATTTTTTGAGGAAACTTCACACTGTTTTCCAGAGCGGTTTCACCTATTGTTAATGCAAATGCTTATTCCCAAATTGGATTAGCTTGAAATGACAGGGAAAATTCGATCATGTTTAGTCCTGCACTCAGAGAAGTTATCAGCCTTTGTTGTCAGTTTAATATTCCCTCTGCTGTCAGGGCCAGTCTGAACCTTTGAACAAATAAAAATATGTGAATAAAGACTACTTTTCCATTTATTTTAAGAAATGTCTGGGGAAAAGAAAAATAACTGCTGAATACTCTTAGCAGCAGTAATATGGACTGTTTTAAAAGGTAGTGATTTTTAGCAGCAAAAACAGCTCTAATTTTTTATTCTTCTTGCTATCAATCCAAGTATTTCCGTGCTATACATACCTTTACACAAAAATGGTGGTATTATCTAGACCCTGTAATCTGCAGTCGCTTATCCTATTGTACAAGTCACAGTTCAGGATACTTCTTTTATTTTTTGTATGATTCACTCTACACTTTGGCTCCTAATAAAGCATCTGTTGTCCAAGAAAATAATTTTAACTGTGGAAACTTCCACGTTTGTTTCAGGTCGGTCTTCTCTCTTTCCCTTTGAAGATGCCTTCCTGGATGACAGTCATGGCGATCAATCCTTGTCCTCTGGCTTAAGTTCTCCCACTCGCTGTCAAAATGGAGAACGAGTAGAACGTTACTCCAGAAAGGTGTTTGTTGGAGGCCTCCCTCCTGATATCGATGAAGGTATGACGCATTCATTAATGACTTTATCAAGGCCAGATTTGTTCTTCGTGTGATCTGACCCTGTCTCTCCTCTCCAAGCAGCTTTAGGACATTCATATTTTAGTGTTCAGAGGATGAAAATATATGATAGATGGGGAAGTAATAGATTGTGCACTTCAGGTCTGCTGTTCAAATGTGTGTATATATAGCAGTCTCCCAACAGTGTCTTGTTTCCTAGGCCTTCATTTGGGGATACGTTTTAAAATAATAATGAAAGTTAATATTTATGAAACTCTCCATAGGCCCATTATTGTGCTAAGCGCTTCACATTACATTATCTCATTTAATCCTTATAGCTATCCTATAAGGCATATCCTACCAACTCCATTTTATAGATAAGGAAAGAGGCTCAGAGAGAGACAGTTTGTCCAAGGTTGTGTAGCTAGTGGTGCACCTAGTGCTCAGAATTCTTCTGATTCCGGTGCTTTTGCTCATATTTATCACACCATCCCATCTCATATTTTAATATATCGATTAGTAAAAAGCACCCTTTGCCTTTAAAAGAATGAAGACTAATTAGAATTTTTCTTAATATTTTTGAGATACCGTCAATCCAAAAGTGAGTTTTCACTTATGCTCGAAGCCAGTCAGCACATAGTAGGTTGTCAGTAGATATTTGTTGAATGGACAAATGAAATGTAATTGTGACAGAATTAGCCTAAGGGAAAAAACAACTCTAGTTCTGGTAGGTTTTGGATCTGCTATAAAAATATTATTAAAACAATTGCTTTGTCAGTATTGTTGTAGCTATGGCATTCCTCTAATTTATCATGATTTTCTTTTTCACGGTGATAAAGGAATAGTCTCTAAAAGTAATTTTATTTTAGGGGCACTCTGGGAGGCTCAGTTGGTTGAGCGTCTCGGGTCATGATCTTATGGTTCGTGGGATCCAGCCCCATGTGAGGCTAGTCTACCACTTGTGTGCATGTGCATGTACTCTCTCTCACTCTCTCAAAATAAATAAACTTTTAAAAAATATTTTTAAAAAGTAAAAATAATTTTATTTTAGACTTCTTTCTTTAAGGTTGTACAGAGCTGGAGACTCATTTTCCTCCAAATTATTTTTATACTGGTGTTAATCTCATCTATCAATTGGATTTTTTTAAAGACAAAGTTTAGATCATGGCTGAGAGAGTGGCAACTTAAATCTGAGTGTGGGCTAAGTTATAACCTTCTGCTTTGAGTCAGAAGTCAGAAGGAAAAGGTAAATTTATTGAGCTATAACGCTGGAAACATTTTCTTCATAGGTTGTGTCATAGGTAAGTATGAGAGAAATAGATCATTGGTTTTAACTTTTTATCATCAAATAGAATTACCTACTTTTTGCCCCTATTCCTCACCAAAAGAATTGTATCTATTTCTTTTTTTTTTTTTTAAGTTTATTTATTTTGAGAGAGAGAGAGAATCAGTGGGAGAGAAGCTGAGAGAAGGGTACAGAACATCCGAAGCAGGCTCTGTGCTGACAGCAGAGAGCCTGATGCAGGGCTCTAACTCACGAACTGTGAGATTATGACCTGAGCTGGAGTCAGATGCTTAACTGACTAAGCCACCCAGGTGCCCCAAAGAATTGTATCTATTTCTAAAATAATCTCAGAGATTCATAACCTTAGATTACTAATAATCATAACCTAAGATTAATAATGTTAGATCTTTTAGAGTTTATTTTGCATAAGGGAAAGCACATTTTAAATATTTTGTAATCTTTTGCTTTTGCCTTTTTTCTAAATACAGAACATTCCTATTTTTAGAGTCTTTTTTTTTTTTTTTTTTACTTGACTGAGAGGTCACCTTAGTTAATGACATATTTTTTTTCTTCCAAACTCTTTATATCAAATTTACTGGCAGTGAAGAGCAATGAATTATAGTTAGAAACACATTTTGCATGGTTGAAAGTGAATAACCAAATGTACCCAGCAGACAATTGTATTTCACTTAGTAGGTTTGACTTCTGTAAAAATGCTTTAGAAATAGCTCTCAAAACGTTTTTTAAATAAAAAGACATGCTTTATGCTATTCTGTTTGCAATATTTTTTTTTTCTCTTATGCTAAGATTCCTTTTTTGTTTTATAGATGAGATCACTGCCAGCTTTCGCAGGTTTGGACCTCTCGTTGTAGACTGGCCTCACAAAGCTGAAAGCAAGTCGTATTTTCCTCCTAAAGGTAATGCACTTAAAATGTCTCCACTGCCTGCCTGTTGGAGAGCTAGCATGACAGTTCAATAAAATTATGACAGCCTTTTAATTCTTGAAATAGCAGTTGGATTTTTTCCCCTAATTAAGAAAATGTTTTATTGTTGATCATCTTTTTGTGTCTTACTGTTTCCACTTGGAGACTGTTCCCCCCAGGAACACACTCATTGTTTTAGGGCATCTATTTATTATATCAACGGTGAGATTTTGTGAGTCTTGTGTGAGTGAACCTTGTGCTAAGTTTTCATTATTTGAGAGGAAAAAATCTAGGATTTTGAGCAATGTCAGTGAGTGGAGAGGGAAAGATTATTTAGAGTCAAATATTATTTGTATCCCAGTGTCCTCTGGTTTTATAGGTCTTATAAAACCCAAACTTTGAAAACCTAGTGGCTGAAATATGACGTTTTATGAAATTACCTTTATTCATATCTGTCTTCAAAAAAAATTTTTTTTTAATGTTTATTAATTTTTGAGAGACAGAGATAGAGTGCAAGCAGGGGAGGGGCAGAAGGAAAGGGAGACACAGAATCAGAAACACGCTTAAGGCTCCAGGCTATCAGCACAGAGCCTGATGCGGGGCTCAAACTCCAAGCCCTAAGATCTTGACCTGAGCTGAAGTCAGACACTTAACCGACTGAGCCATCCAAGCACCCCTATTCATGTCTGTATTTTAAGTGACTTAGTGTGTTGAGGGGTGGAAGGCAAACTAGCAAAGAATTCTTCACATGAACTCTTCCCTTATTTTTGGTAGACTTTTTTGATAATTTACGAAGACCTGAAAATATATTACTTTGTTCATAGTCTGTAATTTCTGCAGAATTCAGGGAGCTTTTCTAGTGATATTAGCTCTGGGTAAACTCCTAGAATTACATAGAATAGTTTTTGGGGTTAAAAAAGGAAGTTTTCTTCATCTGTAGCTATATTTCAAAGATGTGTTTCATCTCCAAAGAATTGTTTTTTTGATAAGTATTATTGTGTAACATTATTCCTTCAAGAAGATGGAGTCAAAATACTTATCTTTCCTGTGCTTTGTCCAGGAATGAAATTATAGCTTAACCTGGGAAAGGTCGGTGGCTTCTTCTTATGTCTGGTTTATTAGGTTTCTTTGCCACCTATATTTCTCCTCATTCTCTCAACAACCTGTGAAAATAATTACTCACTAAATATAAGGCTGTTTACTTTTAACATTTCCTTTTTAATTCTCTTCAAGAATTTTTAAAGTTAAAAAAATAAGTTTCATATTAAGCAGAAAAGATAAAAATCGCCAGCTGATTATTCCATTGAAGGAATGTATTCACCACCTTGTGGTACATGTATAGCACTGTGTAAAAACACATGTTTAAAACATGTTTCTAAGAGTGCTAATAATTCCTTGAATCAGAGTAGTGTTATTTCAGTGAATGAATGAGTTCACCACACTGTGCCGTAGGTAATATGCTCTGTAAAGTCACATGTATTAAAAAATATTCCTAAGAGTACCAGTTGCATTTGAGCATTAAGACAGTGTCATCTCACTGAAAGAATGTGTTCACTACACTGTGGTACATGTAGCACACTATCTAAAATTGCATGTGTAAAAGATATTTCTAACAGTGCTAGTTGAAAAAAAATCATCATGCTGAGAAGGTATAAAAACACCTCTAGTATCAAAGATGTCAGGTGATCTGATCATCATGAAAAATGAAGATAGGGGCGCCTGGGTGGCTCAATCGGTTAAGCGTCCGACTTCGGCTCAGGTCATGATCTCACAGTTCATAAGTTCAAGTGCCACACGGGGCTCTCCACTCTTAGCATGGAGCCCATTTCGGATTCTCTGTGTCCCTCTCTCTTTGCCCTTCCCCTGCTCTCTCTTTCTCTCTCAAATATAAACAAAAATGAAGATAAACCCGTATAGTCATGTCCAAAGAAAATTATCCAAATCTATATCTATCAGACATAATCACTATATACATTTTATTAAATATCCTTCTGTTGTCTCTTTATGAACATAAACATTTATATGAAATTTTGCAATTACATAAATGGGATCACACTGTGCATGCTGTTTAATAACCTGCATTTTCCCCTCAGCAATGTCAACATCTTTCTGTAAGAGACCTACATTATCTTACTGACTGTATTTGATTTAATCCATCCTGTTAATGGACACTTAAGTTGCTTCTAACTGTTTTGTCTCAGGGATCACACTTCAGTGAATATCCTTATGCCTTCATCTTTTTGCCTTTATCATTACCTCTTAGGGTGAATTTCCAGAAGTGAAGTACATATTTTTTTATACAGATTGCAAAGCTGCCCTTAAGGAAAGTCATATATGGGGGTGCCTGGGTGGCTCATTTGGTTGTGTCCGAGTTTGGCTCAGGTCATGATCTCACAGCTTGTGAGTTTGAGTCCCATATTGGGCTGTGTGCTGACAGCTTAGAGCCTGGAGCCTGCTTTGGATTCTGTGTCTTCCTCTCTCTCTGCCCCTCCTCTGTTCTCACACACACACACACACACACACACTCTCTCTCTCTCTCTCTCTCTCTCTCTCTCTCTCTCTCTAAATAAGTGTTAAAAAGTTAAAAAAAAAAAGAAGAAAAAAAGAAAAATCATATACGTTTATGTTCCCATCAATATTATCTGATTTGTAAAACTCAGTTTTATTGAATCAGAGGAAATGACTCTTTTTCAATCTTTGCCTATCTGATGGTTAAGATAACATCCCCCCCCCCCCCCCCCCCCCGTTTTGGGCATTCTTTTCTCTTTACTGGTCTTTGAATTTGTTTTACTTTTTTTGATTGACTTCTCATTTCTGTCTGGACTTTATATTGGAGTAAGGCACAGGAAGCGATCCAGTTGTATTTTTCCTGGTAGCATGCCAATCATCTCAATAGTCATTTATTGACTAATACATTTTTTTTCTCATTGATTTGGAGCATTAGAAATAAGTGTTGATTGAAACATTATCTCTCTCTCTCTTTTTTTTTTTTTAAGTTTTTCATTTTGAGAGAGAGAGAAAGTATGAGCTGGGGAAGGGCAGAGAGAGAATCCCAAGCAGGCTCCATGCTGTCAGCTCAGAGCCCAACATGAAGCTTGAACTCCCCGACTGTGAGATCATGACCTGAGCTGAAATCAAGAGCCAGACACTTAACCAGCTGAGCTACCCAGATACTCCTTGGAAGGTTATCTCTTCTCTTTTTCAGTGGAATGCATTAAGTTTTTCTGGAATCACTCTGTCCAGTGTGATAGTCACTAGCCACATGTAGCTAATGAGGGCTTGAAATAGGACTAATTTGAATTGAGACATGCTATAAGTGTAAAATATACACTGGATTTTGAAGACTTAGTTTTATAAAAAAAAAAAAGTAAAAGATCTCATTAGCAATTTTGTTTTCATGTTAGAATAAGTTTTTGATATATTGGATTAAATAAAAAATATTAAAGTAAACTTCACCAGTTTCTTTTTACCTTTTAAATGTAGATATTAGAAATTTTTGTTTTCTATTTTAAAGTTTATTTTGAGAGAGAGAGAGAGAGAGAGAGAGTGTGTGTGTGTGTGTGTGTGTGTGTGTGTGTGTGTGTGTGTGAGAGAGAGAGAGAGAGAGAGAGAGAGGGAGGAGGAGGAAGGGCCGAGAGAAAGGAAGAGAGAGAATCCCAAGCAAGCTCTGTGCTAACAGCCCAACTCTGAGCTTGAACCCATGAACTGTGAGCTCATGACCTGAACTGAAATCAGGAGTCAGACATTTAACTGATTGAGCCACCCAGGAGACCCTAGAAAAAAATTTTTTTAATTAATTAATTTATTAATTACACCCAAGTTAGCATATAGTGCAACAATGATTTCATGAGTAGATTCCTTAATACCTCTTACCCATTTAGCCCATCTCCCCTCCAGCAACCCTGTTTGTTCTCTGTATTTAAGAGTCTCTTATGTTTTTTCTCTCTCCCTGTTTTTATATTATTTTTGCTTCCCTTCCTTTATGTTCATCTGTTTTGTATCTTAAATTCCTTATATGTGTGAAGTCATATGATATTATTTGTTTTTCTCTGGCTAATTTCGCTTAGCATAATACCCTCTAGTTCCATCCACGTAGTTGCAAATGGCAAGATTTCATTCTTTTTGAGTGCTGAGCAATACTCTATTGTATATATATACCACATCTTCTTTATCCATTCATCCATTGATGGACATTTGAGCTCTTTCCATACTTTAGCTTTTGTCGACAGCACTGCTATAAACATTGGGGTGCATGTGCCCCTTTGAAACAGCATGCCTGTATCCCTTGGATAAATACCTAGTAGTGCAATTGCTGGGTCATAGGGTGGTTCTATTTTTAACTTTTTGAGGAACCTCATACTATTTTCCAGAGTGGCTGCACCAGCTTGCATTCCCACCAGCAGTGCAAAAGAGATCCTCTTTCTCCGCATCCTCGGCAACATCTGTTGGTGCCTGAGTTTTTAATTTTAGTCATTCTGACTGGTGTGAGGTGATATCTCATTGTAGTTTTGATTTGTATTTCCCTGATGATGACTGATGTTGAGCATTTTTTCATGTGTCTGTGAGCCATCTGGATGTCTTCTTCGGAGAAGTGTCTATTCATGTCTTTTGTCCATTTCTTCACTGGATTGTTTTTTTGGGTGTTGAGTTTGATAAGTTCTTTATAGATTTTGGATACTAACCCTTTATCTGATATGTTGTTTGCAAATACCTTCTCCCATTCTGTCGGTTGCCTTTTAGTTTTGCTGATTGTTTCCTTTGCTGTGCAGAAGAAGCTTTTTATTTTGATGAGGTCCCAGTAGTTCATTTTTGCTTTTATTTCCCTTGCCTTTGGAGACATGTTGAGTAAGAAATTGCTGGGGCCGAGGTCAAAGAGGTTTTTGCTTGCTTTCTCCTCTAGCATTTTGATGTCTTCCTGTCTTACATTTAGGTCTTTAATCCATTTTGAGTTTCTTTTTGTGTATGGTGTAAGAAAGTGGTCCAGGTCCATTTTTCTGTATGTCGCTGTCCAGTTTTCCCAGCAGAATTTGCTGAAGAGACCGTCTTTATTCCATTGGATATTCTTTCTTGCTTTGTCAAAGCCATGTGTTGGCCATATGTTTGTGGGTGCCCCTAGAAAATTTTAAATACATATGCGACTCATATTTCTATTGGAAATCACCTCCCTAAAACAAGGATCAGTAAACTACCTGTTTTTATATGGCCTGTAAGCTAAAGATGGTTTTTATGTTTTTAAGGGTTATAAAAACACACATGCAAGAATATGTAGCAGAGACCATATGTGGCCCTCAGATCCCTTTGAAGAAAGTTTGTTGACTCCTGCTCTAAAATAGTCTAGGGAGCTACTCATTTCGCTTCTGAGACATCCAGTGACAAAGGAGGCAGCCTATATATTTTAAAGGAAGTCTGTATAGATATTAAATTTTGCTTTTCAGTTGAGTCAAATGCTTCCATGAAATCTTTACCTACTGGTTAATTGTGTGCCATAAAGTAAAATATAGTAAGTCATTATTGTACCATTTGTCTCTTGGTACTTAAAGGACTATGAGTTTCTCTTTAAGTCTTCTCTTTTTGAAAGATAAATATTTTCATTTCTCTCAGTAATACCGTATGTCTAGTGGTTTCTGTATCACCATTTTTCTCATCTGCCTTTTGTATATGTGTCGTGTTTACAATATCCTACTTAAATTTGTTATGGAGAATTGAAGAGAGAACATTTGGGTTGGTCTGGGCAGTACAAAGTTTAGTAGCTCTATTAATTCCATGGTTTTTGATGCTATTCCTGTATAATAGCATATTAATAAAGAACTATGGAACATTAGATCTGGTGCCTTTATTCTACACCAGAGGTTGAGTGTTGAGATAGGCTGGTGACATCTAGGGGTCTCCCAATTCTGATCTGCAAGCTTGCGTCGCAGATTGCCTTTCATGTGATTAGGGGTTAGGAAGACAAATAATTAGTATACTGTTGGCTCCTGTTGTGTTTTGCTTTCAGCTAAAATCTGAAGGTTGACCTGTTTTGAGAGGACCTAAAGAAATTTGATGTTATTCCAAGATTGAAGTAACTTTGAGAATCCATGTCCGTTACTTTGAATGTTGGGAACATCTAAGGAGTTCACCCCTACTATTCTTTTTTTTTTTTCTAATGTTTATTTATTTATTTTGAGAGACAGTACTAGTGGGGGTGGGACAGAGAGAATCTCAAGCAGGTTCTGCACTGTCAGAACAGATCCTGATGTGGGGCTTGATCCCATGGACTGTGAGATCATGACCTGAGCTGAAATCAAGAGTCAGAAGCTTAACCGACTGAGCCACCCAGGTGCCCTTCACCCCAACTGTTCTGTGCCTTCTTAATAATGCCCCTTGTGCTATTTCTCCTTTTCCTTAAATTCCTTAGGTTTTAATTCAGATCCATGCCTTTTTGTTAATGCCCTTCATGCTGAGTGTACTTTTGTTTAGGTTGCCCTAGGTTGGCCATTACGTACAGTTTGTTTGGCTATACATTTTGGTTTATGTGTAAGTAGAAAGTAAAACATAAACCATCTATTGAACCCTTCAACCTTTCTCTCAGAATGTATATGCCTAATGAAATACATATTCATTCATCTGGCAGGTTTACCTGTAGAGATATGGAGTAGGGTTTGTAAAACCATAACCATTTCAGTGGACTGTGGAGAGCTTAAAATCCATGTAGAGAAACAGTGTCCAGGCACATCAGTTGTCCTCTTAAGTATTGTCTGGCCAACACAGTAGGAGGTAATGGAGTCTGGGGCTCTCTCCAGCACACAGACCACCAAGGTATTTGATCAGCCATTTGAGGATATGCAAAGTCCTGTGGATCACTTTGTGTGTAGGCCACAGCAGATAATTCCTTGTTGTTCTCTAGAGCACCACTGAGAACATGAAATGTGGAGGAAGGTATGGAAGTCAGAATATGTGTTTTCATATTTGGTCTCAGACCTTATAACTTGTAGTCCTGTGGGGAAAATAAGAAATTAGTCAACTAATTACAAAAATAAACACAATTATAAACTGTAATAGTTCTGTAAAGGAAAAATAAAGAGTACAGTGACTCTAAAAAGTGGGCCTCAATTTAGAGGAGGGATGTAGAGAAAGCTTCTCTGAGAAGATGACAGCTAAACAGATCTGAAAATTGAGTACTTACTTAGTCACAAAGTTAGGGAAGCCGTTTCCCGAGTGGAAGAGTACCATATGGGAAAGACTGAGTATGAAAGGGCTTTAGTACCTTTGAATAAACGAAGTGTGGTTGGAGTGTTAAAAAAGAGAAAATGATGTAAAAGAAAGAGCCTCAAAACAGAAGGACTTATTTTTCTTCCCTAAATTGACTTCATCCCCACAGAGAGCGGACACGAAGGCATTTGTGTGGTGTTTGTCTTTGGGGTGGAGGAAGAATGGAATTGAAATATCAGTTTAAAGTACTTTCAAATAGCTATTGGTAAAATGGAAGTAAAATCTTGCTTTGTGTTTTCTACATTTAGTTCTTGATGATGAAAAGAAATCAACGCTAGTCAAATTATTGAGGAAAAGTTTTCTGAGATCATCTTTGCATACTTTTTAGGTCTGCATTAGCAAAGTTGAAATTGTGAAGTCTGGAAAGAGAGGTTCTTCCATATCTTAGGGCATGAACCAAATCCCACATTCATACAGAATTGTAATAAATGACATTTATGTTTATAATAGCTTGGCTACAGGTAATTTGAAGACAGTTATTGAAAAAGAATGGCAAAAGAACAGAATAAATGCAAACAGAGGGCTTAGGTCCTGATGCACATGATTATGCAGCATTGGGAATATCAATCCATCAAATATTTGTTGCTTGTCAATCTGCGGAAGAGTCTATATTTGGCCTTATGGGGGATCTAGAGAAGATTGCAGTTTCCTGGAGGAAACATGGAAACAACGGATATGAAATATTAAGTCATGGTAAAGAACATGGATTCTAGAACTAGATTTGTGGGACTCCTCTACATATTAGTTGTACAACCCATAGGCATGCTGTTTAACCTTTCTGTGCCTTAGTTTCGTCACTTGGTAAAAGGGGGATAATGATAGTACCTATTTCAGAAGGTCATGATGGGGATTAAAATGAGTACGTAAGTCCATGTGGAGTGACTAAAGCATTCTCTGCATACAGTAGATATTATGAATGATACTGTAATTTTTTTTAAATACAGATCAATGTATGGTTAATGACAAGTGAGCAAAAAATACTCTCTGCATCCAGAAGAGAAGCAGATTGCTGTGGGCTGTACAAGACCTTGATCTTCAAAACTAGGCAGGAAAAGAATAGGCAGGAATTGCAGGGGGCTGGAATTATGGTGATTAGGATGGCAAACCTTTACTAAGGGCTTGCTATGAGCAAGGCATTGGGTTACAATTTTCTAAATTATATTTAATCTTCCCAACTGCACAAGGTAGGCACCTTAGTGTTCCCATTTTATATAGAAGAAACAGATTTAGAAGAGGGCAGTTTGTCCATGGTCATGCGTTAAGTGACAACAGGTTAGCCTCAGAGCCCAGCGCTCTTAAATATTGCACTCTACTATTCTCATTTGGGAATAAGGACAGCCCAGAGGTAGGCAGCAGGCTTAATTAAGGCAGGATTATGTGGTAGCTTGACTGCCAAGCTTAGGACTTAGACTGAGTAACCAGTGATGAAGAATACAGGCTCTGGAGCAAGCTGCCTGCGTTGGATTCCTGTTCGCCTACTTGCCATATATGTGTCTGGGCTGGTTATTTTCCTAATTCTCTATTTTTAAAAAAAACCCTACAAAATGGAAATAATAATAGTATCTAATTCTGTTTTGAGGATTAAATAAGAAAATGCACGTAGAATACTTTCATCTTACCCAGATATTGAAGTCTTTTTTTTTTTTTAAAACAAGGGAGAGGTTGGGATATTTTTCTTCGGTTTTAGTGTTTAGCCAGGGTCAGAAAAACTATTTAGGAATTTCCTGTAATCTAGCTTATAAGAAGTAATAAGGACCACAAAGACCCAAGATATTAGCATGGAGGTATTACTGGATTGGTGGCAGTAAGAGACCGGTGGGAGTGATCAGGATGGTGGCAAACTTGATGTTAGGGTTGTGTTAAAATTTCTTCCACTGAATGGGGGCGTTATAGTTCTCTTGAATGTAGGGGAGTCAATTGAGAGAAAACTAGTTTGGTGTGGTGATGATTTGACTAAAGACACATAGAGTTTGGTATGTCCTCACATCTGATCTGAGAGGAAATTACTAGTGGGCAGTGAGATTGCAGTTACATAGTTTGGGGAAAGAGACTGGCACTGGGGCACACATCTCTTGAGAGTCATATTTTTGGAGAGGAGGGAGAAGATGAAAAACAGATAATAGGTAAATGTTGTTAGGAACCAGAAGGAAGAAGAGAACACATCAGGAGAGACCTGGGTGAATGAAGTACTAGGAGTATGTCTGTGGCCATGGAGGCGAAGGAAAGAAGCTTCAAGAAAGAACATCAGCATCATTAGCTATTGCAGGGTTACTAAGAAGACCTCCATGGAATAGAAATAAGCGTGGGCCTCTTGTCAAGTACATGATCATAGGAATTTCTATTGTTATCTTAATTCTAGGTCTTAGTATACATTATAATGAAGTAGGAAAACCACAGCAAAGCAATCTAGTTTGTACTGAACAAGTGTTACCTTTATAAGTAAGAATAATCCTGCTTCCCCAACAGAACCAACTGCCATCATTTTTTGTTTCCTTCCAGTCTCTCTCTATTCATACATATCCTTTTTTGTGGGTGTGTGGGGGGGTGTAATTGTAGCAAAGATACAGTTTTCTATCCTCCTTCTTCCCTGCTATGTTACTACATAATTTTCATATTTTTCAAGAGTCTGCCTTACCTATTGTTATACCATAATTTACTTGCTTATTGGTCATTTAGGCTATTATAAATAATGCTTCTGTTAATATGTCCTTGTATGTGGCTTTTTCTTTCATAGTGTTTTCTTTAGGATAGATTTGCCGAAGCTTAACTGGAGTTAAAGAAATGAAAATCTTAATGACTCCAGATTCCATATCACATGGCTTCCCAAAGCAAATTTCCCTATGTAGTTTATACTAATTTGGACATCTGCAGCCCCACTTTTGCTTACTTCTAAGTTAGATAGATGGTACATTACAGTTGTGGACTTACCTTTTGCCTATATGTTTGGAATATAATGGACTCCTGCAGAAGCCAGAAACCACATTGGTATGAATCTTCTTTCTATTGGAAGCATTTAAACCTTTCCTCTCAGGTCTCATCTGTTGAATCTTGGTCATTATCTATGGTTCTCTCCCTTACTCACTCTGACTACACTGACTTCTTTGCTGTTCCTTGAGGCCCACTCAGGTCCCTCAGGGCTTTAGTACTTTCTTCTGTCTGAAACTGTCTTTTCCCAGATTTCTGAATGGGCTATTGACCTCTTCCCTTAGACAGACTTCTACTCAAATGTCACCTTAACAGAAATATCTTTCCTGATTTCCTTATCTAAAATAGAAGTCTTTTTATATTCTATCTTCTATCTTCTTGCTCTCTTTCCCTCTTAGCTTCATTTTATTTATTTTTTACTTCATTTTATTTTTCTTCAAAGTGCTTATCATGACCTAGAAAACTTATGTGTTTTTCTGTCTGTTTTCTGGATCAGAATGTAATTTTTATGAGAGTAAGGTGTTTTTATGTTTTGTTCACTGCTCTATGCCCAGTACCTTGCATACCTGCCTCAGTAGCTGGCCCTTAGATATTTGTTAAATGAATGAATTTTATCTTTGCAAATGATGAGTTCACTCCTAGAGTACTAGAGCAGAAGTCTATCATCTTTTAGAGCTGGGAAGTTCCCTAAAGATCATTTTAATACAATCTTCATTTTAAAATGAGATTCGAAGAGGTGAGGTGTCTTTTCCTAAGAGCGCACAGCTGTTATCAGACAGACTTGGACCTAGCAGACCAGTAATTCATGCTGTTTTATCTGGTGAATTATAAAGGAAATAGTTTTTATTTGTTTGACTAGTATGTATCATGTGTGGGAAAGGAACATTGGTTTAAACTTGGACTTTATAAATTCTAAGATTTAAACATAGTTGATAAAGTATGCTGTTATTTACAAGACTGGATTTTATATAAAAATTAGCAACGTAAGTTGTATGACCCATGAAATAGTTTCACAGCTATTTAAAAATGAAAGTGCTTCTTGGCTTTTTCGTGAATTCTTCTGTTCTGTTGGTCACACTCACATAATGGTATTTCCAAGATCTGGTTTAGGCTGATGCTGTAGCTGGAAGCATGGGATTACATCCCGTATAGCTTAACCATGGGAGTCTGCCTCTTGGGTGATGCGACACCATTACTGCACATAGGTGCACTGCTTTGTAATTGAGTTCTTTGACTACAAAGGTCAGAGGTTCTCTTGTACTACGTCAAATTAGGGATGTGGTGAAAGCTGCAGAATAGAAGCTGTGCTAGAACCAGATATCATGGAAGTGTCATTCTAGGGAGTCAAACAGTGGGAGCTATTAATTCTTCGTTGTTCATATTCTGCCATTATCATGACTCAGCTTTTCTCTGCATGTGTGCTCGTCTCAGATTGTACTTCCAGTGGGAAAACTGTTTTTATATTTCTAGTAGAATTCCAGAAAGAGAGAATCTGATTGGCCCAGTTCATTTTTTAACACCTAGGTGTGAGATAGGCCATCCTAAAGACACTGGCCATAGAGTCCTTGACTGCTTAATAAAGAAACCGCTTAGTTCTGCCTCTGTGAACGTGACTGCTAGGAAGATAAGTTGGGCATGAAAAGATTTTATGATGATAAAAGGCTCTTCCTGGGAGAATAGCCCATGTCCAAAGTTGCTGTCACTAGAGCCACAAAAAATTGTCTGCCCACCCTGAGCCTTCTACCCTTCGTTTTATACTACTAAGCAGCTGCTCTTGATAACACTAGTAGTCTCACCTCTTGCAGTGGGACTGGGGCCAGGGAGAAGAGCTGGCATCTCCTGGGCAGTGAGTACAGCTGCAGTACCACTGTTTACAGAGACTTCTGGGACAAAGGTGAGGACAGCAGCCAGCTGCAGATGTTGGACAGGAGATTAGCCACGTGGCTCTAAAACTGTGTTCACAAGTTGGTGATGCTGGCAGTGGAGTGCAGGAGGCTGTCCCAGCCCAGCTGGGCAGCCAGTTTCAGTTCTGGCAGTCCAGGAACACAGGATTCAGGTGCACAGCAGGGTGAAGGGGAACAGTAACAGGCATGCAGATTTATGCAAGAATGACACATACCTTTCAATCTGCTGATTCCCGCCCACCTTGAATAAAGTGTGTACTTCTGAGTGGCTCTTTTTTCTGGTGATCATCATGTATTTCTTCTGCACTGGCCAGGCTGGCTTGACCTAGGGACCAGGTCATGCAGTAATGGAAGGGTATACAATACCAGCGTGGTTTGTGAACCTGGCACAAGCCAGGCCACATGGGTTTCAGATTAGCTTTTCTGCAGCCAGCTAAAGAGAGATACTGTTTGAAGAACAGGAAAGAAGACTCTACTTTAAATGGACAAAAATAAATCATTGTGAAGCTGTATAGGCTGGATTCATGGCATCTATTTCTTTTTCCTTCAGTTTATCTGAATCTGGCTTTGCAAAGGAAAGTTTTCAAACTTCACATTTTTTTCCCTTGTAGTATAACTTGAATGGAAATAAGTCAGTGTTGTTTTAGGCCCGTATTCCAAGTTTTTCCATCTTCTGAGTTATATAAACTGATCCAAGTTAGGAAACGAAAGGGTTTTAGCCTGCACTTAACCTTTTGCAGTTTGTAAGCTTTTGAGTAATACTTTGCTTTTTTTTTTTTTAAGCAGATCCTAGCTTATAATACTCATACTCTTTAGTGAATTCCGTATTTTAATATTTAATTGATTGAATTTCATTCTCAGGAAGGATTTTCTTATAAAATCGTGGAAACTGTACTGCAGGGCAGCAAGAGTGGGCTTTTTGTTTTGTTTTGTCCTGTTTAGACAAGGGGCAGTATCCTATTATTGCTTTTAAAATCTTAGCCCACCCTCAGTTTAAACTGTTTTATTAAACACCTATCTCTTTTGCATTGTATTGAAGGTGAATAGTAAGAGTCTTTGATTTCAAAGCAGTTATAGTTTGAAGGACTGTACAGAAAAGAGTAGGCAGGGGAACCTGGGTGGCTCAGCCGGTAAAACATTGACTTCGGCTCAGGTCATGATCTCATGACTCATGAGTTCGAGCCCTGCATCAGGCTCTGTGCTGACAACTCAGAGCCTAGAGCCTGCTTCAGATTCTCTATCTCCCTTTCTCTGCCCCTCCCCCGCTGCGTAAGGAGACAAAGCCTGAGCAGCCATATAAATAACAGAACCATCTTGTGCTCTGTCACAAACAGTATCTGTTGTGCCAAGTCCAGGCAGAGGTGCTATGAAAGGGGCGGGGCGCACGGGGAGATGCTTGTTGAGCTCAGAGAAGCCAAAAACACCCCTGATGAGAACCTTGTTTGGAAGAGAGTAGCTCTCAGGGACTGAAATGGAAGGCACGAAGTTGACAGGCTGAGGCTGAGTGAATGTTTTAGCAAAGGCTGTAGATTGGGACAGAACTTGTTGACAGGAATTGGATGAGCAAGCGAGACCAAGAGAGGATAGGTTAGTTGAAAAGGTTTGGAGGGGCGCCTGGGTGGCTCATTGGTTAAGCGTCAGACTTCGGCTCAGGTAATGATTTCATGGTTCCTGGGTTCAAGCTCCACGTCTGGCTCGAGATCTGTGCTGACAGCTCAGCCTGGAGCCTGCTTCAGATTCTTTGTCTCCCCTCTCTCTGCCCCTCCCCCACTCGCGCTCTGTCTCTCAAGAAAATGAATAAACGTTAAAAAAATTAATTTAAAAAAAAAAGAAGAAAAGGTTTGGAATGGGAAACTGAGAGCATCTGGTAAAAAAATTTGAAAGCTGAGAACAAAGACTTGGGTTGTCTTTTAAAATAAAACGGAAGCTTTACTCAAGTCTTCCGTCTTGAGAAGGAGAAATGGTGGCAAAGAGAAAACCTATTGGCAGCAGCATCAGGAACTCACCAGAGGATTATTAAGGTACACGGAGGAGGGGAAATTAGATTGTCAAAGTTCAAGCCCTCTGCAAGTAGGGTTGGGCCAAAGCTTCATCTATAGGGAAGTGCCTAGACTAAAAGTTGTCTGATGCTGAATGAGGGAGAGTAACAAGCAGTGGGTCAAGAGCTGGGGGTTTGTGGACTCAGATGTGGGCCGCAATTACTGGCTATATGACACTGAGCTAGTTATTTAATCTCTGAGCCTCAGTTTACTCATCTGAATGATACTCATTGGGTTATTAAATGGATTATGTGAAGTCTACATACACACCGACACAGTACTTAGGCTTAATAGGTGTTAAATAATATTAGTGTCCTTCCCCCAGATAAAAATGTAATGCTCAGTAATAATAAAACCACCTGACTAGTTTGACCAGTTTCCTCCCACATCCCCAGTCTGGTCTCTGTTTTCATGGTCAGGTGCTTGTTAGAACTGACTGTGACTAGAATTGACAGACCGGCAGACTTCACAAGGACCTCTTTATGTAGGAAATGTGAGGTTATGTAAACAGAGCAGGTTTTAAGCCCAAATGCCCCAGGTCACTGCCCTGGACTGCAGGACTTTACTAAGAACATAGGAAGTAGATTGCCAATTTTCAACTCTTAGGTGGTTCTACCCATCAAACTTGTTTTCTTGTTCATTCCCACCTGCCCCTATCCCTGCCTGCCAAGCCAGAAATCCACAAAGAAACATTTACTAGTGCAATAGAAAACACAAAACAGGCTAGAACCAAAATGTTTGAGCTTCAGCCTTGTATAGTAAATATAGTCAAAGAAATATGTTTAGTTCTGAATCCACGGGAAATGTTCAGGAATCCAAGGACTTGGGCAGTATCTGCAGAGTCATGTCTACATCTTTTTTTTTTCAATGTCTTTTTTTTTTAAATTGATTTCTGAGAGAGAGAGAGAGAGAGAGAGAGAGAAAGAGAAAGAGAACACGAACTAGTGGGGGAGGGGCAGAGAGAGAGGGAGACAGAGAATCTGAAGCAGACTCCAGGCTCTGAGCTGTCAGCACAGAGCCTGAGTCCAATTCAGGGCTTGAACCCAGAAACTGTGAGATCATGACCTGAGCCAAAGTCGGACACTCAACAGACTGAGCCACCCAGGCGCCCTTCTACATCTTAACTTAGGCTAATTCCTTCCCTTGGAATGTCCTCCATTTTTTCAACTATGTCATACCATCAAGATCTGCTACCACCTACAGAAAGACTTCCCTGATTTCTCTATCCAGGTCTTCTTCACTGAAAGATATGTCTTCTTTCTATGAAGTCCGACTTCTACAAATACTTAAAAAAATACTTCTTAGAATCCTTAATGCATTGTTCCTAGATTAGAGTTCTCTATGTATTTATTCTTCATGACTTTCTTGTACTAGCTTATAAATTCCTTGAGAACAAAGTCTTGCTTATGTCTGCATTCCTCTGAAGTGCCTAGAGCACATAGTAAGTGTTCAGTAAATTTTGGAATTCAGATGTTTTCATCCAAGAGGGAAAATGAATAGGGAATCCAGTTCAGAGACCTACAGTGTTCTCCAGGCAGCAGGCTGGGAGTTGGTGAGGTGCTTCAGCTCTTCCCACCCAGTGCCCTCAATCCTGTACTCTAATTAATGACCTCTAGTCTCTGTTTTCCAAATGAGCCAACCTTTGACCTTGTGTGCCTTGGCCTGCACTGTCCTGAACTTGGAATGCTCTTATTTCCAGGAAGACTAATTATCCTCCAGTTCATATGTGGCCTTTGTTCTATGGCTTTCCCTGATGTTTGGACACCTCTGCTCCATTTGTCTTTCATCAGTGTTCTGTAGGACAGACACACCCCCAACATAATACATTTCATGGTGTTCCTTAGTCATTTATTTATAGGTTGGAATTTTCTAGGACAGGGTTCTTCCTTGGCTTGTCTTTGTAGCTTCCTTGCCTAGCTTCATGCCTTATACCTCATAAATATTTTTGGTTCTATTGAATTGAATCCAAAGACAAAGACGCCTGAGGCAAACCAGGTAAGTCTTCTGACCTGATTGCCAAGGTTAGTAAGAATGTTTAGAACAGACTTCTGTGGCAAAAAGTGTCTGAACTCAGGCAGCTGTGGCTGGAGAGGTGCCCTTCAGGCCTGTCTAGGAAGGTCACAAGAAATCAGGGAGCCTGGATTCTGTGCAAGGAGAGATCTCTTTCTCATTCTGTGTGTGTGTGTGTGTGTGTGTGTGTGTGTGTGTGTGTGTGTGCGCGCGCGCGCGCGCGTGTGTGTGTCTGTTCAGACCATGGATCTTTCCTTCTGGGACTGATCTCACTTAATCAGAAACTGACTGTCCCTTGGTCAGCTGTTTTATGAATGTAGCAGTGGTTTGGGGCACTGCCCTACAAGCTGAAATTGTTTTTCCATTGCAGTTGATACTTGAAACATATAAATCACTAAGAGCGTTAGTTGATTTTAAGAACTGTTGGGTCTTTAAAAACACCCAAACAGCTCTTTAGAGAATGGGAGACTATATTACTGTCTTCCCCAGAAAGACCTGGTGATTTTTAACTTTTTCCCTACAAATTTTTATGTTAAAAAATTTCAAGCCTACAAAAAAGCTGTAAACCGTAGGAATAATGCAACAAACACCTATATAGGCTTCCTCTAGATTCACCAGTTGTCAGCATTTTGCCACATTTGCTTTCTCTTTTTTTCTCTTTCTGTGTGTATAGTTTTCAGTTATAGACATCAAGACCTCTCACTCCTAAGTGCTTCTGCATGTGTCTCCTGTAACAAGAAATATCCAGATTGTTCTAGTAATGTCCTTTAGAGCTGTTTTTTTTTATCTAAGATTCAAACATTTAGTCTTAACATCCAAATACAGTCTTACATTTAGTTGTCATATCTTCCTACTGTCCTTTAATTTAGATAGTTCCCTAAGCTTTTTATCTTCTGTATCATTTGATGGGTCAGTGTCAGATGTTTTATAGAATGTCACTTAATTTGGAATTAATCTGATTGTTTCCTCATAATGAGATTCAAGTAAAACACTGTCAGCAGGAAGAGTATGTAGATGATGTGCTGCACTAAGAAGGACATAGTACAGGAGTACATGTTAAGTCAGTTTGCCCTATTGTTGGTGATGTTAAGTTTGATCACTTGGTTAAGATGTTGTCTGCCAGATTCTTTTCTTTTCTTTTCTTTTCTTTTCTTTTCTTTTCTTTTCTTTTTTCTTTGAGAGAGAGAGAGAGAGAGAGAGAGAGAGAGAGAGAGAGAGAGAGAATCTCAAGCAGGCTCTACACTCAATGCAAGCCCCAGCACAGGGCTCGATCCCATGTCCCTGGGATCATGACTTGAGCCAACATCAAGAGTTGGACACTCAACTCTCAGCCACCCAGACACTCCAGGATTCCTCCATTTTAAAAGTGCCTTTCCGGGGCGCCTGGGTGGCTCAGTCAGTTGGGCGTCCGACTTCAGCTCAGGTCACGATCTCACGGTCCGTGAGTTCGAGCCCCGTGTCGGGCTCTGGGCTGATGGCTCAGAGCCTGGAGCCTGCTTCCGATTCTGTGTCTCCCTCTCTCTCTGCCCCTCCCCCGTTCATGCTCTGTCTCTCTCTGTCCCAAAAATAAATAAACGTTAAAAAAAAAAATGAAAAAAAATAAAAGTGCCTTTCCCTCCCTTTGCAAATACTGAATAATCTGTAAAATGATACTTTAAGAGTATGTTGAATATCTTGTATCCCTTCCCAAATTCACTCAGTGGTTTTAGAATCCACTGATGATTCTTGCTTAAGTCAATTATTACTGGGACGATGATATTCATTTTGTTAAAATCTTACTTAATTTAGTGAGATCTGCTCTTTAACTCCCTCAAGTACCTTCATTCTAAATACACAACCTAAAAATACATTGAAAGCCAATAAGCATCTTTATTAAATATGACAATTTGACCTAAATAAAACTAAATCTAAGCTTCTGATGATTTTGAAGTTCATCATTTCAGTTCTTCTTAATATAGTTTTGTGGGCTTTATTTAGAGCAAATATATATGCATAGACCTTATATTTTAGGACTGAAGCACAGGTGACCACTTTCTGCTACTTTCTACCATTTCTGTGAAATGATCACTGTACTAAAGGTAACAATAAATATATAATAACTAGGCCAGTCCCTATTTGCTAATGATATTGAAACTTTTGCCTCATCATTTTTAGGTGAGACAGTATAATAGATAAAGATGGACAATGAAAAAAATGGATAAAAAAATATAATGGATTAAGAACGAGGACTCCAAAAGCTGATGTAGGTTTTAATTCCAAATTTAATCTCTAGGTTTTAATCTCTGAGGTATCCCTTAACCTCTTGGAGCTTCAGTTTCCTTGTCTGTAAAATGATAATAATAACACCTGTATTTACCTCATAGAATAACTGTGAGGATGAAAAGAGCTGACAGATGTAAAGTGTTTATTATTAGCAAAGTGCCTGGCGCACTGTAAGCACTTAGTAACTGGTGTTTGTGGTGGTGAAGTTGGTGGTGATTGTTATGGGGATCAAGTATAAAAAATTATAACATGAAAAATTATGTATTTAAGAGCTCAGAAAGCATTGTTTTTGACAGGTAGCCAAGAACATTTTGGAGGTTGTTATACTTAGTGTGTTCTCAGGTATTAAAAGAAAAATAATCTTTTAATTAAATTTACCCTGCAAAAACCTGGCCAAATAAAATGGAATAATCCCAATTGAGTCCCCCCCTCCCCCTACAACCCCATACCTGCCTGTTCCTCTTTACCCTGGAGTAGTGTGGTCAGTCCAGGCCTGTCCAAAAATCTCTCACTGTTGTACCCTTCCTCCCTCAACCTATTTGGCACCAATGGGAAAGGGAAAGCAAGCAATTTCCTGCCATCCATTCTGCCCAACCCAGAGTCATGATGCTGATAGTGCTAAGAATTCCTATTGCTTCCCTTGGAGCCCATAATTCCATCCACAGACTGGCTCTGAGTTGAGGACCTCCCATAGCTCACAACATCTCTGAAGCCCCGCCACACTCCTCAGGTATGTGGCAAGCAAGACCGCCATTTCTGAAACTTGAGTTTTATGATCCTGTTATCTCTTACTGGCTCAGAGGGCAAGGGAGAACAGGAGAGCTAATAATTTTTTTCCAAGCTTTTATATATATATATATATATATACCTTTCATACTAATAGAAGAACTTGCCAACAGTGACAGTTTGAGGAGCTTGATTTGTAGGCATAATAGGCTTTTATTTAAATTTTTTTTAATGTTTATTATGAGAGAGAAAGAGTGTGAGTGGAGGAGGGGCAGAGCGAGAAGGACATGCAGAACCTGAAGCAGGCTCCAGGCTCTGAGCTGTCAGTACAGAGCCTGACATGGGGCTCAAACCCACCGACCGTGAGATCGTGACCTGAGCCAAAGTCAGATACTTAACCAACTGAGCCACCCGGGTGCCCCAGATAATCTGTCTTTTATTTAAAGAATGTATTAGATGGGGCGCCTGGGTGGCGCAGTCGGTTAAGCGTCCGACTTCAGCCAGGTCACGATCTCGCGGTCCCGGAGTTCGAGCCCCGCGTCGGGCTCTGGGCTGATGGCTCAGAGCCTGGAGCCTGTTTCCGATGCTGTGTCTCCCTCTCTCTCTGCCCCTCCCCCGCTCATGCTCTGTCTCTCTCTGTCCCAAAAATAAATAAACGTTGAAAAAAAAAATTTAAGAATGTATTAGAATCAGCAAATAATATCACATCTGATAATTCTGTCTCCTGGTGGAGATGGCTAGTGATATATGAAAGCAAAATATTCAGTCACTTTTATCATTTGTTTATGGTAATGTTCAGCCTGTTATTCAAATAGCTTTAAAGTTTTTCTTTAGTATCTAGATTACTGCACTTTATTCACCAAACACTTGGAAATGCCCAGTGGAAACTGCATATCATTAATTTGAACTCTAATTTTTATAACGAGATTGTATGCAAAACTCAGTTTTACATATCACACAAATAACTGAAAATGCAGAAAAAGAAATATTGACACTTGCACAATACCTGGTTTACAAAGTACCTTTATGTGTGTTATTTCATAACCTACAACATCTCTGTAGGATAATGAGGACAAAGACTTATTTTTTTTTTTTCACTTTACAGAGAAAACAGCCAAGACTCAGAAAGTTTAAGTTGATTTTCAAGTTCATGGTTCCATCACTTGCTAGGTTACTTTGAACAACTTGCTTAATCACTCTGTGCAATTTCTTTAACTGTAAAACAACTAAAAGTAATGCCTACCTTATAGGATGTGTGTGATGATGAAAGAACGCACTCAGAATAGTGCCTGGTGCATAACAGATGCTCAATAAATGCTAGCTATTATTACACACAGCTGGTAAATGTTAGGACTTAGATCTAAATCCAGACCTTCTGACTCCTAGTCCAGAACTCTTTTCATAGTACCATGTGGAATTTGACTTTTCGCAAATAATTGATTTAATTTTCATCTCACATTGACCTTGTTATTCTAGAAGGAATCTTTTTCTACTTTGTTTGCTTTGACCTTAAACTTCTGAAGATCAAAAGGGAAATATGTTTGAAGGATTCTTCATTCCTGATTTGTTTTTAATACTCTTGATTTCTGTTGTCATCTGGGTTTGGTTGACCTTGAGGTGTCAGAAGGTGTTTTTAGTAGGTGAAGGTACTGTTCATGAGTGATTTGGGATGTCTCTGGTGAATTTTGTTTTGGTTAGAAAGCCCAAGGTAGGAAGTAGGGTTGAAGGAAATTGTTGAACTTGAGTCACACCGCTTTGTAATGCTAAGAGAGTATTGTCATTACTGCCAGTGGCAGCTTGCTGGTGAGGGAGTAGAGATGATTTATTATAAAAGCTGACTTGCTATAAAAGTTATCCTGAAGAAGTTGGTTAAATGTTATGGGCCACTGTTTGGGAAAGGAAAAGAAGCTGTTTGTAGATATTTTTCTCAGTAATAATATTTGTGGTAGGCTTTTACTTGCAACTCCTCATTGTTTATACTCTAATGCTAATGGTGACATTTATGGCTGTGAGAGAGGCATGACTGAAGATCTGCCCACTTTTGTGGTAGCTACTCAGCTGCTATGGGGAGACACTCCCTCTCCTCTGATGCCCAAGTTGAGATCCGTGCAGGATTTGATGTGGAAAATTTCAGAGGGTGTACAGTGATGTGCCAGAAAAATGCGGTCAGCCTGGTGGCCTTCTGGTGGCAAGGAGCTGGAGAACGCCTCAGCTCAGTGAGCATGCCCCATCCCCAGGCCTTTTTGATATGCCTGTGCATAATGTACACAGATGGGGCCCTCTCCAAGAACAAGATAGCCTGTGTGCCTCTTAGGACCTTTGTGGACCATCTGTACCAGGATTTCACATGGTGAGCCAGGAGGTTTGAGAGGACATGCTGAGACCTCCTCTTTATGATTTGCATTTTTTAACCCACTCATCTCTAATATTCACTCTGGCAAGTGGAATTAATGTTCTCACATTAAATGAAAACACTGAATTTTTAATAGATTCCTTGGGGCTTGGTGATAGTTTGATACTGTTTCCAACAGAGAAAAGATATGAAGAAATGATATTTTTTTCTAGTTTGCAGTTAGGTTTTATTTTTCTTGCCTAGCCACCTGCTGAATCCTCTGACCCATCTAGCCTGGGAGCAGAGCCCAGAAAACAGCTCTGGGTCCTATCACTTAGGCAGCTTCCCTGTTGTATCTACATACCCACTCCCATGGGCTTGGTGCTGTCCCCTGTGTGCTGGCTTCAGCCAGTTGCATTGGCCACTCTTGGTGTGCCAGGTAGTGGTTGATCTGTTTCCTTCTGTGTTTGCTTAGATGGTAGTGATTGACCTTTTTGTGCTGTATTCGCTTGGATACTTTGTATAGTTTCCCAAAGAATTGGGAAAAAAGATTTTTAAAAAGTACCCATTATTCATTATCTGTTGCTACTGTCATTATGTGCTGCCCGGGACTCCCAAGAGCTTTGCTTCTAGGCCAGTTGATTAACATCTTTGTTTGATGTGTGAGAATCTTCTGAATTTGGAAGTTCTTATCCTTCTCTACCATTTACACCTTTCTGGCACCAGAGTAGAACCATATTGGTGATGGTTTTTTTGTTTTGTTTTGGTTTGTTTTTTTTGTTTTTTTTGTTTTGTTTTGTTCTGGTTTTTTTTTTTTTTTTTTTTGAGATCAGCAGCAGGGCTGGGAGTGGAGGTGACAGCTGAGAGACTTAGCAAAGCTAGAGGGGTTGCAGAGAGGCCAAATAGTTGGATACTCAAGCTTAGACTAGCTCATGATGGGCCTTTGCTCAGCTGCCATTCATGAATGCCAGCATGGCAGCAGATGCTAGAATTGGTCCCTTGAACGTCTGTTGATCTCTTTGAAGTCTTTGCTGATTCTCTCAAGTCAGAGTCCTTGCTCCTCTGGGCTACCATGGCACTTTTTGTTCCCACGTATCTCCTTCAGCTTTGTAGCAAATAGTTAATTGTCTAAATGTCTGTTTCTTCTACCACATAAGTCTCTTGACAGTAGGAACCTACTCTCTTCCATCTCACTTTTCTCATAAGCCATAGATTGTATCCTACTTGTAATAGTTGCTCAGTAAATCTTACTGAATCAAAGTGAACAAACTGGCTGTCTCTGTGGAAGTTCTGCAGCTAGTATCCATGTTTATTGTATACTCTGTCATGAGATAGGAGTGTATCCTTGGAGAAAAAAAGCATCATCATCAGAAATAACATGTAAATATACATGTAAATATAACACCTAAGTAACCCTACGTTTTATTGGGCCTTTTGGGGGAGGCAGCTTTTGTTGGGCTATAATTCACACCCATATAGTTCCCCCATTTAACTTGTAAAATTCAGTGGTTTTCCGTATGTTCACAGAGTTATGCCACCATCACCACAATCAATCTTAGAAAATATTCATCATCCCCAAAAGAAACCCTGTACCTATTCCCTCTAGTCCTTTAGTCCTAGACAACCATTAATCTATTTTTTGTCTCCATAGATTTGCCTATTCTGGACATTTTATATAAATGGAATCATATGATATTTGTGCCTACCTTTTCACTTGGCATAATATTTTCAAGGTACCTCCATGTTGTAGCATGTGTCAAACCTAAAGCTTGATGGAAGTTAGAGGGCAGGTGATGCTTGTTTTTTGACTAGTGGTTGTGGCTCAGGCCAGTGATGAGTCTGCCTGCTCTCAAGAGGACCAGATCTATAGGTATACTATGCAGATATTGTGGGTTCAGTTTCAGACCACCACAATGAAGCAAATATTTCAATAAAGTGAATGAAATGAATTTTTTAGTATCTCAGTGCATATAAAAGTTATGTTTATACCGTAGTCTGTTAAGTGTGCAATAGCATTGTGTCTAAAAATCTGCATACCTTAATTAAAAATGACTATTGCTAAAAAAAAAAAAATGCTAACCATCATCTGAGCTTTCTGTGAATTGTAATTTTTTTTTGGTGGAGAATCTTGACTCAGTGTTCATGGCTTCTGACAGACCAGGGTGGTGGTTGCTAAAGGTTGGTATGGCTTTGGAAATTTCTTAAAATAAGACAACTTTGTCACACCAAAACAAATTATTTCTCTGTGGGACACAATACTGTTTGATAGCATTTTACCCACAGTAAAGCTTCTTTCAAAATTGGGGTCAGTGCTCTCAAACTCTGCCTCTGCTTTTATCAGCTAAGTTTATGTAATATTCTAAATCTTTTGTTATCATTTCCACAATCTTCACAGCATTTTTACCAGAAATAGATTCCATCTCAAGAAACCATTTTTTTGTTGTTGTTGTTCACCCATGAGAAACAACTCCTCATCTGTTAAGGTTGTATCATGAGATTACAGCCATTTAGTTACATCTTCTGGCTTCACTTCTAGTTCTCTTGCTATTTCTACCACGTCTGCAGTTACTTCCTCCATTGAAGTCCTCAGCCTCTCAAAGTCATCCATAAGGGTTGGGCTCAACTTCTTCCAAACTTCTGTCATGGTGATATTTTGACCTCTTCCCATGGATCATGAATATTCTTAATCACATCTAGAATGGTGGATCCTTTCCAGAAGGTTTTCAGTTTGCTTTGCCCAGATCCATCAGAGGAATCGCTGGCAGCTACAGCCTTATGAAATGTATTTCTTAAATAATAAGACTTGGAGCACACCTGGCTGACTCATTTGGCGACGCATGTAACTCTTGATCTTGGGGTTGAGTTTGAGCCCCACATTGGGTGTAGAGATTACTAAAAAAAAACAAAAACAAAAACAAAAATAAAAAAATAAACAAAAACAAACAAAAAAGGAACAAACTTAAAAAAATAATAATAAGACTTGAAAGTTGGGGGTGCCTGGGTGGCTCAGTTGGTTGAATGTCCCACTTCGGCTCAGGTCATGATCTCAAGGTTCACGAATTCGAGCCCCACATTGGGCTCTGGGCTGACTGCTCAGAGCCTGGAGCCTGCTTTGGATGCTGTGTGTCTCCCTCTCTCTGCCCCTCCCCTGCTCACACTCTGTCTCTCTCTCAAAAATAAACAAACATTAAAAAAAAAAAAAAAGACTTGAAAGTTGAAATGGCTTCTTGATCCATGGGCTGCAGAATGGACATTGTGTTAGCAGGCATGAAAACAATATTCATTTCATTTTACATTTCCATCAGCGCTCTTAGGTGACCAAGTGCATTGTCAATGGGCAGTAACATTTTGAAGGGAATCTGTTTTTCTGAGCAGTAGGTCAACAGTGGGCCTAACATTTCAATAAGCTATATTGTAAACAGATGTGCTGTGAACTAGGCTTTATTGTTCCTGTATTATAGAGCACAGGCAGAGTAGATCTAGCATGATTCTTAAGGCCTGTAGGATTTTCAGAATGGTCAATGAGTATTGACTTCAACTTAAAGTCACCAACTGCATTAACCCCTAACAAGAGAGTGAGTCTGTCCTTTGAAGCTTTGAAGCTTGGCATTGAAGCTTTGCTATGAAAGTCCTAGATTGCATCTTCTTCCAATAGAAGACTGTTTCATCTACATTGAAAAACCTGTTTTTTAGTGTAGCCCCCTTCGTGAATTAACCTTAGCTAGATCTTCTGGATAACTTCTGCAGCTTCTACATCAGCACTTGCTGTTTTACGTTGCACTTTTATGTTATGGAGACAGCTTCTTTCTTTAAACCTCATGAACCAACCCCTGCTAGCTTCCACCTTTTCTCCTGCAGCTTCCTCACCTCTCTCAGTCTTCATGGAATTGTAGAGAGTTAAGGCCTTGCTCTGGATGGGGCTTTGGTTGAAGGGAAAGTTGTGGCTGCTCTGATCTTCCATCCAAACCACTAGAACTTTCTTCATATCAACCATAAAGCTGTTTTGCTCTTATCATTCATGTGTTCACTGGAGTAGCACTTGTAATTTCCTTCAATAACTTTTCCTTTGCACTGCAACTTGGCTAACTGGCTCAAGAGCCTAACCTGTGGCCCCTCTCATCTTTCAACATGTCTTCTGCACTGTGCTGAATCATTTCTAGTTGCTGATTTAAAGTAAGAGACGTGCAACCCTTCCTTTCACTTCGAGGCAACTATAGGTTTATTAGTTGGCCTGATTTCAGGGGATTGAAATTATGTTTGTGTCTCAGGGAACAGGGAAGCCCAAGGAAAGGGAGAGATACAGTGGAATGGCTGGTCAGTGGAGCAGTCAGAATATACACAGTATTAAAGTTCTCCGTCTTCTATGGTCCCAGTTGATGGCACCCCAAAACAATCATGATAATAAATCAAAGATCCCTGATCACAGATCACCATGACCAATATAATAATGATGATGAAAAAGTTTGAAATATTGTGAGAATTACCAAAATGTGACACAGTGACACAAAGTAAGCACATGCTTTTGGGAGAATGGCTTCCATAGACTTAATTGACTTAGGGTTGCCACAGGCCTTTAATTTGTAAAACAAACAAACAAAAAACTCAGTATCTGCAGAGCACAATAAAGTAAAGCTCAATAAAATTAGGTATGCTTGTATTTCATGGAAATTCCATAGAGGAGTTCTGAACTTGCTTCTCTGAGCAATTATAAGAATTGAGACCGCGTCAGTGAGTACCTAATCCAATGCCCGGCATATGAGGGTCTCAATGACTTTTACTTCCCTGTGTCCCATTTCAGATTCTTGGATTCTAGTAAGAATCTGCCAAAGTGAAACAACAGATAAATTTTTATTTAGTACTTTCTTTGAGTTTAATTTACTGATTTTTCCCTCTATCCTTTTGTTTTTGTCCTCCCAAGGCTATGCCTTTCTGCTGTTCCAGGAGGAGAGTTCAGTGCAAGCGTTGATAGATGCCTGCCTGGAAGAAGACGGGAAACTGTACCTGTGTGTGTCAAGCCCCACCATCAAGGATAAGCCAGTAAGTAATATGTAGCCAGCTGTTGCTTTTCCAGAGCACATATGCATTTGGAATAGCTGAGCACCTCCTTTTTGTAATGGGAATGCTGGTAACTAGGATTCTCTTACCCGGGGTGACCTTGCTATGCAATAGAGCTGGACTATTGTTGATGAGAAGCTAATAACAAATTACTCAGTATTTCATTTTATACCTTTGGGACTGCGTGTAAACAAATGTGTCCTTGTCTTTCCCTTTACAGCTCTTTTAAGCTAATTCCTATTCAGTAACTCTGAATTGAAGTAAACAATGCTCTAAGCGGTTTTGGCAACTGGTTTCTGTCATTTTTCAGATCAAGGACAGGAGCAATTTATTATTTTTTTTTAAAAAGATCATAATTGGCAATGTTTTGTGAGTGGTACCTACAACTGGCTTACCTAGAGCTTACACTCTAAAATGGATATCTTCAAACAGGGTGGGAGAGGGAGAGGGCAAGGACAGAGAACATGAACCCCAGACCATAAACAAATGTACACTTATACAGAGTTCATGGTTAAGAGGTTGTGGTTTCTGAGCCAAAGCATGTGAGTAAGTCATTGGGTAAGAGATGAAGACTGCTTACTTTCTCCTGACAGGGGTTATCAGTGAAGAAGGGGCAAGGCTGTATTCAGAACAACAAAAAAAGAAATTGGTTAGCATGGCAGATAGAGGATTGAGGGAATTCGGAAGGGGATGAGTGTGTGTCAAGAGCTGGTGCTAGGAGTGGGAAATAGAGTAAAAATTGTGATATGGACCAAGGGACCGAGGCAGGAATCTCTCCCAGGGCTTGCAGCGTCCCCTGTTAGACTTACACCAAATGTGGGGCTTGCTTGGCAGTTAAGTTTATTCTCAGAAATGTGCATGGGGAAAGAGTTGGGGTCAGAAGTAGAAGTCTTCTAAAAATTTTTTTTTTATGTTTTATCTTTTATATTTGAGAGAGAGACAGAGAGACAGCAAGCAGGGGAGGGGCAGAGACAGAGAATCTGAAGCAGGCTCCAGGCTCTAAGCTGTTAGCACAGAGCCCGCCCGACGCCGGGCTCAAACTCACAAACCGTGAGATCATGACCTGAGCCAAAGTCGGACGCTTAACCAACTGAGCCACCCAGGTGCCCCCAGAAGTAGAAGTCTTGACTCTAGCATTTAAATTATCTGCTTGGTTCAGAATAAGTCACCTAATCCTTGCAGGATCTTAGTTTCCTCATCTATAAAATGGCAGGAATAATGGTTTCTCTCTGCGATGTTGAGCAGCTCAGATAAGAGGAAAATGAATGTGAAAGCACTTGGTACTTGTGCAGATGTAACTGGATGATGCTGTTAGAGCCGTATGGTGCTATAGTCAGGAGAGCAACATTAGAGCTTATTACAGGGTAACATCTACTGAAAAGAATGGTGGCATCTAGAGCAGGGTTTATAGTTGGCTGCAGAAGAATGGCGCTGGGACTTGTCCACCTATAAGGGGGAGACTGCAGCATGGAAAGCAGAGGAGTTACAAAGAATGGAGATATTGGGTTATAGAATAATCGATGCAGAAGAAGAAGCAAGGATTTTAGCAAGCGTGACAGTGCCACCATGTATTTCACATTCTGGGGCCATTACCAAATTTTTATAGCAGTTAGCAGACTTGGATAGAGTAGCTATGCAGTTGGGGAAAAAGAGTAGGGAACCTTTGCTAACTTCGGTCTTAATTTAAGCTGAGGAAAGGCTGTGTACACTGTGGCTAGAATAGGAGAGTGTAGTGTTTCCTCTGAATACATAATGAGAAAGCTGGAGTAACATTTCTATATCTCTTTGGAATAGTGTGAGATTAGAAAGACCGATCCCAACTTGGCAGAGTCAGATGTCTGAAAGGTAAATGGTTAACCTCCAGAGAGCCTCTGCCACCATAAGAGAGGATTAGAAATAGATTTATACATTTAAAAAAAAAAAAAAAAGAAAGCAGAGTGATAGAGATCCACATGAAGATAGTTACGCCCAAAGTAGACTAAGAAGCTGTTGAATTGAGGGGAGGAGACCAGAGACGAGCAGATGAGCTTGTGTACCTTGGAAGTATCATGTCACTTGCTCTGTGGGAAAAGGAGGCTAATACACCTTCTCAGGGCATGCCTTCACCAGGACTGGACATCTCTTGAGAAGGGAATGAGCAGTGGTGGTTGCAGATGGAGGTGGTATGTTGATTGTTTTCCCTCCAAATACATTTATTACCCTGAGCATGAAGGACTTTTGAAAAATAATTAGTGTAACTATCTGTTTTGGAAATGTTTATGGGGAAACTAACTTTCACTGTTTGTGTTTCTGCAAATTTCTGCCTTATTGCAGTTTTCATTTTCTGAACTCAAGTGAAACAGTTTTATTGGAGCTTGGTGAATTCTGAATGGTGGCTGCTGATTACGTATTTCTTTAACCCAGGCATACTCAGAATTTCCAGCATAAACAATTTGAATAAAACTCAGGATGGGAAACAGAAAAGTCCCCAAATACCTATAATTCTAATGAACTGGATCCCATTTTGGGTTCCAGCTCTTTTGGCTCCATTTTTGAAACCTTCTCTTTGTTGGCTTTAGCTCCACATCTATCACTCCCAGCCTCATTTGGCCACACTTCCCCACCCAGGTTTCAGTACATTCCACCTCGTTTTGGATGCTCCCACAGAAAGTGAGAGCTGGGTTGAACTATTGGGAGTAAATGAGGACCTTGGCAATAACTCAAGGTAAAGTCAACCTTTGGAACTCATTCACCAAACCTTCTGAGCTATGGCTTTTTCTACTTCTTGGCTTGGCTACTTTTCAGGATCCTAGTGCCCTCATTCTGTTATTTAGTTCTCTCTGATCCTCTCTGGAGTTCTCCTTGGAAATACACAATGTTCCAGAATGACCTCACAGATTTTCTATCCATTGACGTTCTCCCTTATTCTGTTCCCCCAGATCAAACCCCCTTTCCCTTTGTGTGGATTAGGTTAATCAGATTGTTTTCCTAATACAGAGCCTGATAGCAAGGTTCCCTCTCACCTTTCTAAGATTGTGTTTGTTTTTTAACTCAACAAATCCCAAATCAGTGGATTCTAGATAGTATTAGGAGGTATTTTTGGTCAGTGATTACCTTTCATTAAATAACTCTACTTAGACTACCCTATGTATGTATAGGTCTGATACTTAAAGATGACAGAAGACACTATTTATAGCTTGATTAATTGACTTCTCAGTTCCAAAGAGTGGGTAGACAAATGGGCAACAGCAGGAACTATTGCAAAGCTCCTAGATGTGTGATTTTGACCTCTCCTCCAGCAAAAGGAATTCCGTAGCGCAGATGTTCCAGGCATCCCAGAAGATAGCTGTGTTCTTGTCCAGGCTTCTAGTGAAGTGGACAGACATTGTGACAGTGGTCCCTTTTGTCAAGGTGACTCCACTTTTTGAATGTATAAATACACTGAACCTGAAGGTACAAAACAGCAAACTGATAGAGCAGGAAACCTGTTAGAGTCTAACAGAGATAGGGACTAAAAATCAGTAACCTTGAAGAAGAGGTGTGGAAGGAGATTTTTATGACTCTTACCTTCTAAAACACTTTGGCCAGAGATGTGGGATAGTAAACACCTTGAAAGGAGTATTATAGAAGTTTCCTGCTTCTTCCTCCTTACAATTTATAACATAATCACAATTTATAAATATCCTGAAATATGACAGATTGATTTTCTATACAGTTGGCCCTTGAGCAGTGGGGTAGGGGTGTTAGGGGTGCTGACACCCCACATAGTTGAAAAATCCACATATAACCTTTGGCTCCCCATAAATATTATTAACTACCAAAATCCTACTATTAACCAGAAACCTTAACAATAACATATACGGCTGATTAAACCTATTGTATATATATTATAAGCCATATTCTTAGAATAAAGTAAGCTAGAGAAAAGATAATGTTATTAAGAAAATCATGAGGAGAAAAATGTAGTATACTGTATTAATAAAAAAAATCTACATATAAGTGGACTTGCGTGCTTCACACCTGTATTGTTCAAGGGTCAACTGTATATTTAAAACTGTCTTAGCAAACCAAAGTGTGCTTGTGTAAGGTCACTTGTGGAGCCTGTTGCTCAAGTAACATGGTCATCCACTCAAAATTTGAAGAACAAAAATTGGGAAAAAAAATGTTGGGAGCAAAGAAGCTGGAAACCAGTTGGATGCTGGCTCAGTTTTTTAATTTTTATTCTGTCCAATCTGTCTATAATTCTGTCTTTCCTATTCCCCTTTATGTATCAATAGGATCTCCAGCACTTTGAATCACTCCTCTTTAGTACAAAGACAGTCCAGATCCCTTTGCCTGGGACTTAAGACTTTCCCAGTCTGATTTCAAGTTTTTTTCCAACCTTTCTTTTTTCTGCTTTCCTTCTGAACCCCTTTTCCAGTCAACTGAAATATTTCTGCTCCCATTTCAGTTTCTGATTGCTACACTTATTTTTTTTAATTTTTTATTTTTGCTACACTGATTTTAAGACCCTTTCAAATGCCGTCTCTTTCCCGAAGCCTTCTCTGATCACTATACCACCTGTAGTGACTCACACCTACTATTATAGCTATCTTCAGCCCACATTCAGCCATATTTTTAAAAAATAATGTGCTGGTCTGCCTTTATACCATGTTTAAGGGACTCCTATGGGCAAGGCATTAGAGCTGGTTACTATGAATCAGACATAAAATCCTGTGTTCAGAAAGTTAATAGTATAATGGGTAGATAAAACAAGTATATAAATAAATACACAAACCTATAGAGCCTGACACATAACAGGTTTTCAAATATTTGTCAAATTTAGGAAAAATATCAAATACAATGAAGATAAGATTAAGTGCTTTGGAGAGTTTATATATACCTGGAGTGATAAAAGAAAGCTTCTTGGATGAAGTGTCATTTAAACTGGGCCTTGAAAGATGAAAAGGGTTTGGAGATTGGCCAGGGGAGAGGTGGAGGTGTGGAAGTGTGGGAAATAGACATTTCAGAGAAAGGCAACAGCATAAACACAGAAAAGAGAAACCGCAGATTGAGTGGAGAACATATAGGTTGGTTAGATGGAGCACAAATGTGTGAAAGGGAGTAGAGGGGAATTAAATTGGGAAAATTAAGTAGGGGCTAAGTTACAGGGCACCTTGATTGATGGCCTCAGCCTTTGGATTTGTGGTATATTTACTTAAACTGTTTCATTCTCCACCTACCACCTCCTAAGACAATAACTATAATTTTATCTTGGCTCAGTCAAATCAGATTCACTATATCCCTCCTCAGAAACCTTCAGCATTTCTGATCTTTATTTTATTTTATTTTTTGTTCCTTTTGGTCTAAATTTGTGGTTTGGGCACCTTCTATCATAGTAATTTCTCCAAAGGAGGAATTTCTTCTCTAAAATGAGAGAAATACCTCCTATTTATAATAAATCCTTCCTCCTCTCCCCAGTCTCTGAATTTGCAATTGAGTCCAGAGTTTCTTAGTGCTTGAATCTTTGGAAGCTATAATCCCTTTCTAGAGAGGTCTAAAAGATGCTGTAGTTCTGATCTACTGAAATGGTTTCTAGTGTGTAAAATAGCCAGTACCATCCTCCAAGGGACCATATCTAGTGTTTTCCAAAGTGTGTTATGAATTACACTTGTCCCATCAGACACTGGTCTCTTGAGAAGATCATTGACAAAAGGTTTGCTCGTAGCAATGCTAAGTGTCATTTGTTCATAACTTACTTTGTGCACTTTATATCCATTTGTTCCTTTGATTAGAGGTCCCATAGCCTAAAACATTTGGGTAAAATTGATATATTAAGGTTCTGAGAAGTCTTGCAGTAAATAAATTTGTATAATATTTTTTAAGCCACCATTTGATATACCTGTTTTGGGATTATACCTGTGAAGATTTTGGTAGAATTAGTATTCCATGAAGTTCATTCAAAGAATAGGCTTCTTCCCAGGAAAAACTTAGGTAAGTGGAACTTTTATGTGAACGTTACTGTCAAGAGTTATAGTGATCAGCATGCCAGTAACAACATCCTTGTCCTTGTACCATGGAGCTGCAAACACACATTTATGTAGACATTGGACAAAATTGTCTGGCTGCAGAGCACAATTGCTTGAGACTATGAACCTGGAAGTTAAAATAGCTGAAAATATGGTGCCAATTTCATTACTAAATCATTTTCTTCAGCTTTTCTAAATGCTAGTTTTATTTGCAGGTTTAAGAAGAATCTATCAGTCATTTCTTAACGCATTGAAAATGAGTAGAATGAATTTAGAAAAGAGAAGTTAACCATTCACAAATCAAAATGTATTTTCCTGAGAGTTCAGACGACTCTCAGGAAGCATGACTGGTGGCCAGTAACCTGGAGGACAAGGAGTCTTGCAGGCAACAGGACATCATTGCATTGGAAAGAGTGTGTGTGTGTGTGTGTGTGTGTGTGTGTATACACATACACACACATACACATACTTTGGGTCAGATAAACCTGGTTTTCAGTTCTCAGTTCACTCTTTTAGTCTTAGTTTCCTTATCTCTAGAGTAGGTATAATGTTTGTAGCATAATAGTTATAGTGAGTTCAAGTGTGACAGTGTGTTAAAATGCCTAGCATAGTTGGGAATGCAAGCTGGTACAGCCACTCTGGAAAACAGTATGGAGGTTGCTCAAAAAACTAAAAATAGAACTACCCTATGACCCAGCAATTGCACTAGTAGGCATTTATCCACGGGATACAGGTGTGCTGTTTCAAAGGGACACATGCACCCCAATGTTTATAGCAGCACTATCAACAATAGCCAAAGTATGGAAAGAGCCCAGATGTCCATCGATGGATGAATGGATAAACAAGATGTGGTATATCTATACAGTGGAGTATTACTCGGCAATCAAAAAGAATGAAATCTTGCCATTTGCATCTGCGTGGATGGAACTGGAGGGTATTATGCTAAGTGAAATTAGTCAGAGAAAGACAAGTATTATACGACTTCACTCATATGAGGACTTTAAGAGACAAAACAAATGAACATAAGGGAAGGGAAACAAAAATAATATAAAAACAGAGAGAGGGACAAAACATAAGAGATTCATAAATACAGAGAACAAACTGAGGGTTACTGGAGGGGTTGTGGGAGGAGGGATGGGCTAAATGGGTAAGGGGCAGTAAGGAATCTACTCCTGAAATCATTGGTGCACTATATGCTAACTAATTTGGATGTAAATTAAAAAAAAAAATGCCTAGCATAGTGGTGTAGTGTATGTGCTCAAAAGTGCTAGTTTCTTCTTTCCTTCAAAAGGAAATCCTCTATCATGCTTGTGTTTTCTAAGTGATGTAGGAACAGCAGCAGCAACAATGAGCACTAGGTAATTCTGATCAATGAGTAGGTCCCAGTGGGGGTGGGAGGGGGGGACATCAGAAATTGTGCTGATTAGGCCAAGCCCTGAGGCACTCACTGATGACCAGATACACTCCATTTCCATTATCCCTGGAAGGAGGCTTTCAGTAATCTGAGAGCTATAGAAGGGCAGATTCTGGACATCTTGTAGCATCAGCATCTGCCCCTCAGGAAAACCTTTGTTAATTCACCAGAACACTGATGACCACAGAGCACTAACTAAGGGTTGGGCACTTTGCCAGGCAATTGGGACCCACACAGAGATATGGTCTCAGCCTTAGAGGACCCTAGCTCTCCACCCTAGAGCCCAGTGGAAGGAAATAGACATGTAAATACCAAGTGAAATAAGGAGGCAAAGTATGATAAAAGGATTATGAGGAGTAGTTGTGGGGTGGGGCTCAAAGGCAAAGTGGTCAGATGTTCCTGAGGGAGTCAGGAAGGCCTTTAGAGAGAAGATATTCCCTTAAATCTTCTGGTTATAAGTATGGTTATTAATCATTGCATTTAATTGATAATGGCTTTATAAGTCCAGCATAGAGCAAGGCTGTACATCACCATTTTCAGGGCACAGTTTATGCATGGTCTGCTTTTTCTACTGGATGCTCTTATGAAACAGTATGCAGAGTGTTACATGAATTGTTCAAAAATAGCTGAAGGGCTGTAAGCCTGTGTGCATCAGGTAGGTTCTGCAGCTTACTGAAGATGGCAAGGGTTTCCTTTCAGTACCTGAACTGTTTCCTCCCCCTGACGGTAGACCTGGAGCATTCTGGAAGGGCATGAGAAAATTTCCTAGGGTTACTTTTGGCACCCACTGTAGGAAGAATCCTGCCTATTTTGATGAAGCTCTCTGGGGCCTGCGATCTATTTGTATCTCAGGAATGGGAGGAATAGTCTGAGTGTGAGAGTTATAGTTTTTTGTTTGGAGGCCCAGTGGAGTTCTGACTGTAGGCCCAAGAGCAGCCCAGGGTTCAGAAGTCTTATCAAGAGCAATGAAACCATTAGCTATTAGGTTCCTTTCTGGCCACTTCCCCCAGAGGATACAAGGAGGGTATCTCCCCGTCTCCATCGGATGGAGAGCAGCACTTGAGAATAATAGGTAGCATCTAAACTCCTGGAAATTGGCTGACCTGCTTGTTAGGGAGCCGTATGGTAAAAATTAGGTTGAAATGAGATGCCAAATATGAATGTTCTTTGAAGGATCCAAACCACAATTATTGCTGTTGTGGCTATTAGTTTTGGTAGTTAATAATAATAAAAACAACCCCTTATAACATGGAAGAGATAAAGATGCCTCACAAACCACAAACTAGTTTGTTTGTGATACTGTGGGGCACTCCAGTCATTCTGTGAGGTCTGTGATGCTTAAAATAGAATTGCTGACAACTGGGGTGGGCCTGAGTTCATTACCAGCCGAACTGTTGCAGCTGTATGTCAGCGGCCTGGAGTTCAGCTGACTCATCCTGGCTGTCAGAAGAGCGGTGATACTGCTGCTTGCTGGGGAGAGTGGTCCTGATGGTTCTGCAGTATTGCTTTTGTGGTTCATGTAGGGTGAAAGGATTGTAGGACTAGGGAGAGAAAAATGGAGGCCTTCTCCTGAAGAGCTTGAGTAGGAGTTTGAAGGGTATTGAAATGAGAAAGAGGAGATGAGGGTGAGGAGGCTAGGCCATGTGCTTTATGGGAAATTTATGGGAAAGAAAACAGCAGGAAGGGGTTGATCAGGTAGTTTCTGGAGCTGGCCAGCAGATTGCACTGTTGACTCTGAACAGTTTGGTTGCTTTGCAGAGCTGCCTTGAGATGAATAGATGAAAAGGAAGGCACTGTGCAGTAGGATGATCATGTGTTGGATGTTTGTAACCAGGAGATGACCAGACAAGACAAAATATAGAGTGAGATGTTCAAAATGAGCTCAACATACTATTATTTATTGGTAGGTAAATGTGTAAATTCTAAGTACTGGTATAAACTGAGAGAATTCTAGAGCCATAGGGTGGCTTGGTCATGTCTGGAAACTTAAAGCCCTAAGGTTTATGTTAAAAACTGTTTTATTAAAGCTAAGTGTTTTCTCTTACCCTGTTATTAAAGATATAATAAAAATGCATTTTATATTGAATGTTAACTTAGGGGCTTTTGCAAATTTTCAATGAATTTGCTTTTTACACTTGATCTTAGCCAAAAGGCCGAGAAGCGATTGAATTTGCTTTTTAGAAAATGTTATAGCTCCTTGTCAGAAATGAATGACCCATATTCGACCCATACTTTATTTCTTTTTTTTTTCCTAGCACGTGGCCTGATCTTATCCCTATTAATGAAACTTCAGTTTTTACATAGAACTATAATTATTTTATTCCTCATTGATATAAAAATAGAGAAACAACTCTTTTGTGCAGTTCAGTCTGAAAACTTTCAGTTCTTTGAATAGCTATTCATTATTTATATTTACTGTATTCTTAACTATTTAAAGTTAACTTCTACAAGAGCAACCCTTTTAGAGCAATAGCAGGAAATAAGTGAGAAAAGGCCTTGATTAGAGTGAAGTTTCTACAGTATTTTGTTCAGTTGGTTCAACCTTGTTATGCCATATTTTGATACATACTAAAAGTAAGATATAATTGGGCAGTATTATCCAAAGTGTGTTTATTAATAGGTGTTGTGAAAAAATTGGTTCCATGAAAATAATTTAGGAAATGCTGGGTTAAAACAACATTTGATCAGATTTCTTTCCTGTAGAACCTCTTAGAGCTTTTGGTTAATGTACACCAATGGGTGCCCTGAAACTCCAAGAAGGAAGAGATAGTATATAACTTTTCCTAGGCAGGGCTTGTCTGGCAGAGCCACCTTACAGACTGACAGTTCACAGAACATACACTGGGAAACCTTGAAACGGAAAATGAGTGCGTTCAGTACTATTTTACGTTTCTTGAAGAGTTACTATATGGCATAAATTGATATATTTATAGCATCACCTTTATCTTTAGTTTTTGCCTTTTCCTTAAAAAGATTTGCCTTTGGAGATAAGCAATTACACAATAAGATTATTAATTCTTTTTTTTTAATTTTTTTTTAACGTTTATTTATTTTTGAGACAGAGAGCATGAACGGGGGGGGGGGGCAGAGAGAGAGGGAGACACAGAATCGGAAGCGATTATTAATTCTTAAGAATTAAAAAACAAATAATTCAGCCAAAGAGTAGTTTCACAGTCCTCACTGAGCTTCTGTAGGAATACATGCTTAAAAAAGAAACTAAGGAAAGATCAACCATTTTAGTATTTTCTCCCACTTTGAGAGCTGTGTGGTAAGTAAACCTTTCTAGTCTGAGATCATAGTCTGGGGCCCACAGGATAGATCTGGGCTGCAGTTAGTTTTTTTGTTTTGTTTTCTTTTTAAAAATTTTTTTAATGTTTTATTTATTTTTGAGACAGAGAGAGACAGAGCGTGAGCAGGGGATGGGCAGAGAGACAGTGAGACACAGAATCCAAAGCAGGCTCCGAAGCAGGCTCTGAGCTGTCAGCACAGAGCCTGACGCGGGGCCCAAACCCACGTACCGTGAAATCATGACCTGAGCTGAAGTCAGATGCTTAACCGACTGAGCCACCCTGGTGCCCCTGCAGTTAGTTTTGTTTAGCCTGTCCCAGTGATTTTAACATTTGAATTCATTCTCAACATTTTAAAATCTTGAAGTTTCATGTGAAAATCTGAATTTCTAGCTAAACTTGAAAAATGGAAAAGTCTTACAACACATTCACAAATGATAACTACTTCTCTGCTTCCTTTAAAAGGAATGGTTTACTCTAGTGTGTCATTGCCTGCTTACCAACTGCTGTCCTGGGGACTGGCAAATTTATGCTATACGTCCATCCCTACAGACGTTTGGTTTTGTGTAACTCCTGCTATAAGGACATGGCATGGCTGAAGGGCTAATGGGTGGTGCCTCTTTCTAGAGTGATCTTTGTAAGCAAATGTGGTCTCCAGGAAAGAGTGTTGGAATTAGTGTCGGGCTCATTTAAGGGAATTTTCACCATGTCTGATAAAGCCCCTGTACTTGTCCTCAGGACATTGAGGCTCTTAGTGCCCAGAGTATAGCCTATTTGACAACATACTAAAAGAGTTGTTTCACACACACACACACACACACACACACACAGTGATCCCTATATATGTAATGGTTGTTTTACTGAGAGAAATTTATGATGAATTAGAACAGAGTTGTAATTTCATCCATTCTCAAAAATAATTATTAAAGAAGCAAAGATAATCAAAAAGAAGTTATCTTATTTGTATTTCACCCCTTTGTATAAAATATTGGAGTCACCTTAAAAAGTATGGTATTCAAAAAGTAGAGAAATATCTCTGTATATAAATCAGGACCAGAAAATGTATTCGAAGAGTAAGAAAGATAAAATATGAATATCAGGCCCTGAGGGCTGAGAATTAACTTAGAAGGTGGAGAACATGCCTTGTGTGAGAGTGGGCTTATATTTCAGAGATAATCCAGGGTGAATGGAACTTGCCAGTGCAAAACAGTACCTCAGTATTACTTTTTGCTTAGTGTGTAGAATGTGCTGATGTTGAGCACTCTCAACAATAGCCAAATTATGGAAAGAGCCTAAATGTCCATCAACTGATGAATGGATAAAGAAGTTGTGGTTTATATACACAATGGAGTACTACGTGGCAATGAGAAAGAATGAAATATGGCCCTTTGTAGCAACATGGATGGAACTGGAGAGTGTTATGCTAAGTGAAATAAGCTATACAGAGAAAGACAGATACCATATGTTTTCGCTCTTATGTGGATCCTGAGAAACTTAACAGAAACCCATGGGAGAGGGGAAGGAAAAAAAAAAAAAAGAAGTTAGAGTGGGAGAGAGCCAAAGCATAAGAGACTCTTAAAAACTGAGAACAGGGGCGCCTGGGTGGCGCAGTCGGTTAAGCGTCCGACTTCAGCCAGGTCACGATCTTGCGGTCCGTGAGTTCGAGCCCCGCGTCGGGCTCTGGGCTGATGGCTCGGAGCCTGGAGCCTGTTTCCGATTCTGTGTCTCCCTCTTTCTCTGCCCCTCCCCCGTTCATGCTCTGTCTCTCTCTGTCCCAATAAATAAAAAACAAAAAAAAAAAAAAAAAAAAAACCTGAGGGTTGATGGGGAGTGGGGGGGGGGGTGGGTGATGGGTATTGAGGAAGGCACCTTTTGGGATGAGCACTGGGTGTTGTATGGAAACCAATTTGACAATAAACTTCATATATTGAAAAAAAAAAAAAGAATGTGCTGATGTTGGCCTATGTTGACATTTCTCTGATTCTGTATGGGTGGGAGCTCTGAGGAGCTGTTTTCTGGTGGCAGCTGGGAAAAGCAGGTTTTGTGAATACGATTTAATCATTACTGTCCTCGAGTCTTCTTCCTGTACTTTTACCTAATCTATAATACAAGAATAGGCTAAGGGAATGGGTTATGTGTGATGTACTGAGATGAGGGTGCGGCGGGAGAGGAGGCAGTAATGACGGCTCTCAGCAGGAAGGTTTGAGATCTTCTGCAGAGTTCTTTTCAGCAGCAGTAACGTACAGCTATTAGAGAAGGCTGCATTTTCTGTACTTCTGATTAAATGAAACCAGAACACCATGGATACTACAAGGGAATTGTTTTCATTTGTGAAACAAAGTGACCCACAATTAAATTCAGTTATCATAGAGTGATTGGAGTTGCCTTACCAGGTCCTGAAGCTGCCCTCAATTTATCAGGGATGAAACTGGAAGAAGAGAAGACTGTGCAGAAAAAGATATGTCTTCCTTTTTTGTTATTGGTGATATTAGGATCTTTGTTTTTATAATGTAAATAAATTATGTTTTTAATTAAAAATTAATAATGAGTCCTCATGAAGGGATTTAAAAGGGGTGCTTTATGGTATTTGTGAATCTCCCTTTGTGGTAAATGTCAAGGGAACGGTAATTCAGTCACACAGACCAGCAAATGTTATGAGGAAAAACTAGATTTTTCTTTTTCACATGATAAAGGTGGGACAAATGCTTCAATGTTAACAGAATTGCAAACAGGTCCCTATTTTCAGGGTCTAGGGAAGAAATGGAGATTTTACTGCTTCTGGATAACTGATGAAGGCAACAAGGTCGTAAAAAGCAAAAAGTTAGGTGGGGGTGAATTTTGTAGCAGTCATAAGGAATGTATGGACTGTTTCTAACTGAGCAGTGCCAGTTTTGGAGTTGACTCAAGGTGTTTTGAAAGCGTAATTGACAGGTTTACTACCTTTCAAATGAGAGTACTTCTAGATATGTAAGTCAGGCCACATAAGAAATCATCTTATGCGTTTTTTTGCATTAAGTGTTGACAGTTAAGCAATGGGGAAGATGAAGAATTGTGTTGATACTAAGGAAATGAAAATTCAGCTGTTTAGTTTCCTATCCTAATCTGTGAGGGTAAAGAAGAGGTGTGTTCCATAATGACAGACCCAGTTCTCTGCTTCTACAGACCTAGACCATTTCCCAGAGCACCTGGCTGGCTGAGTGGCTCCTTGATTCTCAGGCAGTGCCAACGCTCACCTTTTGATGTGGGAGGGTTTTTTTGGTTTTTTGTTTGTTTGTTTGTTTGTTTGTTTGTTTTAAGCTCTTCTTCGGTGATTGAGTTAGGGATTGAAACAAATATGTTTTAAGGTTAAGATTCTGATGAAATACTTTATTTTTTGTAGGCAGGAAGTCAGAGTACCAGTGAAGAGATATTACCAAATAGAAAGAAGTATGTTCATAAAGATTTCTTTTTCTACTCTTTGAAAAGTTACTTCAGTTTCTAAAGGCTCACCTTTATTTACCCAAACTTGTTTAAGAAAATCAGATAAATCAAAAATAGGTAACACTGTGTGCTTCAGTATTTGATACTGCTGTTAATTCCATGCTAACTTGATGGGTTAAACCACATTTCTTCTGTTTGGGTTAAACCACATTTCTGAAGGATAAATGTTTCAAGCTTAGGGGTTGATAAGAATTTAAAAGCCAGACATATAGATAATTTTTAGAAAATATTCCTAATGTTCCTGTTCCCTTTCTTTAGGTGAGCTCTTAAAAAGCTAAGTGCTAAACTGTGACAGGTTGTAAACAGTCTATCATGTGTTAAAATGGATCTGATTTAGAACGCAGAGTCTGTCCCTGAAAGACTGCCTTTTCTCAAAACCACAGGTCGTTTCTGAAGGTTTATGTCTAGAGTGTTGAGTATAGTATCTGTAAGTAGATTCCCCAAGAGTTGTGTTGAAAGGCACTTAATGCAGATTACATAAATTAATAACTGGATTTTGTTTGGGTTATGTTTGTTGTAAAATGCACAAATCAGTGGGTTTGTCTTTAGTCACCTTATTCTCATTTGGGGTTGATGGAAATGAAGTAAGGACCAAGTAAACGACTTTTTTTCAGGTGCAAATTCGACCATGGAACCTAAGTGACAGTGACTTTGTAATGGATGGTTCTCAGCCTTTGGACCCCAGAAAAACTATCTTTGTTGGGGGAGTTCCACGACCCCTTCGAGCTGGTGAGTGGAAATAGTAACACCACAACAACAAAACCACCAACAACAAAATCCCCAATATGTATGTAGTCTTCAATATTTTCTAGGTTTCCGATCGACTATACACAGTCTCCAAAAGAAGTTTCACTGAGCTGACTGACTCTTTCAGGATTAAACATTTTCTCCCCAGATGGTTTATTTTCTTATGGTACAAGAGTGAATTTCATTAAACTGTTATTTTGACAGGATGAATTCTATTTAGTGCTGTCATATTCAACCACATATTTTTAAAATAATAACAATACATTTGTCAGTATGCGTTCTTATGCGAGTCAGCATTGTTATGTGTGACAGAAAAAGCAGTGACCCCATCAGAAATCTGTCCACCACAGCTGTGTACCCCTCAGTGACAAGCCAGACTGCTGCTTTGCTAGAAATTGTGTCCCTGGGAATCGAACTGGGAATCTTCCTAAGTGAAACAGGTTCCTATTTTTTCTTACGCACTTTGAAAAATGAGTTATGTATTTGAGCGTTTTTATTATGACTTTTTAAAAGCTTCCCTGTTTTTTTCTTTTTTAAGTTCTTTTCCAATGATGAAATAATTGTGCCTGCTGAAATCAGATAGATCATAATTGACTGGGGCATTTGAAGTGATGCTGAGCTAATGAGTTCAATATTTAAGTCCAAAGACAGATCTAATCAGTTGGGGATCAGTGTTCTACCAGTAAAATACAATAAAATTATTTGTTAGAAAGGAGTTTTTAAAGTGCCTAAAATAATTTGCTTTTCAAAAATGAGATGACAAGATAACGTTACCATTGCCATAGCAGTTGCAAAAGTGCAGTGTGGTCTCTGTTATTTGGAAGCAAGCAGACATAGCTCTACCTGAAAAAAAAAAGAAGAAGAAGAAGAAAAAGAGAAAAAGCAGTGACCATTAAAATCAAGTTGTGAAAAAAGAATTATAAAATGTACCTACAGCTATTTGTCTCTGACTTTGATAACTTCTTAATTCTAAATGTCAACATTTCTAACACATTTATTCAAATCTCAACTTCAGTCTGCTCCTCAAAGCTTTCTGTAGACCCATATAAAGACATATCCATAATTCCATTTTGAAAGACATTAAAACACATTAATTATGACTGTGAAGGTTGTAACTTTACAGTTTTTCAGAAAGCCAAATATCTTTAGGTCTTGTTCTCACTCTAGTGGAAAAGTGTGCCGCGGGTAAGAAAGCAAAGCGGCAGAGATGTCTCGCCTTGATCCACTGTTAGAGGATAAAGTCCAGGAAGCGCTAACTGGGATGTGGACAGCATTATGAGATGAGGGCAAATGCAGCTCTTTGTTTCTAAACTTCTTGTGCTTTAAAAAAAAAAAAAAAATGTGGGTGGGGGCATGGAATATTCCTGTCTTTTTCTAACTGGTGTTATGTTTGGGAGTGGAAAGGGAGAAGAATCCCCTTTGACAGTCTTTTACTTGTATAGGTGTTCTTAAAGAATAGATATTCATTGCTAGCGTTCTAGTTATTCTTTTTTTGCAGCTAACTACAAGCACAAATTAGTTTTAATATTCTAGCCCCTCTCCTTTTGTAGATGGGGATCTGAAAAAATAAATTCTGAAAGAAAAAGTCCCACGTTTATAAAAATAACAGAACTGGCTTTAACCTTTTATGTCTGTTTTTAAGTCACAGACACAATAGTGTATAAGCTAAATTCCTTTTTTTATTATTCACCATTTTCATTATTATTCACAAGATGCTGCAAGTCCTAGGACTAGATAAGAATTATATTTAGTTGTTTAGTCAGAAATGGGATTTTATGTTCCCTGCCCTACGTGCTGTAAGTCTTGAGGTACTCTTTCTTTTTTGAGCTAAGCTAAATTTTTTGTTGTAAAATTAGTTTTTTTTTGCAGTCTTGTGGATAATGTCTGCATTCACTTGATCTAATGAAAATGTTCCCCTATGTCAACACCTCCCATAAGAGTAGCTAGTTTCTAGATGGCTAAGCAATCTGTATTAGCATCTTAGAATTTTACTGTCTATCTAAGACTTTGAGATTGGAATCTATGTAATCTAAACAAAAAGAATTAACATCTGCAGCTTTTATCCACATGCATAGAATTGGGTTTCTTTGAAACACACTGAGCTTTGTGGACTGGTGTGTGCCTTGGAATAGAGGACTATTTTTAAAGGAATTCATTTTGACTTTGCTAGGCAGTCTTGAGTTGAATACAATGCAGTTCACTTGAACAATAAACATTTATTGAGCATCCACGTGTTACTGGCACAGAGCAAGTATGTGTCATGCCAAACTGAATGAACATCCCACTGTCGTGTTAAATAGGTCATCGTCTACAGAGAGTCAAAGATTTCAGAAAAGAAGAAAACAAGAAATGTATTAATAGAAGTATCCAGAAGTAATTGGATACTAAATTGTGCTTTTTAACACACTGGATCTCAAATTTGTTTTTTAAGTATTTTAGGACATTTATTATTACTTCTAAGGGAGTATTGTGGTCATAGAATTCTGAAAAGTCTTAAAGCTATCTCAGGCACTATATACAAGGTGATCCTGGACTAGACATAGTTGATAGTATTCAACACATGAGATTTTTAGGTATCCAGATTGATTTTCACCTTACCTGGGGCCAAAAATTGTCCTTTAACATGTTATAATGAATAAAATGTAATAACAACAGTTATTCCTTTGAATTTTGTGAGGCTTTTTCTCTTTGATATCTTACCATTGTAAGACAGGGACTATTATTCCTAATAAGTTATTCTAAATAAAGTCCTTATCCTACCAAACAGAAACACACAAACCCTCCTAAAGAATTAAGGCAACCTGTTTTAAGCAGTATTGCCCTGGCTGAGTATCAGTAGATCCTTCCAGTCTTTTTGATAAGCCTTCCTTTTTAAATTTCATGTTGGGAGGGGAAAAAAATCATAGGTCTAGAAAATTTAACCCTGAAAATGGGAAAATATCCATGGAAAATCTAGATGAGTTTACCCAGTTAGATTGCTTGATTGGTGGTTGCTCTAGGTTAAATAATACACATTCCTACTCTCTTTGTCCCTCCCTTCCATCCCTCTTGTCAGTGACAGTGGCAAGCCAAAGACGGTTTGCCTTAAGTCTCTTGGTGTTTCTCAGGTCTTGTTCTCCTTCCGCTCCCCACCACTTCCCACCCCCATCCTTGGAAAGGCTATAGGTAGACTCGCCATGCCGTCATGTGGCTACGGTCTGCATATTCTTCAGAGTCAGTGCCAGGAAAGGGGTGGTCTGTCTGGTTCTCTACCTGCTTCCACCTGAAAGTACAAGAGCATGTTACCAGTCTTCATTCAAGTAATGTGAACAGCACATCTTCCTGAATCTCAACACAGAAATAGCCCTGTTGTATATCCCTGTGGTATTAGGACCTATTTTCCTCTGAGAGGAAATAAGTGCCAGGCTTGGGGATTATGAATAGGCCATCAGAAAAAGGTGGAGGATGAAGCTTCTGGTCCCTGTACACACCCCCAGTTTAGAAACATGAGTTTATGACCCCAGATTCTTGGCTTAGATATCTAATATGAAGATTGCCTCGGTGATCAAGCTTTGGGACCCATCCCCTTCTAACTTTAATAAGGCTTGGAACACCCTCAGACTTCCTCTGTCATTAGGGACATGTGAGCTGATCTTCCACATCATGACTTCCTTCTGACAGTTTATCTGATCAGGTCCTGCAGAACAGATCAATCTTGAGAGATTGCTCACGTGAGTCCCTGGAGCCTGCCAATTACTCATCATCTTTGGGTCTCCTGTCTTTCCTATTGTTCTGATAATTCTTTCCTGTCTTTTTCTCCTCTACTAATATTCTGTAATGGACCCTGAAGTTCCCTTCTCCATCTCCCCCCACCCCGCCCCCACCCCCACCCCACCACCTGTACTGTGAGGATGACTTTTCTGGGAGGAAAACAAAACAATACAAAAAAATTGAGGTAAATACTCAGTGACATATGACATACATTTAGCGAGCATCCTGAATTTTTCTAAGAGCACTTATTTTAGACATTCTGTACAAACATTCTGGTAGTTCACATGTATTAGGAATCACATCCTGATTTGTGATTTAGGAAATAGTATTGGAACCATATCCTTTTTTGTTGTTATTGTTCTGTGAAGTGGTAAAGCCAGGTTTCTCAGTGGGAACAAGTCCCAAGTTCAGTATGAGTTGTCCCAGATAAACTCCAGATTTGGCACACTGACTTGATTAATTGGATTGCCTTTAGGGTTGAGGATTTTCTAATGCTAGTCGTTCTCCCCCTCAAACCCTTACCCACAGCTGGTGTCAAACGTTGCCATATCATTGGCAGGTTGAATAACATTAGCGTACAGCCAAAGTAAGACTGGGAGGAACTGGTGCTTCTGGAGCAGAAACCAGGCCAAGTTAATATTAAGCAAAGATTTATGAGTAGAGAGAAAAACACCCCCTGGGCAAAACTAAACATTAGAGCACCACTCTGTGCTCAGCAGTGTGTTCAGAGCTCTCATGTATGTTTAATCGTCATGATAACGTTGTAAGTGGTGGACTTTTCATTTTAGAGATAAGGAAGCAGAGTTCAAAGGGGGGTGATTGGCCAAGGCCACAGTAAGTAGAAATGCCACAATTTAAACTCAGATCTCCAGACTTCCAAGTTTGGAGCTCTTTGTACAGAAGGAAGCTGCTTTATCAGGAAGCTGAGATCTGAGATGTTGTCTCAGTAACAGTATTAACAGTCAACTGGATACCAGTCTGATTTAATCAAGTTTGGTGCTCATTCCCTCTGACTTAGTTGGTTGTTCATACACTTATTTGAAAATATTCTTAGTGGAAGTTTATGAGCATATTTTCACCATTTAAAATGTGTGAACTGCCTTGCTAACCAATTCGGCTATGGTAGAAAACCTAGACAGTCCAGCTTCTAGTTGAATCTTGCTTTCTTTCAGAAGTCCAGATCTCTTTGTCATCCCGAGGTGCCTTATGCCTCTTTCCTGTTTGCTTTGTACTTATTTCCACAAAGAAGAAATGTGGCTTCTAGATTCACAGTTTAGAATCTGGAAAGATGAATGTGTTGATATTTCCCTGGGGGATTCTCATTCCCGCTCTACCGCATTTGGTTCTCATAGTATCTCAGACTCAGACATTGCCTATGGCTGGCTTTGAAATCTAGTTAAATGATAGGAACAGGACCCTGGTGTGGGGTAGGATGAGGGAGTCATCATGATTTTCTCTCTGGTGAGCTAAAGTCCCTTTCAGATCTCTGTGAAGATTCAGAAGCAAATCCAAAGAACAGGGGTGCCTGGGTGGCTCAGTCAGTTAAGCGTCTTACTTCGGCTCAGGTCATGATCTCACGGTTTGTGAGTTCGAGCCCCACATCAGGTTCTGTGCTCACAGCTCAGAGCCTGGAGCCTGCTTTGGATTCTGTCTGTCTGTCTGTCTGTCTGTCTCTCTCTCTCTCTCTCTCTGCCCCTCCCCTGCTCACACTCTGTCTGTCTCTCTCTCTCACAAATAAACATTAAAAAAAAAAAATCCAAGGAACCATAAGTGGGGTTTAGATTCAATTTCAGAGGCATAGTCTCCACAACCCAGAGGAATTCTTAGATTTCTGTATGGTACACACAACTGCAATATTCTTGTTTCCCTCTCCGGCTGTGACATAGTGAAGTTCATCTCAAGAGCCAATCTATAGATCAGAGTCATAGTAGTTTTGTTGTTACCATTCCTGAGATGACTTGAATTGTCAGGAGCACAAAGTGTCTCATCGAAAGTACAAAATGCCATTGGATATGGCTACCAGACCTGCTGATTCCCCACCCCTGTGGTGACCAGACAGATCCTGTGAATACTGTTTGGATAGGAAGGGAAAAATAAAAAGTCATCTGAAGATTCCTGCCTTCCACATGGACTCTGGATGCCTGCTGTCACTTCCATCTGTCTGAATTCCAACCTCCACCTCTATTCCCTGCTCTGGTAGCCTCATCTTCCTCAGGTCAAATGTTAGGAATGTGCCTGGGAGCTGCACTGTCTGCCTTCTGCAGAGGATGGTTTAGAATGAGGATTCGTTGTCATGGGCTTAGTAGAGTTGGCTGCATTTTTCCAATAAGACACATCCTTGATCAAAACTACATTTCATGAGCAGGGTTGAGATCACAAGATATAGATAACCCCATGAAGGTTTTAGTTGACTTCTGCCAGATCCTGCTTTTCTTCTGTTTTTCTCTCTTCTTCCTAAGTAGTCAGAGTGGTAGTCCTCCTCATGGCTCAGCTTCACCCACATCAGAAGGGAATTTATATTAACTTTCCTGTATTAACTGGTGATACTCCTTTTAAAGAATCATTTAATACCTAGTCTCTTGGGGTGCCTGGGTGGCTCAGTCAGTTAAGCCCTTGACTCTTGATTTCGGCTCAGGTCATGATCTTGCAGTCATGGGATTGAGCCCCATGTCATGCTTTGCACTAACAGTGCAGAGCCTGCTTAAGATTCTCTCTCTCCCTCTCTCTCTGTCCCTCCCTTTTCCTTGCTTGCTTGTGCACATGTGCATGTGCTTCCTCTCTCTCTCTCTCAAAATAAACATTTATAAATAAACAAACAAATAAATAAATAAAAGCTAGTCTCTAAACATAGTTTTAAATTTTGACGTCTGTAGGTGAATTTTATGTTTTATATAAAAAAATGTTTTAGATTAGAAATTTATAGGACTTAAGAAAGTCTTGTTCTGTGTTTCTGTTAGTCACCTGTGTAGTGGATGAATTAAATTGGTCTCTCTCTTTTTTATAATGCTGTTTTTACCAAGCATGGCTACTTTTCTCAATAATTAGAAACTCTGTTTAGTACTTAAATGACACCAATCTGGTGTTAGAACCCAGCATGAGTTTAGCCTGCAGCAAGTGTGCTTGTAGTGAAGAGTAGCTGACTGAGTAAAGGATTAAATATAAACAGCAGTTGTTTGACTGTTATTTACTTTTCTTCAAGGGTGATCACAGTATTAGACCTTCTGTAGTTAAAACAGAGATTAGGGTAGAAAGAGGGATGGGAAATCTTCAAACTCTTTCCCAAAACAACTCTTTAGTCACCTTGATTTCTTGTAGCTTCTCAACAAGTTGTCCTTCACTTGAGTGAGATTTCATTGCCTTAAACGTCTGCCAATTTTGGTGGCCAAGAAAATGAGTGTATAAAAGTGTACAAGTAGAAAGGATTTATTTATAATTAGCTTTCATAAAAGAATGAGTGAGGGTTTTTGCTTTACATCAAAAGTACTTGACTGCCAGCAATATCAGTCACGACCTAATCTTTGGCATGTGAAGATGATTTTCCAGCAGCTAGATTCACCAAGTAATAAAATGTTCGTGCTGTGGAACCACCTTCTCTGATGTCCGAGGATCCCTAAAATTCCTTTGGAGACCACTGCGCTGTAAAAGAGCCTATGGGTATAGTAACTCTTCTCCTTAGCTGGGGCTTCAAGCTTTCAGGCAGTATACCTTCTCTCTAAATGAGTGCTTTCATGAGTCCTTTCTAAGGGTGGAAGACAAGTGGCATTCAGTTCCTTGCGGACATTCTTCTCCTGGCTGTTCACCAGGCTGAGGGAGTGCTTGCTCTCTTATTCCATTCCAGGGGAAGCTAGGTCTTTGGAAAATTAGCGTTTAATTTCCACTTCCTGAGGTTGCTTATTTTATTAAGCCCCTTGACCAATAAGGGAAATTGATTCATGACTGCACTTAATTATTTCTACCTCAGTGTCTTAGTCTCTGTTCCTGAAGTAACATTAGCCATGTGAGGAGGTCCTCAAGCCATCAGAGGTTTTTGGGCTGAAGTGTGAGGACTTACTGAACTCTGATATTCAGGGTATGTGCGTGATTCTTCTTGCATTGCTTGAATGAATGTGATTCCTGGATCCTGCCCCACGACTGCAATCACAGTCTACTTGGGCTCTAATCAGCATGTTCTTTGGTTGATATGACTCAGTAATTCTGATCATAATGGGATAATTGGGATAGCTTTTGGTTCTGTCTTTAATAGCACTTATTCTTGGGCTTAGTGATTGCCTGCTTATTTGCTCACCTTCTGAAAATTCCAAAATCTGTTGGTTGCAGATCATTCTTCTTAAGAACGGTACTTAGAAAACAATCACCAGCATTATGGAGAGAAATCTTGAAAAAGTTCAGTAGAAAGACAGCCTTTCTGTCATGGCAGCATACCTTTTCTTACCAGTTCAGCGGTCTCATACTTCAGGAACCAGTAGTGCCTGGCTTTCCCTCTGTAGAAGTCTGGTGGGGTTCTTACGCTATTCGACTCTCCAGCCCTTGTAGCTGCTACAGAGTTCCTCCTGTACCTCAGGGGGTTGTGTTGCTTTCCTTCCCCCCAAACACTGATTCCTGTAGAAGTCTGTTATGTGATGTGATGGTCTTTGCGCACTGGCTATGACCCAGGCCATCATCCACCTACCCTGTCTTCTCCTTTCTAAATACCGTATCTAGGCGTTTGAGGAAAGTGGGTTCTTGGGTCGTTCCCCAGGGGTAGGGATAAGTCTTTTGGACTTAAATCATATGAGTAGCCTGAAAGGAATGTTCATACGTGGAGGAAGTGCCATCCAGTATCAAGTAAACAGTTACCTTCAGGAAATTTGGATCCAGGTAAGTAACTGCTACATGTCTCTCCTTGACATGATGAGGATAATTTTAGAATATCAGACCTTTGGAATGGTCCAATTTTCAAATGCCTTCTGTATAGGTGTTTTGTAAATATACCAATATAAAGGTATATTTAGAAGAAATGTGGCAAGGAGTGCAGACCAGACTCTGGATTCATAGCAGAGTACAGGAAGGGTATGTTTTTACTGCCTTTAAGGCAGCTTAGTGTTTCCTGATACATTGTAAGTGCTCAATAAATGTTCATTGTTGCTATTATAATTATTACTATTATTATTATTTACAATTCAGTGTGAGAGGCTAGTGTGGAGATTTCTCAATTGGGATAGAATATACTAAAAAAATATTTAATTGTAGAGATTTACCTTAAGGTTATAAATATATTGCCTTTAATTAAAGAGAGGAGTTAATTCTTTCTATAGCTTAATCTTAATATAGCAGTGTGACTTTAGTAATTGCTTTTAGTCTTAGAGATCAGTAAATAGGGCTGTTTAGAATTAACTTGGTAGGGCATCATTTGAAATGCTTTGCCTACCCAGGGCCCATTCCAGTGGACTAAACAGAAAGTGGAACAGGAGGATTACTGATAGATGATTCCTTTTATACTTTTGCTGAAGTTCCGATTATGTAAATTTGTGTGTGTGTGTGTTGTGTGAATCCGTAATTTTTTTTTTCATTTTATTTGTAAATATGAGGATCTCTCCTGCCTGAGTTTGTTAAGACTGATGTGGACACTCTTCATGATACTTAACATGGGTTTTCCTTTTATTAATTATACTGCATGACCCTTAAACAGTTCCTCCTTCTCCTGGGCAAAAGTGCCTTCTAAACATTCATACCAAATTGTGTTTATTTTCTTGCAGTTGAATTGGCAATGATCATGGACCGTTTGTATGGTGGTGTCTGCTATGCTGGCATCGATACGGACCCAGAGCTGAAGTACCCCAAAGGTGCTGGCCGCGTGGCGTTCTCCAATCAGCAGAGTTACATTGCAGCCATCAGCGCTCGCTTTGTGCAGCTCCAACACAATGACATTGACAAACGGGTAAGCAACTGCTTAGGCTATAATTGCTAGGGGGAAGAAATGCAGTTTGTTTTCTGGGCCCCTGGGGAGAAAAGCACCTTGTGATCAAAAGTGAGCAACTCTGCCCTCCGTGGTATGAGTCCACGAGTCCCTCCCTCTAGACTGCCTGAAAAAGAGAGTACCCATGAAATTTAGGGCGTTAATGAACCTTCTGCCTCACCCATCCCCAGGGTGATGTTACGCTTATGAAAATAACCCTGCAGAATTTAGCATACCAAACTGGTACTGTTCAAAAGATGATGCCAACGGTGCGTTAACAAAGGTTGCGAGCTAGTGCTCTCAAATAAGTTTGGACTAACGTTTAATGTTAATGTTCAGGAGTGTACATAAAATTTTGAAATTCTGGTTTCTCTTAAAATTGCAAGATCACACATGATAGCAATCATTGGAACAAAATAGCTGCTACCCCTTCCAGTCCCCTCTCCAACTCTCTGTAGTCCTGCTCGTATGGTATATGCATATGCATTACCTGCCCTTTTGCACCATGGTGTTACCTGCCTGGCCATTAGGCAGGTACCTCTGATGTAACCTCTGATTTGCTACCTCTGGTGTAAAGAGGGGACATGCAATAGAGTTGTAGGGGGTTGGTGTGCTCAGTTGGTTTTGTGGACAGACGTAGGTTTAAATCCCTTAGATCCCAGCTCTGCCACTCTTTGGAGGTTTGGGGGAATAGAAGGTAGCAGGAGATCATCTGACACCTGTATTAATGAAGGAATAGAGCAAGTAGACTAGTTCAAGTCTTGAACACCTCCCTGTGCAATTGTACTGTGGCTGTTAACAGCTTCCAGCAAAGGATGTTCTTGGGGCATACGTTGGACTGGAATAAATTAAAGTAGTATAAATATATCCTACTATGAAGTTCCACCTGTACTCTCTATGGTCAACTTTTGACTAATTTTGTGTAGCAAACTTAAATTTCTTGGAAGGTGGAAGTTTCAGTTGGTGATGGATTTTTAAATATTCAGCAAGTTATATTTTTATTAAGACGTTTACCTGATCAAATTAGAAAAGCCAGTGCCTAAGATAATTAGTTGCTACATTACTGGGCTCCTGAAAAGTAAGTAGTGGTGGTTTGTTTGTTTTTGTAATTAAACTGAATAAAAGAACTCTTTTTTCAGAATTTTGAAATTCTTTGAATTAATGGAGACTCCTAGTGTGATAAAGATCCAACTCCATTCCTAGCTTTCAGGCACCCACAGCGTTCTGAGCTTCCCGTTTTATAGCAGTAATCCCCCTCAGACTGTCAGCTCCACGAAGATAGGCTGTCGGTGTCTGTCTGTCTCTCTGCTCCATTTCCGGTGCTTACCCATTGCTTGATGTACAGCTACGGTAGTAGGTGCTCGATAAACCTTTGTTAAATTGACGAATGGCTATACTTGGAGGATTTTCTTAAGTACTGCTGCTGGTGCCAGTGAACCTGCTTGTGCCTGTACTTTTGTGAGTCTGAAAACACCAGATTCTATTACATTTAGACTGCTATTGCACCTGTCACTGGTGACCCCAGGCAATAAACTTAACCTGAAGAGCCTTAGATTCTCATCTGTATGCTTTTCCCCCTGTGAAGCCAGAACTAGTGACTAGACAGGAGGTAGGTACTAGAAAAGATAAAGAAGCCTCCATTTCCCAGGGTGCCTGGGTGGCTCAGTTGGTTAAGTATCTGACTTCGGCTCAGGTCATGATCTTACAACTCGTGAGTCTGAGCCTTGCGTCGGCCTCTGTGCTGACAGCTCAGAGCCTGGAGCCTGCTTCAAATTCTGTGTCTCCTCTCTCTCTCTCTCTCTCTCTCTCTCTCTCTCTCTCTCCCCCCCCTCCCCCCCCCCCCGCTCATGCCCTGTCTCTCTCTCTCAAAAATAATAAATATTAAAATAAAAATTAGAAAAGAAGCCTCCATTCCCAATGCTTCTATCTTCCCTTTGCCCCCAGGCTAACCTCTAACCTACTCCTTACCAGAGGGAAGTACACTTGCCCCCGGAAACATGGCAATCTCCGAGCCTCTTTTAAAATCACAGTAAATTCAGATACTGTTTGTTCTATTGACAGCCCCTTCCCCTTCTTCTGCTATTCTTCTGCTATACTCAGCCCTTTAGCACATCTTCCCACAAGACATAGAACCAGGCTAAAAGAGAAGTGGCTTTGCTTTTGTGAGCATGATGATGGGCCATGCTTATGAGAATACATCAAACTCCCGAGGACTTGAGAAAGCCATTGACTATTTTCTTCCCACTGCATTTGAGTTATCTGTACCTTCCATATCGTAAAGTAGTCCTTGATAACCATTTAGAGTAGCAGTTAATTGTAATGGGAAGAGTGTGGAGTTTGGAGCTAGAATAGATTTCAATACTTTTAAATTTCTGCTGCACTAGTCACTGATGACTCCAAGTAAGTTACTTAGTGCCAGGAGCCTTGGGCCCTCATCTGTAACTCCCTCCTGGGGATGGTCTGAAGACTAAATGGGATTTGAGGATTGAACATCAGCCAGAGCTGTATGACATTTGGATAGATATTTAGTAACTAGCACTTGATGGTTAACAGTATTCATCTTGCTACAAATGCACTCAATACTGATGTTGTTAAAAGCACGTAGCTTGAATTTTATCAGTTGCTCTGCTGAAGATGTAACGAAAAGATCACTGGTTAGTGTAAAGAGCACTGGCTGGGTTTATGTCTGGTCTCGTTCCCAGGGGGCTATGTGGTTGTGGCCACATTACTTAAATGCTGAGCTTTGGTGTGAGAAGCCCAGAAGAGAGAGTGGACAGAAAGCAATATATACAATGTAACACATCATACATATGTACGGTGGGACTGCTGCTGTGGTCATAAGAATGCCACCTCCATCCACATCCTGTCAGTTCCTTCAGTGCCGCGGGATGAGAGTCATCTAAGTGAGAAAATTGCAAGTCATTCAAAGTGGCCCAGTCCCTCTTCTCTGGCTCCTGGCTCCTGGCTCCCTCTTCACGCCCTTTGTTTGCTTTGACCAATATGGAGACCATTTTCTTTATCTTAGAGACGTAAGCCAGCTTCCGTGCTGAGATAGGTTCCTTTTTCACTGTTCTGTGAACATTCCACTCCCTTCCCCCAAATTGTTACTCTGTCCTCTTGTTTCCTTCTTACTTTGAACGTAGCCAACAATACCTTATTTTTTTTTTGACTCTGGCATTTTGAGCCTCTGTTAACTGCACCCTTCTTAGATGCTTTTTAAAGTTCATCCCTAGTTTGATTTTTCTTTATCTTTCTCTTAAAGCTTAAGTTTGAGCTTTCCAGAGATCTCCCATTATATATAACTACATCGGTATTTCCTTAGGTAATGCTCTTCTTATTTCTCAGTGGCTCTGTTCTTCATTGTCTGCAGAAAATTTATTAGGCACAACCTTCTTTCCTGAATAACCCCTGTAGGTTTTTGGCAATAGCTAAGGTTTTGAAATTTGCTGTCCTAAAAGTCAGGAGAATGTATCTTCCTGTGCCCATAATCCCTTTTCCTTGATATTGCAAATTCCAAAATGCTATAGCCTTATTCTCCTTCTTTCTTACATTAGCCTAGAGTTGCCTTTAAACCAAGACTTGACTATCTTAAATAGCATCAACCTTAATTACCTTTCTGGTCACAGGAACTTCATTTGCTGTTGGTATCATTATGAATGCAGATATAATGCCATCAGCGAATTAAAAAAAAAATCAACCTATAGATAACATTTTTTAATGTTTATTTACTTATTTACTTTTTAATTTTTTAAACGTTTATTTATTTTTGAGACAGAGAGACAGAGCATGAATGGGGGAGGGGCAGAGAGAGAGGGAGACACAGAATCAGAAGCAGGCCCCAGGCTCTGAGCCATCAGCCCAGAGCCCAATGCGGGGCTCGACCTCACAGACCGCGAGATCGTGACCTGAGGCGAAGTCAGACGCTCAACCCATTGAACCACCCAGGTGCCCCAATGTTTATTTATTTTGAGAGAGGGGGAGAACAAGCAGGGGAGGGACAGAGAGAGGGGAGGAGAGGGAATCCCAAGCAGGCTCCATGCTGTCAGCGCAGAGCCCGACATAGGGCTCAATCTCATGAATCGTGAGATCACAACCTGAGCTGAAATCAAGAGTCAGACGCTTAACCGTCTGAGCCACCAAAGTGCCCCTATAGATAGCATTTTAAGGACCGCTTGCTTGCTGTTTGCAGGCTCTAACCCCTTCATTTTTGGGCCCGTGTGGAGAGTGGGAGAGGGCCGCCTGCAGAGCAGCAGTGCCAGCAACTTGGAAAGTTCTGGGACTGAGGTGTGCTCGCAGGTTGCACCTTCCCTAGGTAAACTGTGGGAGGCACACGAAGAAGAATTTGGTGTATTTCCTTTACCTCTTTTGTATCCAGCCAACTTTTCTCAAAAAAGACCTCTCTTTTGAGAATTTAACCATTTATGTATCTATTGTTGTTGTTGTTATTGCTGCACTTTGGCTAAGTTTTTAGATGGAGTGGCTCATGGGGAAAATACAACCTTTATAGATTTGATTTCTTCTCACAGTCTTAGTGACCTTTTGGCTTGCTTATCGTAAAATAAAATATGTCAGTATGCAACATCTGTGGGATCTGTCAGTCCTGTACTTTGGCACTTTTCTCCCTCTCCCGTCGTTTCTCTCACCCAGAATGCCCTCCCTTTTTAAGGAAGAGGTGGCGGTTTGGGGTTTCGTTTTGGTAGCAGCTTTACGTAGATATAATTCACATGCCATACAAATCACCAATTTAAATTGTACAGTGAGAGGGGCGCCTGGGTGGCGCAGTCGGTTAAGCGTCCGACTTTAGCCAGGTCACGATCTCGCGGTCCGTGAGTTCGAGCCCCGCGTCAGGCTCTGGGCTGATGGCTCGGAGCCTGGAGCCTGTTTCCGATTCTGTGTCTCCCTCTCTCTCTGCCCCTCCCCCATTCATGCTCTGTCTCTCTCTGTTCAAAAATAAATAAACGTTGAAAAAAAATTTTTTTTTAAATAAATAAATTGTACAGTGAGGTGCACCTGGGTGGCTTAGTCAGTTGAGCCTCTGACTTCAGCTCTGGTCGCGCCCTTGCGGTTTATGGGTTGGAGCCCCACTTCAGGCTGTGCACTGGTGATGCGGAGCCTGCTTGGGATTTTCTCTCTCTCCCACTCTCTCTCTCTGCCTTTTCCCTGCTTGCGTGCTCTCTCTCTCTCTCAAAACTGAAAAAAAAAGACTTTTTAAAATAAAGTGTATAGTTAAATAATTTGTAGCATGTTTACATAGTTGTGCAGCCATCACCACAGTAAGATTTAGAACACAGGAAGAGGTATTGAACCAAACAGCCTTCAAGCCCGCAGTACGAGGATCAATTGCACAGTAACCCCCAGTGGGGAAGGGAGCAGAGACACTGTATGTATCCTATTTATTTATTATATGGAGGGGATCCTCCTTATTTAGCCTGTACTCTGTGAAGTCACAGGAACGAGATAGCCCGGCTGTTGAGGCAAACTTGTGACCCAGGCTGCAGCTATAATCAGAGTCCTCCAAGAATATGTGACTTACTGAGTTGGCTGGTAAATCTGCGTTTCAACAAACTTCTTGCCATGGTATGGCTGGCAGTGGGAGGACTCAGAGAGGTGGAAGGGTCTGCTAATGGTGCTCCCTTACAGAGCTGCCAGGATCTTGACTGCAGCCTGTGCCCAGAGGTCTGAATGGGAATGCTTAGCACACGGGTGGCACTCAGTGAGTGTGTAGGATAAATCAGGATGATATATGGGAGAACAAGGACTGGAAGCGACCATGGAAGGCTGTCAAGGGTACTGGATGAGTCACTCTCATCTCTCACCTGGACATCTAGGGGAGCTTCCCCACTGTCTCCCCACTTTGCGTAGCCAGTCTTCAGTTCATTCTTTACATAAAAACCAGAGTGATTATTTGTTTACTTACTGTATATATATATATTTTTTAAATAGGCTCCACATCCAACGTGGGGCTCGAACTCATGACCCTGAGATCAAGACTCTCATGTTCTACTGACTGAGCCAACAGCCTCTTTTAAACTCGTAGTGTGAATCATGTCTTCCCTTCCTTTAAACCCCTTGGTTATGTTCTATTGCCATTGGTATAAAGGTCAAAATCCTTAATTCCTATTGCCTACATGACCCTTCATGCACTACATACTTCTTTTGCCTTAGCGCTCTCTTCCTTGTCTTGAGCCAGTCAAGGCCTTTTTCTCTCTTTTTTAAGGTCATTTATACATACTTTTTTTTTCTCCCTGCCTAATACCCACTTTTCCTTCGGGTCTCAGCTGAATTGTAATATTTTTAGGAATCTTTTCTTCAGTGGAGCTTACATCTCTTTGTAAGCTCATTGTTTGATCATTGTCATGATACCGTCTACCATTCCTTTGTGGCCTTAAATACCTCTGTGATGAAATATTGTTTCATTTAATGTCCTTCTATCCTATTAAACTGTACAACTCATGAGGGCAATGACTGTGTGTCTTTCATGTTAGCTACTTAATACTTGACACATAGTGGACACACATTAATTAATTGTTTTTAGATGAATGAATAAGTTGTTGAATGAATGTCACCTGAGAGGTAGCCCAGGTAGGAAGTCCTTAGACAGCAACCTTTGGCATATCCAGCTACCCACAAAAGGGCACTTTTGCATGGCTTTCTTTTCCTACTTCATTAAGAACACTCACTTGTATAATAAATTTATATTTTGACATTAAAGCTGGACTTAACCTTAGACGTGATGTGGTCCAACCCCTTTACTTTGCAACAAAGGAGAATCTAAGAGAGGCTTGGAGACTCTCAACATACCTGTCCGTTAAGGGCAGAGGTGCCTCTGCTCATGGGGGTCCCTCCCTGAACCTTGCTGCCCACCCAGGGTCTAATGTCTCTTCATACCCATTTCTTCCATGAAGTCCTTTTTCCACAGACCTTAGACTCGGAACCCCTCAGTTAGATCACAGGTCCTTTTGTGGGTTTTATATATGTTTCAATAGTTCATGTAACTTCCCAGGTGAACATATTTTACACAGAACAGGGCGCATCTGGAGTTCATCATCAAGATTTTCTAATATATCTGTAAGCCATTTTTAAAACATTTTTAGATGTTTACTTTACTTTTGAGACAGAGAAAGAGAGAAAGTGCACACGCGTGAGCAGGGAAGGGGCAGAGAGAGAAGGAGACACAGAATCTGAAGCAGGCTCCAGGCTCTGAGCTGTCAGCACAGAGCCTGATGCGGGGCTCGAACTTGTGGACTGTGAGATCATGACCTGAGCTGAAGTTGGACGCTTTTTAATTTGGCAAAATGAGCTGGAAAATGTTCTGTGCCTTTTTGCAGTTCTTTTGCTTTTGCTTTTCACTTTTATATTGTCTTCATATGATACCTTTTTCAAGTGAACAGGAACCAGGGCAGCTGCACTGGATTAATAGCATTTGGTGGAGATGTTTGGCATTTTAAATGTCATCATGACCCTTACTATGGGAACATTATTATTATAAATGACACAAGGGGTGAGGAAAATCTAAATGGGCATTAAGGAGGGCACTTTTCAGAATGAGCACTGGGTGCCATATGTAAGAGATGAATTGCTGGGTTCTACTCCTACAGCCAAGATAACGCTGTATATTAACTAACTTGAATTTAAATTTTTAAAAAGGAAAAAATAAAATATACAAATAGATACAAAAAATAAAAATAATTTTAAATGACACAAATATAATTTTATGCCTTAGTTTTTACTTCTAATGAAACATTGTTAGTATCTTGAAATAAATCCTTTAAAGGTTAGGGGTCCCTGGGTGGCTCAATTAAGTGTCCAACTCTTAATTTCGGCTCAGGTCGTGTTCTCACAGTTCGTGGGTTCAGGCCCCATGTCAGGCTCTTTGCTGACAGTATGGAACCTGCTTGGGATTGTCTCTTTCTCCCTCTCTCTCTGCCCCTCCCCCACTTGTGCACTTGCTCTCTCTCTTTCCTCTCTCTCTCTCTCAAATAAATAAACATTAAAAAATTTTTTTAATTTTAAATGTAAACCTTTAAAGTTTACATTATGCATATGCTATGGATAATATTCACCAGTTATCAGCCAGTTGGTAATTTGTCCCTGTGTTGACAATATTAAAGTTATGTGATGCCCAGCACAGCAGTTCTTGATGTCTCTGCCTTGGCACACACAGGCATGTGATGCCCTCTCCCGGGTAACAGGTCCCCTGGAGCACTAATAGAGTGGGGCATTTATGGTGTACGACCATCAGCACCTTAGAGGGGTAAACCCCATGCCCAGCCCTGTCCTTGCCACCCAGAGAACCATGGCGATAGTAAAAAAGTGCTGTGGCTTGGCAATTGTAAGGTCAGAGTCTATACTCCTAGCTCCTCTCCCAGTCACCACGTGACTTTGGGCAATTTACCACCTTGTAGAAGCTTGATTTTATTGATTTTATTTTCCAGTGGTAGTAAGAACACCAGCCTGTCTTACAGTTTATCATGCAGTTAAACAGTGTCAGGTGAAAGAAGCACTTTGGAAAGTTATTTGGTGGCACTGATGTTGATTTGTATCATTACTGAGCCTGGCCTATTCAAATTGTGTGGCTGCCTAATCATACGTCCAAGGCTAATTCTTGACTCTGTCTCTCTTTTATTTTTTTATTTTTAAAGCACCTACTTAGTTCCACTAAGAATCTTTAATATAGAGACAGTGAAATAGTTGAAGTTGACACTAAAAAAAAAAAAATTAGCTGCCAATCTGCCAACACGTTGGTTGGATATTAGTCAAGACACACATAGAGTCTCTTAAGTCCCTTTTATAGATGTAAACATCTAAATGCATTTTCCATGTAAAGGATTTAAGGTTTTTTTTTTTTCTTCAGTCCAGAAAGAAGTGGGTTTTTTTTTTTAACCAGTATCTTTTCTCTGATAATGAAAAGATTTCGAACCTGAAGTTGAGTAGAAGGTTAGGATTAAATTTTGCTTATAATCCACGAACAGTGCTTCTGTGAAAAACTGGAACAGTTTAAAGTATTTAAGTACAATAAGGGCAGAAGAGGGCACCTGTACTCATTCTGTCTGTTTTAATGGTATTTTTAGAAGTCACGCCAGATGAACACTTAAGATATGAAAGCTCTGGGAAATCCAGTTTTCCTTATAACTCAAGGCTAGGTCACTCACATATGAAATGTTTTTGTAGTGTGAAAAAATGAGATCATTAAAAAATAGGTAATCCTTCTAATATGGCCGTTTCTCTATCCTTCTATCTACTCTGTGTGGTCCTGAGAAAGTTTATAAGGATAAAATCAGTTGAATCTCCTTTAGCCTAACAAAAGCATATTTGATCGATATGAACAATTTCTTTTTAAAAATCTGATGGTCTTGGGGCGCCTGGGTGGCCCAGTTGGTTAAGCATCCGATTCCAGCTCAGGTCATGATCTCGCAGTTTGTGAGTTCAAGCCCTACATCAGGCTCTGTGCTGACGGCTCAGAGCCTGGAGCCTGCTTTGGATTCTGTGTCTTCCTCTCTTTCTGTCCCTCCCCAACTCGTGCTCTGTCTCTCTTTCTCTCTCTCTCAAAAATAAATAAACATTAAAGAAAATTGTTTTTAAAAATCTGGTGGTCTCTCCCCAACTATTATTTACCACAACTCAGTCATTTGTCTTCTAGAAATTTGCAAGTTAGATGTTTATAACTTGAAATGCATCATGCAGTAGACATAGGTTAAAGTCTGCCAACTCAACCCACAGAGGCCTTCTTACTAATAGAAAAGATACTAGGCTAGAATCAGCCAATCTGGAATTTAGTCCTCACTATGCCACTTACTGTATAACTTGAAGGAAGGATGTGTGTGTGTGTGTGTGTGTGTGTGTGTGTGTGTTTGTGTGTGTGTGTGTGTTTTCATGAAAACAATTTTAAAAACTTAAAGCACCCTGTCAGTATTTAGTGGTACTGAGAACACACTGATATACACGAAACCATGAATAATATGTGAACTCTTCTGGAAGATACTCATTAGACAATCTAACTGAAATTTCACATGATAAAATGGGTTAAATATTTCAGGCGAGACAGGGGTAACACTGGTTGGTTATCTTAGTTTTTGAAACAGAAGGAGCTCTCTGTAGGCAGGTCTGGCCTGCCTAGGAATCTGTCCCTAAAATAAGTTCCCCTAAACCACCATTCCCTATATTCTCTGTGAAACATGAGTCCCTTTTGATTTTAATATCTATTTTACTATATATATATATATATATATATATATTTTTTTTTTTTTTTTCCCGAGTCAAATGTGTTTGGAAATGCTTTCTAGAAGAAAGTTAAATAGGTTGGTATATTCTAGGACTTCTTAGAATCTTGTATATATATACCAGTTGTTGTGAAGATTCCAGGAAACAATATGTAGTTTTTCACAAATTTTTCGATCATGGAACTCTTCTAAAATGTACCATCTCTTGGGAATAACGTTCTAGGGAACCCAGTTGAGAAAACACTGTGTTTTCAGCTTCTTTTCTTCTTTGTCCTCAAATTTAGAAGTTGAATAAGTAGGGATTGTTTTTCTCTTTCTTAATCCCTTTTTCCCAAGTGTGTCCTACCCACCATATATTTTCTTTCTTATTGTGGTGAAAAAGCATGTAAGATCTCCCCTCTTACCAGTTTTTAAGTGCACAATAACAGTATTGTTAACTATAAGCACAGTGTTGTACAGTCGATCTCTAGAATTTTTTCATCTTGCCTACTGAAAGCTGATACCCTTTGAACAACCCCCTACTTTCCACTGTTCCCAGCCCCTGGCAACCACCATTCTACTTCCCGCTTTCTAGGAGTTTGACTACTTTAGATCTGTCATATAAATTGACATGTCCAGTATTTTCTTGGTAAGCATCTTTGCCATAGGTAGTTTTGTCACAAGCGTTTTCACCACATAACCAATTGGCCTTAAGGCAATTTTTCCCTAAAAGGTGAAAAAAATAACTGGTTGGCAGTTTGGGTTGACAGTTTGGTTTATTTCTCCATTGACGCAGTACTCCTATTTTTTTTATTGTATAAATCTTAGCCCTCCGAAATGTCTACACAGTGACACAGTTTTGAACTCAGATTTCCCATTGACCTTTGGAATGTCTATCAGTAAACATGTGAGTCTGCCCAGAACTAAGAACGGTGTAGAAGGCTTTCACAAAGCAATACAAAGTTCACTTATAAATATGCATCCCATTTTTTGGAAACTTACAGCCTCTCTTAATGAAGGAAAAAATTTCAGTGAAAAAAATGTGATGCCAAATGAGATGAATCAATAAGAAAAAAAAAAAGTTTAATACTCTGAACAAAAGACTTGAAGTCAAGCGCTTAGGTACAATCCACAAAATAAAATCAGTTATTTATGCAGTATTGCTGTGTATTTACACTATAGGTTTGATTGTATTCAGATACTTTGTATTTCATAATAGTCATTCTTTTTTTTTTTTTTTTTTTTTTGAGACAGAGCATGAGCAGGGGAGGGGCAGAAAGAGAGGGAGACACAGAATCCAAAGCAGACTCCAGGCTCTGAGCTGTCAGCACAAAGCCTGACGCAGGGCTTGAACTCATGGACTGTGAGATTATGACCTAAGTCGAAGTTGGACGCTCAACCAACTGAGCCATCCAGGCGCCCCTCACAATAGTCATTCTAATTTTATTACCATTTTCATGTTTCATGATGTCCTTTTTAGATGGATGCTCTTTTGTTTTTTCATGATTTTATTTTTTACAATAAAATTGCCTAGTAGCCAATTAGTTACACAACAAAAATGTTTTAACAAAAATGCTTGGGGCAAAGATGCTTATGGTGGAACTACCTAGAAACATAAATAGATTCATGCAATATTCACCCTTCTGTGATTGACTTACTTCCCTCAGCATAATGGCCTTAGGGTTCATCCATGTTGTTGCATGTGTCAGGATTTCATTCTTTTTTAAGACAGAATAATATCCCATTGTATGTGTATAGCACAATTTCTTTATCCATGTCTGTGGAAATTTAGGTTGTTGCTTCCACATCTTGGAAAAGAAGAATAAGGCTGCAGTGAACGTGGGCCTGATTTCAGTTCTTTTCAATAAATACACAGAGGTAGGATTGCTGGGCATGTATTTTCCATCTCCAGAGAGTTGGGGTGGGGACAGGGAAGAACAACTGTGTATCCGTGGTGGTAAGTGGGACACTGGGTGTTTGATGATCGCCTTTTGTAGTTACAGTTCTTCGTCTTTTTGATGACTTGAGACTATCTATTGTATTTCTCTCACGTACCAGTCTCTATATAAGAACGGTGATCAGTAGTTTTGAAATCAATCCACCATTGATAAATAATGTTCCCTTGATGATTTTGTTTTAGTTTAATGCTGAGGACCAGAGACTGACTTTTGGTTAGCTAATTGGAAGCTTTCTGATACTTTTATTTATTTATTTATTTATTTTTATTTTTTTTTTTTTTTTAATTTTTTTTTTCAACGTTTATTTATTTTTGGGACAGAGAGAGACAGAGCATGAACGGGCGAGGGGCAGAGAGAGAGGGAGACACAGAATCGGAAACAGGCTCTAGGCTCTGAGCCATCAGCCCAGAGCCCGACGCGGGGCTCGAACTCACGGACTGCGAGATCGTGACCTGGCTGAAGTCGGACGCTCAACCGACTGCACCACCCAGGCGCCCCTCTGATACTTTTATTTAAGGAACATTGGGGTTTTTTGGGGTTTTTTTAAGTTTATTTATTTTTAAGAGAGAGAGAGAGCATGAGCTGGGGAGGCACAGAGACAGAGGGAGAAACAGAATCTGAAGCAGGCTCCAGGCTCTGAACTGTCAGCACAGAGCCCGACATGGGGCTCAAACTCAGTGACCGTGAGATCATGACCTGAGCCGAGGTCAGATGCTTAACCCACTGAGCCACCCAGGCGCTCCTATTTAAGGAACATTATGAGAGCTCAGCCATAGTGCATAATATTTGCTTGGAATAGCATCCTTTTAGAATAACTATTTTTGATTTAATGAGATGTTACCCATCGCACCTTTCTTTGCAAGCACTTCAAGTACCTCACGTATTTAATCTTTTTTTCTCTCTTCCCTAGAAACATGTTGGGCCTGAATTTTAGCCACAGACTATCAAAGGATTTATATTTTTAGCCTGCATGAAGATGAATATGACCCAGTAACCATACTAACAGAAATGCTGATGACACCACACTTTGTCCTCAGCCACAGCTGGAATAGATAACGATGACTCAATAGCAAAAGAAGTACAGGTTCTGATGACCTGTTCCCAGACTATTTATGCTCCAAGCCTTAGTCTGGGACTCCTACAGCCTGGCCTTTACTTTGCTGCTCCTATTGGCCCCTGCTGGAGCTGGCTTGAAAACTTCCCAGCTGTAGCTATAGCTGTGTTTCATTTGACCCTTTGAGAGGAAGCAACGCCCAGAAGTGAGTTCAAATATCGTCTGAACTAATCCTTCCTGGGCTTATTTCGAAGCTCTGGGAATCGCAGAGCCTTTGACTAGAAATAGTTTTTTAATGGAGTTCGGGTCATCCAAAGAAAGATACTCTTCTCTGAACAGCATGGAACCTTTTTGTCTTGACTCTCCTTCCTAGTCTTGACCCCTGATCTCTCCTGTCCTGATCTCTCTTTTTATATCCTTTCTCTTGGAATTGGGATAATTTTTTTATTTTTATTTTTTAACATTTATTCATTTTTGAGTGACAGAACAGAGGAGTGTGAGCGGGGGAGGGGCAGAGAGAGAGGGAGACAGAATCCAAAGCAGGCTCTAGGCTCTGAGCTGTCAGCACAGAGCCCAATGCAGGGCCCAAACTCACTGACCACAAGATCATGACCTGAACCGAAGTCACACACTCAACCGACTGAGCCACCCCAGCACCCCTGGGATAATTTTTAATATGAAAACTCTTTAGAGTGATTAAATGTGTTCTTTCCTGCTCATATTTGAGCACAGAGGCTGTTTAGGAGCATACTCATGGGAAAAAGACCATCGCCATTTTTCTAAGAAGTTATCTCAGTAGGACATTCAAGTTCTTTAACCCCAGAAGTCAGAGAATATCAGTCAACTAGCAGTTTCTTAGGGGAAACTGAGGCCTGCAAGACGGTGAAATAGCCAATTAACAGATGGAGCCAGGGCACTCTGCACTTCCACATTTGTTCTGGGGTGGTGGTGACACCGTGGCAGTTATGCGTTTCGCAGATCTTTAATGATTTTCTTACCCTTTGTTCCACCATTAGAACATGGTTTGGGGCTGATTTATATCCTCACCTCCAGCCCCATTCCCAAACAGCATGGAAGAGAACGAGACTTGGGGGTCAGTCTATGGATTGTGTGGGAACCTGTCAGGTGGCCCTTCTTTGTTTCATGAAGATGTCACCTTAAGGCCAGACAGAGCCCTCTTAGATCTCTGTGCACTCTGTAAACATGGCAAAGGTGGCAACATAAGCATTCTCGGAACTATGGAAAAAGCACAAGGACGATTTTAAAACCTTTCTTCTCCTCACACTTGAGAATATGAAAAGTAGTAAGTCCCATCCTCTGAAAGGTAAAAAGAAAGTTCAAACCGCTTCACGTATGTTTTTGTTTAATCTACCCCAGATTGCTTCTAAAATTAATAACTGTGAATATTTGCTATATCTGGAAGGTTGTGGATGACTTTGTTGCTAAGGAAAAGCCATTTTCACATTGCTGCTTTAATTTCCTAGGCATCTGTCATCTGCTTTCTAAACAGCAGGATTCCAGCTCATAGTCAGTTGGAAAACGAAAAATTTATGTCCAAACAATCTTAGTATTGCCTGCTGGTAGAGGACCTGCTTTAGCAGCTGTAAAGACACTATGTTTAGTGGGAATGTTAATGAGGTTACTATGGTTTTTAGGCATGGATAGATGTACTCTGTGACACATGCCAAGGACATTAGGAGCACATAGTATTTAAAAGCGTTAGTACACCGAATAAAATGGTTTTTCCAGGAAGCATGTTGCTCCAGATAAGAAATGGCCTACCTCACTTCTGAGCAAGCCTTTACAGATGTCCCTGTTAAGTTACACCTCTTTCTCCAGTTTGTCCACTGTGACTCCATTATCTAAAATCTTGCTTCTACTCAACTTCCAGCCCTCTGTAAGCGTGTCTCACCTGCCTTGGGGTGGCTGCGTATCTGACAGACTTAATTTGACTGTCCCTGTCACCACCGGACAGACTATGGCAGGGGCCGTTCTTTAGCTGTTCTTAATAGGACATTTAGCACATCATTCAAACCAAGCTTAACTTTGACTTCTGTCCCCCTTCTCATTACTACAACATTTCGGGTCCAAGGAGAGGGAATTTTGGATCTGTAAATCATTTCTTTTCTCCCTAGGTATGTCCTCTCTGCCACCAAGAGCTATTTTGTCATTGCTTTATTTATATTGGGAGGTCATTTTGTTGACTGATATCAAAAAAGCTGCAGACAGAAATATTTTCTCTAGCTTGTTAGATACAAAACAATGTCAACATTGAGAACAGTGTGTTCAAGTATGGCTTTCTCTTTGCCTATATCATTCTAAATATATTATTTCCCTTATCCATCTTATAGCCACTTATCCAGGTTCCACGTCAGTCCTTCTTATCCTTATTGGTTATCACAGTTCATGAATAAGTGCACATATTCATCAGAATCCGTGGGCATGGTCATCTCCATTAGATGCGTGGAATTCAGGTATCTCCTTGTAGGAAGTTTTCATCTCCTATACCTGTAAATCCCTTTGAAGCAGAGGGTCTATTTCATGATATGACTGGTTCTGCATAGAACTGTAGTATTTGGACTTTAATAATGGAGTGTAGATCAGTAATATCCCCGTAGATTAGTGTCTCCACGTGTTACAGCTTATTGATACTCCGGATGATTTAGGCGATTAATAGAGAAACACATTTTCAATTTAGTAGCTACATATCTGTTATTGGGAAGAATAGGATTAATGTGGATAGTCAAGTAAAACATCGTGTAATAGTAAATAGCATTCAGGTAAGGCGAAAGTTACAAATGCTTTGGGAATGCCTTTAAGAAACTCTCAGATCATAAATTATATTAGGGAAGAACTGCATCTTATTCTTCATTGTATTTCAGTTTTTAATATGATGGCTTACAAAAACCAGGCATTCCGTATGAGTGAATCCACTTGAGACAAAAATCACTCTTTGGCGTAGGAATACCTACCAATGTCCTTCACACATCTACTTCTCTCTGTTGATTTAAATTGTCAGGGATACTGCTTGACTTTTGCCCTTTCAGATGGTGTGGTAGCCAACATGAACATCTGTGTTTGTGAATCATTTTGAGTCATTGTGTATGTCTTATCTTCTGGGCAAGCCTCTACTCTTTGGATCAACACCTTCATGCAGGTGCTAAAACTGGCTTTACAGTGAGATCATGATGTGAGCTGAAGTCAGATGCTTAACTGATGGAGCCACTGAGGTGCCCTGTGTTGGGCTCTGCGCTGACTGACATTTCAGAGCCCAGAGCCTGCTTTGGATTCTGTCTCCCATCTCCCTCTGCCCCTCCCCCTGCCTCATATATAAATAAACATTTAAAAAATATTTAAATAAATAAACATTTAAAAATTTTAAAGCTTTGATTTAAAAAAATTGGAAGTTGCAAATTTATAAAGGGTCATCAAGCATTATTAGAAGTGATTGCAGACTGACAAGTTTTAAATTTTATTTTTTAATCTTCACTTTTGAGAGACAGAGCATGAGCAGGGGAGGGGCAGAGAGAGAGGGGAGACACAGAATCCGAAGCAAGCTCCAGGCTCCAAGCTGTCAGCACAGAGCCCGACACGGGGCTCGAACCCACGAACCATGAAATCATGAACTGAGCCGAAGTCGGACGCTCAACCGACTGAGCCATCCAGGCGCCCCCAGACTGACAAGTTTTAAAGGGGACAACAGAAAAAAGTGAAAACTGCCCCCTGCGTTGATTTACCTGGCACTGCTCTAAAAGACATTCATAATGCCCCATGCTTCAGATGGGGCAGAATAAATAGTACATTTTAGGAAGACTTCCATGAAAAAAACCCTCAAAATTCAAGATGTTTGAGCACTGAAAAGGAAAAATGCTCTCTGGAAAAGTAACTTATGAGGAATCCATTATTCTCTAAGGAAGCTGATTAAATAAGGCATACTGTGTACCTCTGGCCAGGAGCCATGACTGTGGAGTTTCAGGACTTATCTGCCTGGGTATTGTGTTGACTACATCCATCAGAACTCCTTAGTTGTTAAGGAACATTGTTGCCGAGCTCAGCTGGACGCCTGAATAGACAGAAGGTGCAGTTTTATTCATATTACATTTTCAGATATCAGCACAAACCTATTACTTGACCTTACATTTGTTTGTTCGTGTTTTTACACTTGCAGTGAGTGTTTGTATCCATCATTCCACTTGATCTTAACATCCCTATATTGTGGAAATCCTTTTAAATCAACAGGTAGAGCATTAATTCAGTCTTGCTCATGGCTACATTATATTTTATGGGGTAGATGTACCACATTTTATTCATTCTTCTATAGGTGGACACTTTTTTTTCTACTTTTTTTTTTTTTTTTTTTTTTTACCATCATGGACAGTTCTGCAATAAATATTCTTTATATGTATCCTCTCATCTGGGGTTATATTTCCAAGCATTGGGATAATAGCATTAACAACAACCAGCAATGGAATTATTGGGCCAAAGAGTGTATATAGTTTTAATTTTAACAATTTGCTAGTTTGCTTTTTAAAAACATTGTACCGCGGCACCTGGTTGGCTCAGTTAGTTAGGCGTCGGACTCTTTTTTTTTTTTTTAATTTTTTTTTTTAACGTTTATTTATTTTTGAGACAGAGAGAGACAGAGCATGAATGGGGGAGGGTCAGAGAGAGGGAGACACAGAATCTGAAGCAGGCTCCAGGCTGAAGCAGGCTGTCAGCACAGAGCCTGATGCGGGGCTCGAACTCACGGACTGCGCGAGATCATGACCTGAGCCGAAGTCGGCCGCTTAACCGATTGAGCCACCCAGGCTCCCCTTAGGTGTCGGACTCTTGATCTCAGGGTCATGAGGTTGAGCCCCACATTGTGTGGAGCCTGTTTGAGATTCTCTCTCTCTCTTGCTTTCTCTCTCTCTCTCTCTTTCTCTCTCTCTCTCTTTCTCTCTCTCTCTCTAAAATTTAAATTAAACTAAATTAAAATGTACCAATTCAGGGGCACCTTGCTGGCTCAGTCACTGGAGTGTGCAACTCTTGATCTCAGGGTTTTGAGTTCGAGCCCCACACTGGAAGTACAGATTACTTAAAAATAAAATGTTAAAAAAAATTTTTTTAATAAAAAAAAAATGGGCACCTGGGTGGCTCAGTCGGTTGAGCGTCTGACTTCAGCTCAGGTCATGATCTCACAGTTTGTGAGTTCAGGCCCCAGGCCGGACTCTGCTGACAGCTCAGAGCCTGGAGCCTGCTTCAGGTTCTGTGTCTCTCTCTCCCACTGCCCCTCCCCTCCTCACACTGTCTCTCTCTCAAAAATAAATAAACATTAAAAAAAAATTTTTTAAGGGAGCACCTGGGTGGCTCAGTTGGTTAAGCGCCCAACTCTTGACTTCATCTCACACCATGATTTCACTGTTGTGACATTGAGCCCCACGTCAGGCTCCAAGGTGTGGAGTCTGCTTGGGATTCTCTTCCTCCCTCTCTCTCTGCCCCTTGCACATTCCCTCTCTCTCCCTCTCTCTCTCAAAATAAATAAACATTTTTTTTTAATGTTGTGCCAATTCACATTTCTATCCACAAGTGATAAGTAGTAATCACCTCTTTTAGGTGTTTGCTGATCTGATGAGAATAAAGCCATAATTAATTTTCTTTTTCCTGACTACTAATGTGAATATTTTTTAATGTGGATTGCTGCAAATTCTTATGTGAATTACTGTCTACCCATTTTCCACTGTGTTGTAGGTCTTTTTCTTACCAGTTTTTAAGAGTTCTTTGTATGGTATGAATTACAGTCTGCAGGTTTTTTTCCAAATCCATCATTTGCCTATTGACTTTTTTTACGGTATCGTTTGCCACTTAAACATGTTTTATTTTTACATAAAAATAAAGCTTGAGGGGCGCCTGGGTGGCGCAGTCAGTTAAGCGTCCGACTTCAGCCAGGTCGCGATCTCGCGGTCCGGGAGTTCGAGCCCCGCGTCAGGCTCTGGGCTGATGGCTCAGAGCCTGGAGCCTGTTTCCGATTCTGTGTCTCCCTCTCTCTCTGCCCCTCCCCCATTCATGCTCTGTCTCTCTCTGTCTCCAAAAAAATAAACGTTGGAAAAAAAAATTAAAAAAAAAAAATTTAAAAAAAAAATAAAGCTTGAAACTTATAGGTTTCTAGTTCTTATCTACAGGGTCTGACTTACCTATAATTTGTACATATAGACCTAGTTAGTTTGGGTGTTTTTTAAGACTATTTTCTTTTTTTTACATTTTATATAGGTCTTACGTCTTTATGGTTTGGTTCATTCTGAGTAATTGATCACTTTTGTTACACTTGTGAATAGAGTATTTTGTCCATTTTTATTGCTAGAATGCATTAGGCTACTAATTTTCTTATAAGTCTTCTTGACACAGAAACAATACCTTGACTAGATATAGAATTTGAGGAACATGGCTTTTTCTCTCAGACTAATAAATAGTAATCCTTGGTGTTCTGACTTCCAGTGTTACCAGTGAGAAGTCTGATGCCAGCCTGTTTTCTTTCCATCCTTAGTAGCAGAAATAACTAGCTCTTTTCACTTCAAAGCATGTTAACATTTTTCTCTTTAACTTTGTTATTTTTTTTTTAATTTATTTTAAGTTTATTTATTTTGAGAGAGAAAGAGCACAAGTAGGGCAGGGGCAGAGAGAGAGGGAGAGAGAGAGAATGAATGAATCCATCCATCCATCCCAAGCAGGCTCCTCACCACCAGTGCAGAGCCTGATGTGGGGCTTGAACTCCACAGGAACTGCAAGATCATGACCTGAGCCGAAGTTGGACGCTTAACTGGCTGAGCCACCCAGGCGCCCCCTCTGTTTACCTTTAGAATTCTAAAATTTTAGCTACAAAGTTTAGCAGGATCTGCCTGGTGGTATATATTTTTTTCTCATCAGTCCAGACCGAACCTGGTGGTATTTTTGATATGCAGTTTCAGGGCTCTTGTCAGCTTCTTACTTTTCCCTTTATTATTCCTTCTTCTGGAACTTTTGTTATTCGTCTGTTAGGTTCTCCTGAATCTATTCTAAAATTTCTCATCTTTGCTTTTACTATTTGAAATCATTTTTTTCTCAGAGCTTTGAAATATGCCTACCACTTGACCTTCTAGGCCACTAAACTGGACCTCAGCAGTGATTATCCTGTCTTCAGGTCAGCTTATAACTTAGTCAAAAAATTATGGTTTATTTTTTTTAATATGAAATTTATTGTCAAATTGGTTGGAGAGCGTTATGCTAAGTGAAATAAGTCACACAGAGAAGGACAGATACCATGTTTTCACTCCTGTGGATCCTGAAAAAATTACGGGTTAGATGTTTTAACTTCTTCATCGTAAAAAAGTTTGAATACGTACGAAAGTACAGAGGATGTTTTAACGAACCCCATCATCCATTTACAGTTGTACAACACATGCAGTGTTCCTATCATCCAGTTTCAAAAGTCATTAACTTTTGGCCAATCTTGTTTCATCTACATCTCTACCCACTTTCTCATCCTCACCCCAGGGTATTTTGAAGTAGATCCCAGGTCATATAATTTCATCCTGAAATAATTCAGTTAAATAATTCAGTATGTATCTTTAGGAAAGGAGTTCTTTAAAACACAAAATTGGGAGTACAAGGTTTCCTTTTGGGGTGATGACAGTGTTTTGGAGCTAGATGGAGGCAGTAGTTACCTAACACTGTGACTGTATTAAATGCCCATGGATTGTTCACTTGAAAATGGTTAATTTTTGATGACTTTAACCTCAGTTTAAGAAAATTAAGCTCTTAAAAAAAAAAAAACAGGAGGGGAAAACCCATATAACTACAATACCATTTTTACACCTAGGGTGTCTCCTTTATGCTAGATTTTAATCTCCGTGTGTGCTCTTTTTATATTTGTATGTATTATAAATGGCTTTCGTCCTTCTCCTCCAGCGGCTCTCTTCTGCTGAGCGTGAATGCTATTTGTTGAGACCAGTTCTCTCCCTGACCGAGGCTTATTGGGGATCACATCTGGTTGCTGGAACACGCTGGGTATAGGTATCTCTAGGGTGGTAGAAGCAAAGTGGTCCCAAGCTCATGGACCGAAGGTGGAAAAGCAGGATCCTTCCAGTTCCCTGAATGCCCTGCCTTCACCGGTAGGCCTCGAGCTTCAGGGAAGAGGGGATTTATTCCACCGGTTTGACTCCCTCTTGGCATTCAGATGTAGGGAGATCAGGCCAGATTAGATATACTCTTACAAGCTAATAGCTCCATTCCCCCAGAGGTCCACAATCTTTGTAGACCACCTTCTTCCTTCCACCTCCTTCCACCTCCTTCTAGGATAGTGGGCCTGCCAGTATCTTGTCTTGCTCCAGAACTCTGTCCTCAAGTTGTTTGAAGCTCAGGAGAGATGCTGACCAAGGCAGGACTATAGATAGGAAATGCCAGAGGAGCAATATGGAGTGTTAAATTCAAAGGAGGAAGGAGCTGGGGCACCTGGGTGGCTCAGTTGGCTAAACGTCTGACTTTGGCTCATGTTATGATCTCCTGGTTTGTGAGTTCGAGCCCCCTGTTGGGCTCTGTGCTGACAGCTCAGAGCCTGGAGCCTGCTTCAGATTCTGTGTCCACTCTCTGCCCCTCCTCTCTGCCCCTCCTCCATGCTCTTTCTCTCCCTCTCTCAAAAATAAATATTAAAAAAAAAATTTTTTTAAAGGAAGAAGGAGTAGCTCCCTGTGGGACTGAAATAGTTAAGGAAGGCTGGGCTTGTAATTGATTTTTGACAAGGTTGCCAGTACCATTCACGGGTAAAGAAAAGTCTCTTCAACAAATGGTGCTGGGGCAACTAGATGTCCACATGCAAAAGAATGAAGTTGGACCCTGGCGTCACACTAAATACAGAATTTACTAAAAATCAACCTAAATACAGAAGCTGAAACCATAAAAAGGTAAATTGAACTTCATCAAAATTAAAAACTTTTGTGCATCAAAGGACCTTGTCAAGAAAGAAAAACAGCTTACAAAATAGAAAATATTTGCAAATCATATATCTGATAAAAGTCTCGTATCTAGTATATATAAAGAACTCTTATAACTCAACAACAAAAAGAGTACAATTTAAAAATAGGCAGAGGATTGTTCACTTCAAGAAAGACAGTAGCCTTTTATAATACATACAAATATGAAAAGAGCAATTAAGGAAATTCAAGTCTAGCACAAAGAGACTTTTTGATAACATTTTTTAATAAAAAAATTTTTTTAAGTTTATTTATTTAAAGAGACAGAGCCAGGGACGGGCAGAGAGAGGGAGAGACAGCATCCCAAGCAGGCTCCACGCTGCCATCGTCCAGCCCAGGGCGGGGCTCCAACTCACAAAGCATGAGACTGTGACCTGAGCCAAAATCCAGAGTCAGATGCTTAACCAACTGAGACACCCAGGCGCCCTGCAGTGGAGAATTCGAATGACTTGGGACCAGGAGAGGAACATTGTGGAAGTAGATTCATTGAAATATCAGCAGGTTCATAGTAGAATTGAGCCAGGACAGGCCTGGAGCTCTGTGGCCAGTGTAGAGGCTGTCAGTATGAGGTGGGACGGCCAGGAATAGTGTGGAGGCAGCAGGACTGAGACTCAGGTGTCATGCTTGGGGTATGCCACGCCTGTTCTGTGTGCTTTGTGTTATTTAACTCATTTAATCTTCATAGGAACCCTATCAAGTGTGCATTCTTCTCCCCCAGTGTATAGATGAGGAAACGGGCTCAGAGTGGCCTCACGTAAGAGAAACTTGCACAGCTACTACTATGGCCTAGATCCAAACCCAGGCAGGCGAACCCAGAGCTACCACAGTTTTAATTATGATGCAGAGATCAAGGCAAGAGATTTTTCAGAAGCTCCTTCACTAACTTGTCAGGTTGAGGAGGGGGAAACTGGAGGGAGGGAACTAGAGTCAGAGTGAGGACATTTCCCCCTGAGTAACCGGGAGCCGATACAGGTCTTCTCAGGTGGATCTTCCAAGAAGGAGTGGCTGGCTGGCTGGCCGACCGGCCTGTGCACTGGAGCCCAAGGCTAGAGGAGGCCAGGAGACGACTCTCCAAAGGGGAGGAGAGCCAGGAAAAGTAGAGTGTCCAATTCTAGGTCAGCCCTCTTTGCCGCCTGCCCCATGCTGTCCACCCTGCTGCCCCTCTCCCGCACCTGCCTTGTGTCCTGCTAGAAACTCCTGGCTACACCCAGAAGCATCTTGAGTCACCAGGCAGTTAGCCCCCGTCACAAAGCCATAGGTCCTTGCCTCTGTAGCCACAGCCGTGGCTCTTCCCCACAGTGGCCCGGAGGGCTGTGTGGGAAGGGGCTGATCACGGACTTGCCACCTTCATGCTGATTTCTAACATTTGAGATAAAAACCTGAATGATGTCCCTTGTCTGAGATCCTAGGAAGGGGACCTGGGGAAAACTCCAGTAACTTTGTTCTCCCTTGCTTCTGGTTTCCACATACCCAGCATTGCTTCGTTGAAATTATAAAACACGCCCTAAGGGGCTGTGATGAAAAGCTCTTCTCTATTGAAGCTTCCAGTTTTAGGGGGAAATTAAGGCAATAAAGTCCAAAAAAGTGTAAAGTCTAATTATTGTAGCTAATATTTCACTGGCCCCCTCCGCTTTCCCCTCCGGTCTGCTGTATACGGTATTGGGATGTTAGACTTTGGGAAGCCTTGTCAGTAAAACACTGAGGCCCAGAGCCTGACTGTAGTATCACAGCTCAGCCTGCCCTGGGAGCCAGTGTGACTCTTCCCCCCCAGCCTGGCTGCCACCAAACCAGTCCCCAACTCTGTGCCCTGCCTTCGAGGGCCTATGCGCTTTGTCCCAGCTGCTTCCTTTCCCTGACCTGCTCTCTCTCGTCCCACGTGGCCAGGTGCTGCCTGGCCCTCAGGATTCAGCTCGTGTGCTTTTACATACACGACCTCTCTTATTTTTTAAAATTTATTTTTATTCTTTTTTAAATGTTTATTTTTGAGAGAGACAGAGTGCGAGCAGGGGAAGGGCAGAGAGAGAGGGAGGCAGAATCTGAAGCAGGCTCCAGGCTCCGAGCTGTCAGCACAGAGCCCAACGAGGGGCTCAAACCCACGAGCTGTGAGATCATGAGCTGAGCTGAAGTCGGACACTTAACCGACTGAGCCACCCGGGCACCCCTATATACTACCTCTCTTAATCCTCACCAGTACCCTGGGAGGCAGATGCTGTACCCATTTTGCAGACACACAAATGTGTGTGTGTGTGTGTCTGGGTATAAAGTGTGCCCACTTCACAGATACACGGATAGAGCACACAAAAGCACAGAGACAGGTTAAGAATTCGCCTGTGATCACACAAGCTGTAAATCGAGCTACTGAGTTCAGAGTACTGATTTGCACTCTGGTTCACCCCTTTGACTGACACACGTCATTAAGCTGTATCGTAAAGTCTCAAAGAAAGAAACATGAGGAAGCTTTGCTAAACAGTTTTTCCTGTCTTTCCTCTTTGGGTCCAGGTGGAAGTGAAGCCATATGTGCTGGATGATCAGATGTGTGATGAGTGCCAGGGCACGCGCTGTGGTGGGAAGTTTGCCCCGTTCTTCTGTGCCAACGTCACCTGTCTGCAGTATTACTGCGAATACTGCTGGGCGAGCATACACTCCCGCGCCGGGCGGGAGTTCCACAAACCGCTGGTGAAGGAGGGAGGCGACCGCCCTCGGCACGTCCCGTTCCGCTGGAGCTGAGCCCAGGGCAGACCCAGCCACAAGTACTGGAGTAGATAACAAGGAGGGAAAAGAGAGGGCACTGCCTCAGGGCTTACAGTGTTCTGGAAATCTGTGCATTCGTTCTCGATTTTTAAAGAAGAAATGGGTCTTTTTATTATTACTATTATTTACAGTCATATTACTGAACTCAGTGTCCAGTATAATGCAGAATTGCAGAGTGTATAACGGTACTGATTTGCACTTTGATTCACACCTTTGTCTGCTTGGTACCTTAATTTCTCACCCCTGATTTGTCACTCGTAGACTGCCATTCTCATCAGCAGCCATCAGGTTGATGTCTGTGATTTTTTTTTTTTTTTTTTTTGCTGTTGTACGTTGTTGTTGTTGTTGTTGTTGTTGTTGTGTTGTTGTTGTTGTTGTTGTTCCAATTGTTTTTGAACTGGAGCATGCACTTATTTTCAGAAACTTAGAGAGTCGCCCCTAGGAGAAGACTTACCAAAGGCAATACTCGTGAGTAGGTGGCAGATGTAGCAAAAACTTCACAACAATTCAGCAATCATTAGTTGGGGTCATTTAGAGTAAGGGTAACCCTTCATGAAAATAGGCCTTTAGTTTTCTATTTTGACATGTAAGGATACCTCATAAGCTGAATCTTTATTTTTCCTTCATGTTTGATTTTGTTTTGCTGAGGATTTTGGTTAGATCTTTTAGTGTTATGTAAATTTATGCTGCAATAGCTTTTGCTGCTATTAAGATGGTATTATTAATACCATAATACTCTCTTCAGGCTAAGGTATCAATTTAAAAAAACCCAACAACACACTTCTGTGATTTAGGGATAGAATCAGCTGCCGACAGGAGATCAGAATAGACTACAGAAAGCTTCAACGGAAGGTCACTATTTCTGACTGCATGTTTACTTAATCAGGTTGCTGCATGCAATAAATTTTATATCCAATGTCTAGTATAAAACCTTCCCACAATGCACAAATTAAGAATCTATATAAGCTATAAAATACTGATTTTTTTAAAAGTTTTTTTTCACTCAAAGAATTGGTAATTGACTGGAGGAAGGCATGCCTCAATAAATGGAATGCTTCTGAACTAGGAAGAGCCCATAACAGAATGACCTATATTACAACCAATATAAAACCTAGGTGTAGGATATCTTAAAGCAAATTTGTGGACGGTAGATGAAGTACTTTGCGGTGCTCTGTTATATATTGTGCAATTTATTTTATATAGTAAAGTGATTATGTCTAACTGTGATCAAACTTAACTGTTTAAAGCCTCTGTGTCAGACATTAACGAACTTGACAGTTCATAACTGGTATATTATTAACTAACACATGAGCTCTTAGTTACAACCTCCTAGTGCTTGCACCATTTTACATAGCTTCAGACCTTGTCCAGAAAACCAAAGAGCTCATCTTAGCTTACAAACACTAGGAATATATACAGTATATAGAGATAAGTTGTCAGATTGACAAGCTAGGCACATTTTAAGAAAGTTGCGTGATGGCGATGCTAAAGAAATGTCTATCCACAATAAGACGGCCTGGGCAGGGCTGGTTGTCTGGGTGAGAAAGTAACTACTTAATTCCCTGGATTTATCCTGTAAAGCTTGAATAGAACTAAGGCCTGCTAGTACTACCGTGGACATTTTTTTAGCCTTCACTCTTGGGCTGCAGATAGTAATATATAAACACACACAATGATTGTGAGACTATGTAAAATCTTTCTTCTTTTTTCTTTTTTCTTTTCTTTTTTTTTTTTTTTAATCTTCTTCCTATGTTTTAGAGTTCTGGGGACAATCTGACTGGATATGACACTGCAGAATAGATTTAAGTCGCTGTGTTTTTATGTGCTGTGATGTCCTTGTCCTGTCTCTTAAGTTAATATGGCTTGTTTTTGTTTTGTTTTGTTTCTCCAGTGTTTAGTTGCAATTACCAGCTTTCAAGCTATAGTTTGTTTTCAAAAAGGAAAAACAAAATAGTTTTTTACTGGATTAAAAATGCTTATTAGAATTCTCCCCTTTTGAAGTTACCTCTGGGCTTTTTGGTAATAATTGCTTTTTTCCAGCCCAGCTGTGGTTTTCTGTTTGTTTTGTTGTTTTTTTTTTTCTATGTTTGTGGTTTTTTTCATCTGTACAAGAAATTTTGTTATGCACTACTACTTTTTGTATTCTAGACAGTTTTCAAAAGTTGGCTGAAGATTTTTTTGTTTGTTTGTTTTTAAGGAAAAAGGCATGCTTTCTGACTGACATGATCTTTTGCAATACCTCAATTTTGAAATATAGGAAAGAAAATGATATTTTCTAAGTAAGTTTATTCAGAAAAATATATATTAATTTAATTCTGCAAGAAAAATGATTTAACAGATGGTAACTTTATTTTTTTCATGCTTATTTGTGTTTTTTGAAAATGAAGAAGTTAGAGCTTTATAACTATAATATTAAAGATCATATCTAACCTACAGAAATCTACCTAATTATGTGAAAGAAGCAAAACTTTTTGAAGAAGCACCCCTCTTTCATGTACTAAAACAACACTGAGATTTAAAAAAAAAAAAAAAAAAGCTGGAAGCTTGTACAGCGGGAAGCTGACGGGAAGGTGAGAACCATGGTCACCAAGAATAGGTTACAAAGAATAAACTCCCTTTGGTGCTGAAAGTTTGTGGATAGATGGTGGAAACTACTTTCCCTTCATTTGTATATTTATAATCAAGCGTTGATTGTGCACGACTGACCAGGATTGTGAAAGAGTTCTTCTGTTTGTATTTTTTTAAAGAGAACTTTTTTAGTTTATTAAATTATAACATGTTCCCTTTTGTTTTGTAAATAAATGTGCCCCCCAAGTTGTTAATGTTATATTAAAAGAGAGGGTCCTTCAAAAAAAATTATTTTTTAAAACACAGAGGTGTTCTGACCTGCAACTTGACTGGGAAGCCCCTGGGTATCACAGGTCCTGTTGTGGCCTTTCCTTGACGTGACACTTGAACTAGTCGATTTTTTGAAGGCTATAACCTAACCTCGACTATTTGTTGTTATGTGCAATACTGTTTGTACTGTTTGTATAAAAAATAGAAAAAAAAAAGAAAAGAAAAAAGGCATAAATCTTTATTGCAGATTTATTTTCATTGCAAACTTTAGACATTGTGATTCACTGAAATCATTTTTCTACTGTCAAATATGTACCTTTTCTTCATGCTGGTATTTTTTCAATAGTAATGTAGCCTTTGTACTGAGACAAATTTTCATTGTTATTTTTAGAAAGATTTTTTGCTAAGAAAAAAATTAAACATATTTACATATTTTTCATTTTATTTCGTATTTTCTTTAAGGAGTGCTTTCTCAATCATTAATAGAGTTGTTTCTGGGAGGGACTTTCATATCTGGTCAATGTCATAATATTATTTTGTATTTTTACTTGGAATAAATTAATTTTATGATGCTAATTCTTTAAAAGTTTATTTTTTTCATTTTCAGTTATTTTTGAAGCTAAAACCTTTGTAATATTGTTACTAAAGTGTCTAGTTTTTTGAAATGCAAAGCTTTATGTATTAACTTGCTGATGTGGTTTACAATAGTGTGACAACGATGAACATGGTTGGTTATGTAAAGTGATTGGAAAATGTAATGGATAATTGGGTAATAAAATGACAGAATGAGCAGAACATGTGAGATTTTGACAAGCCTTTTCCTTTATTCCAGTGGTTTAGTGTAAGACTAGGGATGTCACAGTACAGTTCTCTAGGGATGTCACAGTGGATTTATACAACACCAGGTGCAGTCAGATCTGGGGCCCTGATAATGGAGTCACCCCCACCGAAACACCACCAGGTTGAAAACCCGGCTAGGTCAACAGAATGATTCATTGTTTTTCCCCTCTAACTCTTCATTGTGTCCTGTGTGCGTGCGTGCGTGCGTGTGTGTGTATGAGAGAGAGAGAGAGATCGGCCACCAACTGCTGTCCCTGTGTGAGACGGTGCCTTCTGCCCAGGCATTTACAGTGGTGACGACTGAAGGGGGAAGGAAGCCGCAGAGAGGGCGCCACCTTCTGTGTAGTTAGACTTGGATGGCGGGGTCTTCCCTGACCTCCCTCCCTGGCCGGTGCCGGCAGCGTGCTGAGGAGGCACACTCGGACGTCACCACTGTCTATGGCCGGTCTCAGACTTCGTCTTCCTCCACCACCCCACCTGCCCCCTGTGATGGTGCCCCTTGTTTGTCCCTTACCATGGCAACATCCGGCCACTCCGAGCATGATCTCTCTGCCCTCCTGCTTCTTTTCCGCCACCCACCTCACCTTGAAGCTGTGCTGCTGAGGCAGCGTGTCATTGTCACGGCACCTAAAATTAAAACACGCCAAAAAAGTTCTACAACTGCAAAACTGGTGTTGCGTAAACAGAACATTCAATGACTTGCTCTAGACGGATGGTGTGTTTCTACTAGTCCTTGATGGCCTCTTCGGGCTCTGTTGCCAAGGAGGCGAGGTTATCAAGAACTTGGAGAAACGTGTGTCCAGAGTTGGCTCTTGGGTATGCTCTATGTATTCAGTTTTGTAAATAATATATAGATTAGATCAAGTTGTGATGTTAAATTTTAACTCAAATTGGGTACTACTGGTCGGAATTTTACATTAACTACAAATAAGTGATTAGGAACAGAAGAAAATTGGAAAATTCTTGCTTAGTGGTATAAAGATTATGCTTAGATTTCTGCCTATTTCTTGTGTTTTATAGCTTGTTAGTGAGGCATGGGCTAATGCAGAGTGTACTGCATTTATGCAATTAGCAAATAACTGCTAGTTTTCATTTTATCTATTATATTAGCAACAAAATGGCATTTAACTGGGTAAAGCTCCTACCTAAATATTGAGTATTGTGACATCTCTACTTGCAAGGTTTGAATGAAAGATTAGTCACAGATTAGTGAAAAAAAAAGTATCTTTTTGTTAAAACTGGCTTATTTGTATGGATTGTTGCCTTTTCACCGGTTTGTATGGTATGTCAGCTAACATTTTCTGTTGTTGTTTTTTTTTTATAATAACCAAACTTCTCTATCTCAGCTGCAATAGTGTTCCATTTTACCACAGAGTATTTTATAATTAATGCTGTTGACTTTATACCCCAAAATGGGTCAAGAAGTGGATATGTGATTTGGGGACGTTTAAATTTGTATGATGGAATTAATGGCAACAAGTAGAAAACTCGGGTGCTAATACAGGATAACTTCTGCTCTTTTTCTTTTCTGGATATAGTTCTGTTGGGGTATAAAGTATTAGGTATTTGTATTTTTGCTGTCAAAACAATGGACATAACTTTTAGAGTGTTCACAGCTAAGATCTCTGTATTTGTTTTTCAACTAACAACTAATTTTAAATGTATTGTATCTTTTATTACCTGTTCTCTTAGATTGTTTTTGCTAGTAACCCTTACTCAGCTTCCGCCTTTGGGGCTTGGACTAATATTGCTTGTATGGAACTGCAGTACTGTGACTACACACGGAGCTCAATGCAGCTATTGCTTACAACTGCTTAAACTTTGTAGTTTGGACTTCATTTTTTTCTGTAATAACAACTTATTAAATATAGTTGTATGAAGTACTGACGCTTGTCATCCTTTGCATTTGCTAAGGAATAGCCTGGAGTATATGGATTGCATCTGGGAACATTTGCGCATTCGAACGTGCTTGATTGGCCTTGGGGGGGGGGGGCGGTGCTGGGGGACGAATTACAGCAGATTAATGCAAAATTCGCCTTTTCTCTGACCCACTTTTTTTTTTTTTAAGCACATTTGAAACAGGAAGGTATTTGTTAACACAATGCACGTGTATTTAAGGCAAGGTTTTTAGAGTGGCGGTTGGGTTTTTATGCCAGCACTTGAAATCAATTTTCCGCAAAATCAGAATCAAGAAAAGGCAATAAAAACGTAAGTACGCCCCTTCTGTCTTAATTTTTACACTAGACTCTCTCTGATCATTTCAGAAAGTGGGTCTTTAAAATCCCGTATCTTCTTTGGACGCGCTAGAAGCTCTCTCGTAGGCACTAAATTTAATCTTTTTAGAAAATGGATCACAAGTGGCTGCACGAAAGAATCCCTCGGAGAGCTTTTAGAAACTGCGGGTGCAGGCGTCGTCCCACCCCCGAGATTGGTTTCACTGGTCTGGGGTGGGGTCTGGCGCGGTGTTTTTAAGCTCCCCGGGTGTCCGCCACGACCCAGGGCCGTACGGGGGCGCCCGGAGGCGCCGGTGGGACTTGCGGCGGCGCAGCGCTCGGGCCCCTAGGGGATCCCAGCAGCGGCTCGGAGCCGGCACGCCGAGCCACCCCGACGGGAGCGCTCAGGGCCGCACGGGGCGCTCGGCTCCCGGAAGGGGCGGGGGGCCGCTGGGGGCGTCCGCAGGCTACCTCCGTCCCCGCTGGGACCGCGGCTTCGGGGCGCCCGGTCGCGCACACGCCCTGCGAGTAAGCTAAACCGAGCCGGTGCGCGGTTGCCCCCGGCGCCCGGAGGGGCGGCTCGGGTTGCCGGGCCCCGCGTGCGCCGCCAGCAGAGCGCCCCAGAGCCCGGCACCGACTTGGGAGGCCGGAGTCGGAGCTTGGCCGTCTGGCCGCACTTGATCTTTGGACCTCAGGATCCCTCTTGCAGCCCCCTCCAAAACAGGCAGAATAATATTAGGTTTCAGGTCCCTTTTATATTTGATTTCCTAAAAATATATCCTCCGACACTACCAAATGGAACACGACTTTCAGACTCCTGGGCTGACTCGGACCCCACCTTCGTCCCCTGGCAAAAAAGGTTCTGCTGTCCTGACTCTTGGGAGTGGAGGGGGGAGAAGGGAAGGGAATGGCGCCTTTGTGAGCGGGAGCCTATTACTTCTAGGGGTAGAAATCGGGAGCCCCCTCCCCTCGCGCCTGTTTGACGGTCGCCGGAAGCAGCCTCCTGGCTCGATAGTAACCCCGCTGAGCACGTGTGCGGGACGGGCCCTGGCCGCCAAAAGCTGGGGGACTCCTCATCCGCAAACACAGATGAGCACTCAGCTTTAAAATTGACTAGAGTGGCTTTGCACCTGACCCTTGGCACAGCCCTGGGTCACTTGGGCACTCTCAAATTGGAAGACTTAAAAATTCTATTTTAACTGGAACAGCTGTGCTAAAATAGGTTAATGATCCCGAAAGCAGGTGAGGGGAGTCCGGTTGATGGGTCCCACCTGCTATTCACCGGGCTGTTGAGAAGAAAACCGTTTCCTCTACCCGTTTAGGTTCAGTGATGAGGAGCCTTGGAATTCACTGACGAGAGGCAGATTAACAGGAGAGAGGACAGCTTATTCGTATGATGTGGGTTACGGTATTCAATACATTTAGACTACTCCCAGGTGTATGAATTAGGGGTGGGGTTTCTAACCTAACTTAATGGAAGAAAGGGAGGGGGAGAAAAGCGCTTCAAATGGTGGCTTTAGGAAAGAGCGGGTTTGCAGGAGAAGAAATGAGGAAGTTTGTGATGAGGTGTGTTGATGCAGGTGTGAGCGCTTCCCGCCTTCTTTCCCACCAGCGAAACCTTCCTCGGAGAGGCCGGTGAGGGCAGCCTCGCTCTCCGGAGTTGGGGCCTTTAGTCAGGTAAGGGAAGCTCTGACAGAGCTGCGTTTTCTTCTTTTGAATCTCACATGCCTTCAGTTTGAAATCCTCTTCAGATCAACTCTGGGGGACCCACGGGGTCCCCACAGAGAGACAGCTGGAATGAAGCCACTAGAACAGATAACTGGAAGTCACCCTGACTCTGTCCGGTACCCGGTGTTGCGGACCGTGGGATGAAATCCTGAGTTGGGCGTTGTTTGGATTTAGGTAAAGAGGGCTTGGCCGGAACCGCGTGTGCGCTCACCGCGTTTCATTCTGGCCCCGCAAGGGGCAGCCCAGGTCTCCTTTTCTTCTTTGTCGTCACCGGTCAAATCTTTAAGGCCGTTCGAACTGTCATTTCGCTTCTACGTGGAATCTACAACACAAAGCAAAACAAAACCCAGACTCACAGATACGAGAACAGATTGGTGGTTGCCAAACAGAAGAGGGGACGGGGAGAGGGGAACGAAATGGGTGAAGGAGATCAAAAGTACAGACCTCCAGCTACAAAATAAGTCATAAGGATGTCACACACACCATGGGGAATATAGTCAGTAATGTTGGATTGACCTCGTAAGATGAGGAGGGTAACTAACTAATATGATGACCATTGCACGCCTGAAACTAATGTGCCGTGTCAATAGTATCCCTCAGTAATGAGGGGCACCTGGGTGGCTCAGTCGGTTGAGCGTCCGACTCTTGATTTTGGTTCAGATCATGATCCAAGGGTCATGGGATCAAGCCCAGAGTCCAGCTCCATGCTAACAGTGCAAAGCCTGCTTCAGACTCTCTCTCTCTCTTTTTCCCTTTCTGTCCTTCCTCCCACACATGCGCGCTCTCTCTCTCTTAACAATTCAGCTGAAACTTTTTTTTTTTTTTAAGTATATTGGAAACATTCCAACTTCTCACCTTCAGTGCAGGCCTAAACCAATGAGACTCTTCGTAAATCGAAGAAAAACTCCCAAGGCAGTTTGGATCCCTAAGGTGAGGAGTCATTTTGGGTGCTAGGCCTCCCCTTTCAAACACTACAGCCCTTTTGCTCAGTTTCATCACTTATGGAAACCAAAACACAGGGGTGCCTGGGTGACTCAGTCACTTGGGTGTCTGACTTAAGCTCCAGTCATGATCTTGAAGTTCGTGGGTTCAAGCCCCATGTGCTAACAGCTGTGCTAACAGCTCAGACCCTGGAATCTGCTTCGGATTCTGTGTCTCCCTCTTTTTCTGCCCCTCCCCTGCTCACGCTCTCTGTCTCTCAAAAATAAATGAACATTGAAAATATTTTCAAAAAAAAAAAAAAAACCACCACAGTTTGGGGGGCCTGGGTGGCTCAGTTGAACGTCCAACTTCAGCTCAGGTCATGATCTCACGATTTATGAGTTCGAGCCCCACTGTCAGCACAGAGCCCACTTGGGATCTTCTGTCCCCTCTCTCGCTGCCCCTCCCCTGCTCATGCTGTCTCAAAAATAATAAACATTAAAAAAAACACTACCAGGGGTGCCTGGGTGGCTCAGTCGGCTGAGCGTCAGACTTCGACTCAGGTCATGATCTCACAGTTCGTGAGTTTGAGTCCTGCATCGGGCTCTGTGCTGACAGCTCAGAGCCTGGATCCTGCTTCAGATCTGTGTCTCCCTCTCTCTCTGCCCCTTACCCACTCGCATTCTGTCTCTGTCTCTCTCAAAAGTAAATAAACATTAAAAAAAAAAAAAACAGTACCGTTCCAATCAATACCCATACAAATGAATAAGAATGAAAATACTACATGTTAGGGAGGCTCTAGATAAGCCCTGGTAGGAATGTAAAGTGGTACAGCCATTTGAGAAAACTGTTTTACAAGAGCTAAATGTGTGTATAACCTATGACTCAGGTTTTTCACTCCTATGCCCAACAGAAATATGTAGCATGTTCTCAAAAGACAGGTACAGGAATGATCCTAGCATTGCTCACATAGCCCCAAACTGGAAGCTGTCCACATGGCCTGCAACATTAGAATGGATGATTGCATCATATCCACAAGTGGAATGCTCTAGAGCAATAGGAGGATGAAGATCTTTAAGTTTGTACAGCATCACAGAAGGATCTCACAAACCGAATGTTGATCAAAATAAGCCAGACACAAAAAGTATATAACAGAGGACTCCCATTTATATAAATGGGCACAGGAGTTACTGAAAGGGGGCACGAAGGCAGCTTTTGGGGTGTTGGTGACTTTTAGTTTGTGAGAACTCATTGACCTCTGCACTGCCAATCTGTGCATTTTTCTGTTCAACGGTGCATTTTTTTAAAAACAGCTCTGCGAAAGGTAAAACTGATGTTTGGGCAGCTTGGAATTCTTTACAGGCAACCTCCGTAGAATCCACTATTCAGACTCCCGAATAATCAGATTAGATTTCCAGTGGTCTTTGCCAGCAGTTGCCCCTCTGGACTGGCCTGCTTTCCCAGTCCCCCAGACCTCAATTTCCCTGTTCCCAATCATCCTCTTCCCACCTCCAGGCTCCTTTCTGCCCTTCTTTAAGCCTACCAACATCCGGGAGGGGATTGACTTCTTTAAAAATTTTATTTAGTCAATTTGCAGGAAGAGGTAGAGAAATAAAGTTAAAAAAAACTCCACCCACCGATCTCTGCAGCTGACGGCTGAGCATCACACATTGAAAGCCAGTTACTGTCTCGGTGCCTGTGTTGCGTGACTTCTACAAAGTCTTGTTTGGGGCGTCTGGGTGGCTCAGTCAGTTAAGCTTCCGACCTGAGCTCAGGTCATGATCTCATGGCTGGTGACTTCTAGCGCCACGTCGGGCTCAGTGCTGACAGCTCAAAGCCAGAGTCTGCTTCTGATTCTGTGTCTCCCTCTCTCTCTGCCTCTCCCCACTCTCAAAAATAATAAATAAACGTTTAAAAATTAAAAACAAAAAGGAGTAATCAGAGGAATGCACAGGCAAGGAGACAAAGCCTAAGCAGCCATATAAATAACAGAACCATCTTGTGCTCTGTCACAAACAGTATCTGTTGTGCCAAGTCCAGGCAGAGGTGCTATGAAAGGGGCGGGGCGCACGGGGAGATGCTTGTTGAGCTCAGAGAAGCCAAAAACACCCCTGATGAGAACCTTGTTTGGAAGAGAGTAGCTCTCAGGGACTGAAATGGAAGGCACGAAGTTGACAGGCTGAGGCTGAGTGAATGTTTTAGCAAAGGCTGTAGATTGGGACAGAACTTGTTGACAGGAATTGGATGAGCAAGCGAGACCAAGAGAGGATAGGTTAGTTGAAAAGGTTTGGAGGGGCGCCTGGGTGGCTCCATTGGTTAAGCATCGAACTTGGGCTCAGGTCATGATCTCACAGTTCCTGGGTTCAAACCCCACATTGGGCTCGGTGCTGACAGCTCAGAGCCTGGATCCTGCTTCAGATTCTGTGTCTCCCTCTCTCTCTGTCCCTCCCTGCCCTCAAAAATAAATATTAAAAAAAAAAAAAAGGCTTGGGGCGCACCTGGGTGACTCAGTTGGTTATGTGTCCCCAGTCTTGATTTTGGCTCAGGTCATGATCTCACGGTTCATAAGTTCAAGCCCCAAATCGGGCTCTGGGCTTACAGTGCAGAGCCGGCTTGGGATTCTCTCTCTCCTGGTCTCTCTGCCCCTTCCCTGCTCATGGCCTGCCTGTCTCTTTCTCTCTCGCTCTCAAAATAAATAAACTTAAAAAAAAAAAAAGTCTTGTTTAACATTCAAGATCTGTTGGCCCTACTTCCAAATAGTCTAATTTTTTTAAGTTGGGTTGATATTTTTTTAACATTAAAACTTCATTTTGTTTTTTTTTTTAATATGGTATTTATTGTCAAATTGGTTTCCATACAACACCCAGTACTCATCCCAACAGGTGCCCTCCTCAGTGCCCATCGCCCACTTTCCCCTCCCCCCAACCCCCCATCAACCCTCAGTTTATTCTTAGTTTTTAAGAGTCTCTTATGGTTTGGCTCCCTCCCTCTCTAACTTTTTTTTTTCCTTCCCCTCCCCCATGGTCTTCTGTTAAGTTTCTCAGGATCCACATAAGAGTGAAAACATATGGTATCTTTCTCTGTATGGCTTATTTCACTTAGCATCACACTCTCCAGTTCCATCCACGTTGCTACAAAAGGCCATATTTCATTCTTTCTCATTGCCATGTAGTATTCCATTGTGTATATAAACCACAATTTCTTTAAACAAATTTTTTTAATGTTTATTTATTTTTGAGACAGAGTGTGAACGGGGGAGGGGCAGAGAGAGAGGGAGACACAGAATCTGAAGCAGGCTCCAGGCTCTGAGCTGTCAGCACAGAGCCCGACATGGGGCTCGAACCCACGAACTGTGAGATCATGACCTGAGCTGAAGTCAGACGCTTAACTGACTGAGCCACCCAGGCACCCCTAAACCACAGTTTCTTTATCCATTCATCAATTGATGGACATTTAGGCTCTTTCCATAATTTGGCTATTGTTGAAAGTGCTGCTGTAAACATTGGGGTACAAGTGCCCCTATGCATCAGCACTTCTGTATCCCTTGGGTCAGTTCCTAGGAGTGCTATTGCTGGGTCATAGGGTAGATCTATTTTTAATTTTTTGAGTAACCTCCACGCTGTTTTCCAGAGTAGCTGCACCAGTTTGCATTCCCACCAACAGTGCAAAAGGGTTCCTGTTTCTTCACATCCTCTCCAGCATCTATAGTAAAACTTCATTTTGAAATACCTATAGATTCAGATACTGTTGTAAGAAATGACCGAGACCCCATGTATTCTTTACCCAGTTTTCTCTTAACATCTTGCAAAACTAGATTAAATATTACAACCAGAATATTGACATTGATGCAAAGAGCATTTCCATTACCACAAGGAATAACACTCATGTTGCACCCACTTTTCTCCCATTCCCACCTCCCCCCCCTTAATCCAAGCAATGACTCACCTGTTCTCCAGTTCTAGGACTTTCTCATTTCAAGAATGGTATATAGATGGGAGCATACAATTTATAACCTGGTTGGCTTTTTTCAATCAGCATAATTCTCTAGAGATTCATCTTGGTTGTTGTATCAGTAGTTGTTTCCTTTTGATTGCCAGGTGCTATTCCATGGTATGGATGTACAGACATTGTTTCACCATTTGTCGAAGAACATCTGGATTGTCTCTAGCTTGGGGCCATTACAAATGAAGCTGCTATATGAACATTCATGTCCAGGTTTTTGTGTGAATATGTCTTCAGTTTCCCTGGGATAAACGCCCAAGTGTGCAATTGCAAGGTCATATGGTAGTATCATGTTTAGTTTTTAAAGGGACTACCAAATTGTTTTCTAGAGTGGGTGTACCTTTTTACATACGAACCGAAATGTGTAAGTGATCCAATTTGTCTCCCCTCCAGCATTTGGTTTTGTCACTCCTTTCTAGACTGGCCATTCTGTTGGGTGTGCAGTAACACCTCATTGTGCTTTTAATGTGCATTTCCCTGATGGCCAGGAATGTTGGACATCTCTTCATGTGCATTTGGATCTTTGCCATCTCTACATCCTCTTCAGTGAAATGTCTCTGTTTTTGCCCATTTTCTAATTGGATTTTTTTGGTGTTGTTTTTTTTTTTTTTTGTCATGTGCCTATTTTTTAAATTCATTTTATAGAGCCATTTTAAGTTCACAGAAAACTGAACAAATAAGACAGAGTTCCCATGGACCCCATTCACACCCCCTCCCAAGTTTCCTCTATTAAAATCTTGCATTAGTGTCATACGTGTGTTGTAAGTGATCAATTTTGACAAATTAATTGAAGTCCATAGTTTACATTAGGGTTCGTTCTTTGTATTGTACATTTCTGTGGCTTTTGATGAATGCATCTTGTCATGTATCCATCATTATAGCATCATCCAGAATAGTTTAACTGTCCTAAATATCCCTTGTGTTCCAGCTATTCATCCCTGCCCCACCCCCACCCCCACCCCCGGCAACAACTGATCTTTATACCATCTCTGTAGTGTGAGCCTTTTGCAAAATGTCATATAGTTGGAATCACATAGTATGTAGCCTTTTCAGACTGGCTGATTTCACTAAGCTGTATGCGTTTAAGATTTTTCCCAAGTCTTTTCACGGCTTTGAGCTCATTACTTTTTTAGTGCTAAATAATTATCCATTGTCTAGATGGACCACAGTTTACTCACCAACTGAAGGACATCTTGATTGCTTCTTGTTTTTGGCAACTATGAATAATGCTGCTATAAACATCTATGTGCAGCTTTTTTGGTGAACATAAGTCTTCAACTCATCTGGGTAAACACCTATGAGCATGATTGCTGGATCATAGGATAAGACTATGTTTAGCTTCGTAAGAGGATGCCAAACTGTCTTTCAGAGTGGTGGTATCATTTTGCATTCCTACCAGCAATGAATGAGGCTTCCTGTTCCTTCACAATCTTGTCAGCATTTGGTGTCTTTGGTATTTGGGATTTGCTATTCTAATAGGTGTGTAGTGGCATCTGATTGTTTTAATTTGCAATCCCCTAATGATGTATGATGTTGAACATCTTTTAATATGCTTATTTGTTATCTGTATTATCTTTGGGAGAAGTATGCTCAGATCTTTGCCCATATTTTACATTGGGTTCATTGTTTTCTTACTGTTGAGTTTTAAGAGTTCTTTGTATATTTTGGATACAGGTCTTCTGTGCATTTTGCAGATATCTTCTCCCAGTCTGTGGCTTGTCTTCTCCTTCTTTTAACAGTGTCTTTTGTTTTGGTGCCTGGCTGGTTCAGTCGGTTAAGTGTCTGACACAATCTTGGGTCAGGACCTGATCTCACAGTTTATGAGATGGAGCCCCACGTTGTGTTCTGTGCTGACAGCCAGATCCTGCTTGGGATTCTCTCTCTCTCTCCCTCTCTCTCTGCTCCTCAAAATAAACATTAAAAAAAACAAAACAAAACCAGTGTCTTTTGCAGGGCAGAAGTTTTTAAGTTTAATGAAGTTCAACTTAATCATTTCCTTCTCTCATGGACCATGCTATTCATGTTGTATCTAAAAACTCCCCACCAAACCTAAGGTCATCTAGATTTTCTTCTTTGTTATCTCAGAAGTATTATAGGTTGGCATTTAACATTTAGGTCTAAGATGTATTTTGAGTTAATTTTTGTAAAAGGTGTAAAGTATCTGTCTAGATTCACTTCTTTTGCATGTGGATGTCCAATTGCAGCATTATTTTTTGAGAAAACTGTCTTCTCTCCATGGTATGGTCTTTGTTCCTTTGTTAAAGATCAGTTGACTGTATTTGTGAGAGTCTCTTTCTGAGCTTTATATTTTGCTGTGTTGATTTGTCTGTTCTTTTGCCAGTACCACCCCATCTTGTTTTTTTTTTTAATGTTTCTTTACTTTGAGAAAGAGTGCATGTGTGAGAGAGTGCACACAAGCAGGGGAGGGGCAGAGAGAGAAGGAGAGAGAATCCCAAGCAGGTTCCACACTAACGGCACAGAGCTTGATGTTGGGTTCGAACTCACGAATGGTGAGATATGACCTGAGCCGAAACCAAGAGTTGGACACTGAACCGACTGAGCCACCCAGGTGTCCCAAGTACCACCCTGTCTTGATTACTGTAGCTTTTTATTGTCATAAAGTCAGGTAGTATCAATCCCACAATTTTGTTCTTTTTTAGTATTGTTAGCTATTTTAAGTTTTTTTTCTTTCATATAGAAACTTTAGAATTGGTTTGTTAATATCTACAAAATAACTTGCTGGGATTGGGATTGCATTGACTCTATAGGTCAGATTGGGAAGAACTGACATCTTAACAATACTGAGTCTTTTATCATGAATATATGACATATCTGTTTATTATTTCATTAGAATTTTATAGTTTTCCTCATGTAGATTTTGCACATATTTTTTAGATTTATAACTAAGCATTTCATTTTGGAGGTGCTAATACTGGTAGATACAAGAGCAATGAACTTTTTAGCCTTATATCCTGCAACCTTGCTATAATCACTTCCAAGAGGGTTTGTCGATTCCTTGTCTACAAACAACCCTATATCATCCACAAATGAAGAGTTTGTCTTCCTTCCGATCTGTATATCTTCTATGTCCTTTTCTTAGTGTATTAGTAGACCTCCAGTATAATACTGAATAGGAGTGAATGGTGAGAGGAAAGACATGCTTGCCTTATTTTTTTTTAATTTAATTTATTTATTATTAAATATAATTTATTGCCAAACTGGTTTCCATACAGCCCCCAGTGCTCATCCCAACAGGTGCCCTCCCTAATGCCTATCACCCACTTTCCCCCCTCCCCCACCCTCCTTATTTCTAAGCTTAGAAAACATCTAGATCATTGGCATTAAGTATGATATTAGCTGGAGGTTTTTGGTAGTTGTTCTTTATCAGGTTGAAGTTCCTGTCTAGTCCTGGTTTGCTAGTTTTTATAATGAATGGGGGTTTTATCTAATGCTTTCCTACATCTGTTGGTCATATGATTTTTCTTCTTTGGCCTGTTGATGTAATGGATTCTATTAATTGATTTTTAAAAATTTATTTATTTAAATTCAAGCTAGTTAACATACAGTGTAGTATTGGTTTCAGGAGCAGAACCCAGTGATTCATCACTTACATATAACACCCAGTGCTCATCCCAACAAGTGCCCTCCTTAATGCCCATCACCCATTTAGCCCATCCACCTACTCACCTCCCTCCAGCAGCCCTCAGTTCTCTTTATTTGAGAGTCTCTTATGGTTGGCCTCCCTCTCTGTTTTTATCTTATTTTTCCTTCCCTTCCTCTATGTTCAATTGTTTTGTTTCTTAAATTCCACATATGAATGAAATCATGTATTTGTGTTTCTCTGACTTACTTCACTTAGCATAATACACTCTAGTTTCATCCACATTGTTGCAAATGGCAAGATTTTATTCTTTTTGATTGCCAAGTAATATTCCATTGTATTTATATATTCCACACCTTCTTTATCCATTCATCATACCATTGATGGACATTTGGGCTCTTTCCATAATTTCGCTATTGTTGATAGTGCTGCTATAAACATTGGGGTGAATCAGCATTTTTGTGTATTAATTGATTTTTGAACGTTTTCTCAGCATCTATTGAGAGGATCATATGGTTCTTGTCCTTTCTTTTACTGATGTGATGAATCACACTGATTGTTTTGCAGATATTGAACCAGCCCTGCATCCCAGGTATAAATCCCGCTTGGTCGTGGTGAATAATTTTTTTAATGTATTGTTGGATCCAGTTGGGTAATATCTTGTTGAGGATTTTTGGACCCATGTTCATCAGGGAGATTGGTCTATAGTTCTCTTTTTTAGTGGGGTCTCTGGTTTTGGAATCAAGGTAATGGTGGCTTCATAGAAAGAGTTTGGAAGTTTTCCTTCCATTTCTATTCTTTGGAACAGCTTCAAGAGAATAGGTGTTAACTCTTCCTTAAATGTTTGGTAGAATTCTCCTGGAAAGCCATCTGGCCCCGCACTCTTGTTTTTTGGGAGATTTTTGATTACCAATTCGATTTCTTTACTGGTTATGGGTTGAGTTTTGAATGTTGAATCAGCCCTTTATGCCTGCAATAAAGCCCACCCACTTGGTCATAGTGTATAATTCTATATATACATTGTTAGATTTGATTTGCTAATATTTTGAGGATTTTTGCATCTGCATTTTGCATCTATGAGAGATATTGGTCTGTAGTTTTGTTTTTTTATAATATCTTTATCTGATTTGTCATGAGCATAATGCTCTCCTCACAGAATGAGTTGGAATGTGTTCACTCTACTTTTATTTTCATTGTAGAAAATTGGTATCATTTTTTTTCTTTCAATGTTTGGTAGAATTCATCAGTGAAACCATCTGAGTCTGGTGCTTGCTGTTTTGGAAAGTTACTGATTGAGTCAATTTCTTTAATATATTTGAATCTATTTAGAGTATCTTTCTCTTTGAGTTTTGGTGGATTATACCTTTCAAAGAATTTATCTGTTTCATGTAAATTATCAAATCTGTGGGGATAGAATTGTTTATAATCCTTTATTATCATTTTGATGTCCATGGGCTCAGTAGTGGTAGCCTCTACTGCCTCTCAGTATTTTTTTTTTCTTTCGTTTCTTTCCTTTTTTCTAGCTAGACAGAGGTTTATCAATTTTATTGATCTTTTCAAAGAACCAACATTTTTGGCTTCATTGACTTTTTTCTCATTTTCCTGTTTTCAGTGTCACTGATTTTTGCTCGAATTTTTATTTTTCTGTTTGTGCTAGTCTTATATTACTCTTCTGTCTATAGTTTACTGAAGGGGAAGCTTAGGTTTTGATTTTAAATCTTTCTTCATTTATAATGTACACATTCAATGCTATTAAGTTCCCTCTATGTGCTGCTTTCATTGCATCCAACAAATTGATGTTGTATTTTCATTTAATTCAAAATATGATTTTAATTTTTCTTGAGATTTTTTTCTTTGACCGCTGTTATTTAAAAATGTGTTGTTCAGGAGTGCCTGGCTGGCTCAGTCAAGTGGAGCATGTCACCACAGAGCCTGACACGGGGTTTGGTCTCATGAACTGTCAGATTATGAACTGAGCCGAAATCAGGAAAGAGTTGGTTGGATGCTTAGCCAACTGAGCCACCTGGGCAACTCTGAATTTCCTTCCTTTTTAAAGGTAATATTTCATTGTTGGTCTGTACCACATTTTGTTATCCATTCATCCATTGATGTACTTTGGTTGCTTCTGTCTCTTGGGTTTTGTGAATTATGCTGCTATGAAAATGGGTTTGGCAAATATCTCTTCAAGATCCTGCTTTCAATTCTGTTGGATACTCAGAAATAGAACTCCCAGATCATATTGTAATTATATGTCTAATTTTTTTTGAGGAAACACCATACTGTTTTCCATGGTGGTGATACCATTTTATATTCCCACCAGCAGTGCACAAGGGTTCCAATTTCTTCACATTCTTCCCAACACTTGTTATTTTGTTTGTTTTGATAGTAGCCATCCTAGTTGGTATGAAGTGATTCCATGCCTTTATTTTTAATCTGTATCTTTATATTTAAAGTGGGTTGTGAAAACAAAGAAACAAACAATAAAGTGGGTTTCTTGTAGATAACATGTAGTTGGGTCTTATTTTTTAAATCTATTCTCTGGGGCGCCTGGGTGGCTCAGTCGGTTAAGCCTCCGACTTCAGCTCAGGTCACGATCTCATGGTCCGTGAGTTCGAGCCCCGCATCGGGCTCTGGGCTGATGGCTCAGAGCCTGGAGCCTGCTTCCGATTCTGTGTCTCCCTCTCTCTCTCTGCCCCTCCCCCGTTCATGCTCTGTCTCTGTCTGTCTCAAAAATAAATAAACGTTTAAAAAAAAATTTTTTTTTTTTTTTAAATCTATTCTCTCAGTCTCTGCCTTGGTGTATTTAGATAATTTATACTTAAAGTGATTATTGGTACAGTTGGATTAATATCTACCACATTTTAGCTGTTTTTTATTCACTGTTTTCATTTTTTGTTTCTTTAAAAATTTCCCAAACTCCTTTTCTACCTTCTCTGGATTCTTCTGAGCAAGTTATAAATTCCACTTTCTTTCAGTCTGACTTATTTTACAAAATTTTTACTGGTGGCCCTAAGTTATGCAATTTACATTCACACTACTCTAAGTCCACTTTGAAATAACACTGTACTGTGCTTCCCGAGTAGTGCCATATACCTTATAAGAGAGTATTTACAATCCCTTCCTCTTGTCCCTTATTACATGGCTGTCACTCATGTTACTTATGTTCTCTGTAGTTAAAAGTCTGTTTCTTGGTTTGCCTCTCTTTTTTTTTCCTCCTTTCGTTGTTTCTTTTATTCCACATATGAGTGATATCATATGGTATTTGTCTTTCTCTGACTGACTTATTTCACTTAACATTATAGTCTCTAGGTCCATCCGTGTCATTGCAGATGGCAATATTTCATTTTTTATGGCTGAATATTTCATTGTGTGTATACACATCACATCTTCTTTATCCATTCATCTGTTGAGGGACACTTGGGCTCCTTCCATACTTAGGCTATTGTAAATAATGCTGCAATAAGCATAGGGGTGCATGTGTCCCTTTGACTTAGCTTTTGTATTGTTACTATTATTTTGAAAAGTTTTCTATTAGATCAATTAAGCACACAAAAAGTTAAAGGTGTTATTTTACCTTTATTTATTCCTTCTCGTGTTCTTCCTTTCTTTACAGAGATTTAAATTTTTGTCTGAGAACTAGTTTTTATCTTTGTTTCTCCTTCACTTTTTATTTTAATGTTTATTTTTGAGAGAGAGAGAAAGAGCACAAGCTGGGGAGGGGCAGAGAGAGGGAGACAGAAGATCCGAAGCAGGCTCTGTCAGCACAGAGCCCGATGCAGAGCTCAGACACATCAACAGTGAGATGATGACCTGAGCTGGTCAGACACCAAATCAACTGAGCCACCTAGGTGTCCCTATTTCTCCTTCACTTAAAAAAATTTTTTTTTAATGTTTACTCAATTTTTGAGAGACAGAGACAGAGCACAAGTGGGGGAGGAGCACAGAGAGAGAGAGAGAGAGACAGAGACAGAGACAGAGACAGAGAGACAGAATCTGAAGCAGTCTCCAGGCTCTGAGCTGTCAGCACAGAGCCTGACACAGGGCTCGAACCCACGAACTGCAAAATCATGACCTGAGCAAGTTGGCCATTTAACCGACTGAGCCACCCCAGTGCCCCTCTCCTTCACTTTTAAAGGTTAATTTTGCTTGTTACAGAATTGTAGGTTGGTGGGGTTTATTTACTTTCACCACTTTACATATTTCACTCCACCTGTTTCTTGCTTGCATGGTGTGTGAAGAAAAGTCTGATGAATTTTTATCATTTTCCTGTATAAGTAAGGAGTTTTCCCACTTGGACTTGTTTCAAAAATTTTTGCCTTTGGCTTTCTGCAGTTTAAATATGATAGGCTTAGGTATAAATTTTTTTGGTATTTGTTCTGCTTGCTGTTCTCTGAGCTTTCTGGATCTGTTGTTTGCTTCCTGGCATCAATTTTAAAGCATTCTCAGTCATTATTACTTAAAATATTTCTTTTGCTTTCTCTCTCTTCTTCTGACATGGCATTATGCATATGGTACACTGTTTGTAATTGTCCTTTGATTCTTGAGTGTTGCTTTTTTTTCTCTTTGCATTTCTGTTTGTGAAGTTTCTATGGACATATCTTCGTTTACTGACTCAGTGTCAAGTCTGTTGATGAGCCCATCAAAGGTATTTTCATTTCTGCTAGTGCTTTGAGTTTTAGCATTTCCTTTTAATTCTTGTTTTAGTTTCTTGGTTTTGTATTATTCATCTATTCTTGTATGTTTTTCACTTGTTCCATTAAAGCTGGTGGCACGTTAATCATAGTCCTTTTAAATTTCTGATGATTCCAGAATCTTCATCATATGAGTTTGGTAGTGTTGTTTGCTTTGTCTCTTCATGTTGTGTCTTTCTTGCCTTAGCATGTTTTGTAATTTTTTTTTTTGTTAAAAGTTGGACATGATGTATTGTTGGTGGGCCTTTAGTGTAAGATTTTGTTTAGGCTGAGTTAGGTTCTAATGTTTGCTGTAGTGTGGATGTTGGGGCCTTCAATTTCCTCTAGTGTCTTTTTGTTTTTCCTCTTTGGATTTCCCTAGAAACTCTTTTTTTGTTCAACAGATAATTATTGAGATATAATTCATATACCATACAGTTCACCCTTGTTTAAGTGTATAATTCACTATTTTTTTTTATATATTCAGATGAATGCAACCATCACTACAGCCAGTTTTAGAACATTTTCATCACCTCAAATTACCTATCACCCACCTATACCACCCTCCTAACCTTAAGTAATCATTAGTTTTCTATCTCTACAGATTTCATATGAATAGAATCATATAATATGTGGTCTTCTGTGATGTCTTTGATGCAGCATAATGCTTTCAAGGTTCATGCATGTTGTAGCATGAATCAGTACTCCATTAGTTTTTGTGGCCAAATAGTCCATTATATGGATATGCCACATTTTGTTTTCTGTTTATCAGTTAACGCATGTTTGGGTTGTTTGTATTGTTTGCCTATTATGAATAATGTTGCTATAAACATTTGTATACAGGTTTTTATGTGAACGTGTTTTTATTACACTTGTGTAAATTCTGGAGAATGGGATTGGTGGGTCATCTGATAAGTGTACGCTTAACTTTATAAGAAACTGCCAAACTGTATTACAAAGTGGCTGTACCATTTTGCATGCCAAACAGCAGTTTACAAGAGTTCCAGCTGCTCTGCCTCTGTCAACAGTTTGAATTGTCAGTTTTAAAAATTTTGACCTATTCTCATAGGTGTGTAATGGTGGTGACACATACCACTACACTACTGGAAAAGGTGCCGCCTGTCTTTTCAGGTGCTTATTGCCTTCCATAGATCTTCTTTGGTGATGTTCTGTTCCAATCTTTGCTTGTTTTTAAATTGGATTGTTTAGGGGTGCCTGGCTGGCTTAGTTGTTAGAGCCTGTGACTCTTGATTTTGGGGTAATGAGTTCAAGCCCTAAGTTAGGTGCAGGGATTACTTAAAAAAAACAAAAACAGGGGCGCCTGGGTGGCTCAGTCGGTTAAGCGTTTGACTCTTGGTTTCAGCTCAGGTCATGATCTCCCAGTTTCGTGAGTTCGAGCCCTCCACGATGGGCTCTGTGCTGGCAGCATGAAGCCTCCTTGAAATTCTCTCCCTCTCTCTCTCTGCCCCACCGCCACTCATGCTCAAGACAAACAAAAATAAATAAATAAAAACAAAAACTTGGGTTGCTTACTGAGTTTGGGGAGCTCATTATATATTCTTGATACATTCAAGATATAAGCCTTTTATAGGGTGTGATTTGGAAATATTTTCTCTTTGCCTTTTCTTTCTAAAGTGTTTTTCAAATAGTGGAAGTTCTTGATTTTTTAAAAAAGTGTAATTTACAATTTTTTCTTCAATGAGTCATGTTTTTGGTATCATATCTATAAAATCTGTTGCCCAATGCAACATCAGAGAAATTTTCTGATGTTTCCTCTTAAGAATTATAGTTTTTGGTTTATCCATGTACATGATTAATTTTGAATTAAATTTTTCATAAGATATAAGGTATGTATGGGGTTGTTGGGTCTTCTTTTTTTAAGCATAGGGATATCCACTTTTTGAAAAGATGGATCTTTCTCCATTGAATTGCCTTGGCACATTTGTAGAAAATCAATTGACTGTATAAAGTGTGAGTATATTTCTAGGCAATCAATTCTGTTCCACTGACCTATCTTTAATGCCAATACTACACTCTCTTGATTACTACACATTTATAATAAGCTTTAAAATCTGGCAATGTTTAAGTGTTCAACTGTTCTTTTTATAGTTTTTTATTACTCTGGTTCTTTTGCCTTTCCATAGAATTTTAAAATCTGTTTATTGATTTCTACAAAATATCCTGCAAATATCTACAAAATATCCTCAACAATATTGAGTTTTCAATCCACGTAAATGGTGTATCTCTCCAGTGTTCAAGGTCTTTTTGTTTTTTTTATCAGCATTTTGTAGTTTTCAGCACACAGATTATTTTTTTTACAAATTTTTTAAGACATCTATTTTATGGGTTTTGGTGCTATTATATAAAATCTGTTTACAATTTTTAATTTTATATGGCTAGCACATAAATTTTTGTATATTGACCTTGTATCCTGTGAACTTGGTAAAGTCTTTTACTTCTAGTAGTTTTTGTTTGTTTTTTTAGATTCTCTGGAATTTTATTAATAGATGATGATTGTAAATAGTTTTAGTTTCTAATCTGTATGCTTTCCTTTTATGGCCTCATTGCACTAGTATATCTTTGATCTATCTTTATGCCACTCTCGTGGAGGAAGTAGATACAATGTGTGATTTCTTGAAACTGGCCAGGACTTGCATTATGGTTCAGCATATGGTCAGTTTGGTAAATGTTCCTCATAAGCTTCCAAACAATGTATTCTGCCATTGTTGGGTAGATACCTTTCTGTATGTGTCAATCAAGTCACATTTGTTAATTGTATTAAATCTGCTTGCTCTACTGAAGGAGGGTGTTAAAATCCTACTGTGACCTTGGAGTTGTCCATATTTTTTTTAGTTTTGTCTGTTTTTGCATTATGGATTTTGAGGTTATCAGTTTGGAGTTCTAACAGGTTAGCTGAATCTCATCATTATGAGCTACTCCTTTATTGCAAATAATATCATTTGCTTTGAAGGCTACCTTTTTTTTAACAAAAAAATTTTTTATTTATTTTGAGTGAGACAGCACAAGCAAGGGGGTGGGAGAGAGAGAGAGAGGGAAAGAGAGAGAATCTGAAGCAGACTCTTTGCCATCAGTGCAGGGCCTGATGTGGGGCTCAAACTCATTAACTGTGAGATCATGACCTGAGCCAAAATCAGTTGGTGGATTAACTGACTGAGCCACCCTGGTGCCCCACAAAGGCTATGTTTTCTGAAATTAATGTAGCTATACTGGCTGCTGACTTTGGTATCTTCCCTCCTCAATGGTCTTTGAGCTTCTCCCATTGTGTATGGTACAGAGTAGAAAATAACAAATGATGTGCAGATGACTGCCATTTTTCTATTTTAAAATAAAGTTTATTTTGAGAGCAAAAGAGAATCCCAAGCAGGCTCCATGCCATCAACCCAGAGCCTGACGCAGGCCTCAAACTCATGAACAGTGAGATCATGACCCAACTGAGCCACACAGGCACCTCAAATTTTCTGTTTTTCAAATGTGAGATAACCATATAGGTGATTTGTATTTCCCCAGTGTTTAATTTTTGCCTGTTTTGAGTCTTTATATAAATGGATTCAAACTACACATTTTATCACTCTCTTGGAGACTTATCCATGTTTCCTTACACATTGATTTTTCAGTGCTGTATAGTATTTCATTATATAAATAACCTCCTCATACCTTCAAATATTATCTTCCAAATTTGTTTCTAGTCTTGACCTTTCTTTTGAGCTCTAGACTTCTATAATTACCTGCTTACTCAACATCTCTTTGATACATAATAAATCTCAAATTTAATGATCAAAAGACAATTCTTGATTTCCTACTCTTGTTCTCTCCCAAATTTCCTCCCTTTTTAGTCTTCTAGATCTTCCCATTACATTACATCACTGCTGTGCAAGAACCAAATCGAGATGGAAACAAATTGGGTTTTATGTTGAGGTACAGGCAGAAGGACAGATTTACTGGACTGGGGTAAAAGATGGTGGGATACAACTAGAGAAAGAGATGGGTAGGGGCCAGAACCTATAAGGCTGGTAGACTGTGATAAGGAGTTCACAGTCTGAGTGGTCAAGAAGCTGCTGGAGAATTTGGCAAGCTGGGAAGACTAGTTAAAATACAGTCATTCAAGAGTCAAAATGATGGGAACCACAGGAGTAGTAGTAGAGAAAGGTGAACAGATTTGGAATATATCTTAGAGCTAGAAATGGTAAAACTTGCTGATGGATTAGATGCATCAATCCATTAGTGCAAGAAACAGACATAGGTCAAAGGTGACTTGTTTCTCATAATGTCCCTTTCCTTCTAGACCTATTAAGTGTGTATTAGATGCTTTCATTCCATCTCCCAGGATGCTTTTTCATATTTTCTATTCATTTCAGTATCGCATTGTATGTGATTTTGTAAGATCAATCTCCCAGTTCAGTCTCTCTCCAGTTGTGTCATATCTGCTTTGAAAACTATCAAAAAAATTTTTAAAGATTTGATTTTGGGGTTCCTGGGTGGCTCAGTTAAGTGTTCAGCTCAGGTCATGATCTTACAGTTCATGAGTCTGAGCCCTGCATCAGGCTCTGTGCTGACACCTTGGAGCCTGAACCCTGCTTTGGATTCTGTGTCTCCCTCTCTGCCCCGCTCATGCTCTCTCTCAAAAATAAACACTAAAAACAAAACATTAAGTAATCTCTGCACCCAACGTGGGGTTCGAATTCTCAACCCTGAAGTCAAGAGTCATATGTGCTTCCGACTGAGCCATCCAGGTGCCGCAATAACTATTTTTCATTTATTGGATCTTTTTCAAATTTGCCCTTTTCATATTAATCATATTACTTTATGGTTAAGATTAGTCGGTTTTTTTTTTTTTTTTTTTTTTTTTTTTGGAGAGCCAGAGCATGAGCTGGGAAGGGTCAAAGAGAGAGGGAGACACAGAACATGAAGCAAGCTCTAGGCTCCAAGCTGTCAGCACAGAGCCCGACATGGGGCTTGAACCCACGGACCACGAGATCATGACCTGAGCTGAAGTCAGACACCTAACCAACTGAGCCACCCAGGTGCCCCAAGATTAGTCTCAAAAAAAAAAAATTGGGGGTGGGGGAGCACCTGGGTGGCCAGTCATTTAAGCATTCGACTTCGGCTCAGGTCATGGTCTCATGGTTCCTGAGTTTGAGCCCCATGTTGGGCTCTATACTATCAGCACAGAGGCCGCTTTGGATCCTGTGTCCCCTCTCTGCTCCTCTCTCGTGCATGGAATGATTAAAATTTTTTTTCAGGCTTATTTTTTTGAAAGCATGAGTGGGGAAGGGGCAGACAGACGGAGAGACAGAGAATCCAAAGCAGGCTCCACACTGCCAGCAGAGCCCATCGTGGAGCTCGAACCTACAAACCATGAGATTATGAGCCAAAGTTGGATGCTCAACAAAGTGAGCCACTTAGGTGCCCATATATTTTAATTGGCCTTAATTGAAATTGTTTCCAGAATTTTACATTTCTTAACTTTAGATATGCCACATAGCAGTAATTCTCAAACTTTTCAGTCTGAGGATCTCATTACATTTTTTTTTTTAATATTTTAAAAAATCTGCATTTTTGAGAGACAGTATGAGTGGGGGGAGGGAGAGAGAGAGGGAGGGAGGGAGGCACAGAATCTGAAGCAGGCTCCAGGCTCTGAGCTGTACCAGCAACCCTCAGTTTATTCTCTGTATTTAAGAGTCTCTTCTGTTTGTCCCCCTCCTTGTTTTTATTATTTTTGCTTCCCTTCCCTTATGTTCATCTGTTTTGTATCTTAAATTCCTCATATGTGTGAAGTCATATGACATTTGTCTTTCTCTGGCTAATTTCACTTAGCATAATACCCTCTAGTTCCATCCACGGAGTTGCGAATGGCAATGTGTATACATACACACACACCACATCTTGTTTATCCATTCATCCATCAGAGGACATTTGGGCTCTTTCCATACTCTGGCTATTGTTGATAGTGCTGCTATAAACATGGGGGTGCATGTGCCCCTTCGAAACAGCATACGTGTATCCCTTGGATAAACGCCTAGTACAATTGCTGGGTTGTAGGGTAGTTGTATTTTTAGTTTTTTGAGGAACCTGCATACAGTTTTCCAGAGTGGCTGTACCAGCTTGCATTCCCACCAACAATGCAAAAGAGATCCTCTTTCTCCACATCCTCTCCAGCATCTGTTGTTGCCGGAGTTGTTAATGTTAGTCATTCTGACTGGTGTGAGGTGGCATCTTATTGTGGTTTTAATTTCTATAGGAAGTCTTTCTTGAAGTAGGAGGCAATTTTTGTCATCTTAGAGATGAGGACTAACACTGATTTGTGTGAATAGCAAACATTTTGTATTAACTGGCAGAACTCAACTTTTTGCTTTATAGATTGACACAGAGTGCTTGGGCACTTGATAATAGATGTTCCTGCAATCAATTTCACTTTAGATTACACCAATGCCAGTGTGTATTCTAGGAAATTGAGGTCTATCCTTAATTAGGACATATACAATTAGGATTAAATATCTGTAACCGATATGTAATGGAACAGTAGCTGCTTTTCTATAATTTCTATTACACTCTTATAGTTACACCACTTTTGCCTCTAAGTGGTTGTGTTCTCAAACAGCTTCACTTGTTAGAATATTTTATAAAACTTTATATATATATATATATATATATATATATATATATATGTGTGTGTGTGTGGTGTTATTAGAAGTGTTTACTTTTGAATAAGCTTATATGACAATCCAGAAGGAATAAGGCTATACTTTACTGGTTCATTCAGTCTCAACATCAGAGACTTTCACTCTTGTTACATTATAGGCTCTTGTTGAAAGACTAGGATAATTTTTGGAGAAATTTTTGTGGATACGTAAACAAAAATTATATCCAGAACCCCAAATTTTAATGTTTCTTTAGTGCTAAAAATGTAAGCTTTTCATAAAGGAAAAACTGATGACTGATAATTATCGAAAATTTCAAGTTAAAAATAGAAAAGGGAACTAGTACAATGGCTATCCATGAACCCATTACTCAGCTTAAAATATTATCAACATTCTTTTATGCTTTTGTTCCCACATGCACACTTTTTAAAAAATGTTAACTACCACATCCTTATAACTCCACAAAATTAACAGCTGTAAAAATCTTTAATCACTCACTACTCAGTTCAGTTTTCCCTATGTATCCATTACTCTTCAGCTATACTACTGTGACTGTAAATGGATCACTTGATTGAAAACACTTATTACCTGTTTGTGTTTTTATTTGGAAAGCTGGAATGTATGATTTAATTTTAATTCAAATGGTTATTTTTTTAATGTTATAGTCACACTAAGTCTTCCTCTGACCTCCGACCCTTCTTTTTCCACCGAGAGACAATCATTTATCATTTTCCTGCCTGGGCTTCTAGAAACATTTTACTCTTGGGGTACCTGGGTGGCTTAGTCGGTTAATCATCTGACTCTTGATCTTGGCTTGGGTCATGATCTCACGGTTCCTGAGATGGAGCCCTGCATTGGGCTCTGCACTGACAGCGTGGAGCCTCCTTGGGATCCTCTCTCTCTCTCTGCCCCTCTTCCACTCACACCTTGCTCTCTCAAATAAACTTAAAAAAACTCTGAGATGAAAATGACCAAAACAAAACAAAATATAATTCTAACTTCAAACTGGAAAAAGACCTTTAACTTTTATGGTGTGCCCCTTCCTGTCTATATATTGCTGCCTATGTAGTCTTAGAAAACATCAGTTACTATGAGCTATGTTAAATAGCTGGCTTATGGAAACAGCAAATAATAATAAAAATTAAACTCAGGTAGACTTGTTCAAGCTACCCAGTGCTAGGTACAATGGATGTTCTAGATAAGAGTTTCCTCTTGCTCTTCTACAACCTGAATTTAAATCCTAAACAATGGAGAAATAACCATTTAGTAAGGAAAGTGTTGAGCTTTTTAAAACTTTTATATGTGAACTAGTAATTTCTTTTTCTTCTTCTAGTGATATTTCCTACAAATAACACACAGTGCATATATTTTACAGTTTCAATCTTATTTTTTATTCTCCATGGAATGCTAGATTTAATGTTATAGTATGGTTGTCAAAGCTACTGAAATGTGACAAATGTCCATGTCTAAATGCTGCAGAACAGTATAACTTTAATGATTTTAAACAAAAAAGTTGTTATTTTACAGCTGAGGTCTGATGGTTTATAAACCGATGCCTATGTGTATGGCCAGCCACAAACCTTGGGGATGTTTATTACCTGTACATGTATATACAAATATATCCCATACATATATATGCACACAGGCATGTATTAATTTATGTGTGAAATTTATAAAATTATATACATACACATACATGCATATCTATACACATATACCCACCCTCACCATTGAGGCTCACTTTTCTAACACTAATCAGCTTCATGCCCAATTATTATTGCTGCCCATTATATCTACATGATTTTAGTGCCAATACCAAGCACCTTGTAGGATGCAGGATAGGTACATCTGTGCATATAGATATGTGTATTTATGTATGTTTGTGTATATAAAGGATTTATTTCTCCCTTTTATGCTTCAGTCATGCATTACTACAATAAACAGTCTTTTCACCATAGGTTTGGAATTCTAAACAGTGTAAAATCTACTTCTGGAAAACTGTATATGTTCATAGTTACAAAAAATATATTATATATATATATGATTGAAACCTATTGAGTACATATGTTCTCTGAATCGGGCTATATCCTAGCCATTAGATAAATTAAAAAACACCCTCTTAATAGGATGTTATGATAGCCTTAAATAGACCATTACCTGTATTTAGAATAGTTGATATATTTTAAAAGTTGACAAAATGATGTTAAAGATTTGAAAAACACTATGCATCTGCATTAAATATATAAAGGTTTCCACCAAGGGCCAGGTTCAATTCATTGTCTAAGATTTTCATGTTCCAAGAGTGACCAATATTGTAGTCATTATTCTTAAAATTATGGCTCATTAAGGCTTTTATACAAAAAAAAAGCCCTGTTTTTAATCATTTATAAAAACAAGTTCTATTTAAAAGAAAAAATGTACATGAACACTAAAGTACTCATGGATATTATCCTGCACAAAGGGACTATGTAAAGACAGGAGGCTCGTTCCCAGTAAGAACACCTCATGGTAGCACATGTAAACCTGGTTTGGTTCCTCTGCTCTGCAGCTATTCAGCACGTAAAATTTAAACCATTTCACATTAACATTTAAATTTAATACAGTGCAAATATTTGAGAATAACTTGTTCCCCCCAGTGAAACAAGAACCAGCGTTATGCTGAATATTCTTCAGATCTATTTACACATTGAGCTAAAAGTTCACCATAAACTTTGAAATTTGCTGAATATCAGCAGAAATGTAACTGAACTAGCAGCAATTGCATTTACAATATTTGATAGTTACTTGAGAGAATGCATAAAATTTTCCAGGCTGTACTCTGAATCATATTGCTCTTGATCCCAAAGATCACTCAGGTTTTCAAGGACTGATTTCATACTTGCTTTTCCAGAAGTAGAGGTGTCGGCCTTTTCTGCTTTGCCATCCTTAAAAAAAATTGGCAGAAAGATAAAGTGAAAGATTATTAACTTCAGAAATATAGTTCCTAACATTGCACTCATTCATTAGAATTAAACACCTCAAGCAATGTGCAAGTTCATGATCTCCTAACAATTTTATTTTAAGCTTTTTATTTAGGAAGAATTTCAAGATTATAGAAGAATTATAAGAACATTCCAAAGACCTCATTAATTGTATATGTATATATTAAATATATAAATTATCAGCATTTAAGTTGTGGATATTATGCCTTTTTATCCCTAGATAGGATTTAGCCTGTATTCTTTTTTTTTTTTTTTTTAATGTTTATTTATTTTTGAGAGAGAGAGGGAGACACAGAATCTGAAGCTGGCTCCGGACTCTGAGCTGTCAGCATAGAGCCTGACGTGGGGCTCAAACTCAAGAACTGCAAGATCATGACCTGAGCCAAAGTCAGATACTTAACCAACTGAGCCACCCAGGTGCCCCAAAATCAACCTGTATTTTTAAGAATAAGGATGTTCTCTGACATAACCAAAGTATAATGATCAAATTAAGGGAACTTAACACCTATGTGATATAGTCCATGTTCAAATTTTGCCAAATGTCACAATAGGATCCTTTATGGTAATAGCTTTTGCTTCCCTAGAACATCCGCTAAGCACAGTTCTGCTCGCTGAAAGTCACCCATAAGAATATTCTTTCAAACAGAATAAAAACTATTTGAAAATAGCAATCCAGGGGCACCCGGGGGACTCAGTCGGTTAACTGTCTGACTTGGGCTCAGGTCGTAATCTCACTGTTGGTGAGTTCAAGCCCTGCATTGATAGCGCAGAGACTGCTTTGGATCCTCTGTCTCCCTTTCTCTCTGACCCTCTCCAACTCTCTCAAAAATAAGCAAACGTTAAAAAAAAATAGCAATCTAGGTTTCTTTGAGCCTTCTCTTTTCTAGGTTATACATATCTTGTTCAGCCTTACTTATATGACATGACCGAAGAACCTGCCTCCATCTGGCTATCTCTTGAGGACTTAATTAATTACTGTTTAAAATGTAGCACCTAGCACCAGACATAATATTCTAAATGTGAGCTGTAATGGAACTACTTTCTTTCATATTTGAACATTACAATTCTGTTATTAAAGCTAGTTTGATTATATAAGGCCACTTCTCACCATAATTTATACTGTGTGTACATTTGACTTCCTGAACCTATGCAGGACTTTAAATCCAATCCTATTAAGTTCTACATTATTAGACTGAATAATACTTCTGGCTGCTGCATCCTTTGATTATGGATTGTTATCCAATGTATTAGTTCCATCATCCACAGTAACAATAATGGCTATCTATGATTTTTGAGAATCTCTACTAGGTACCCTTTCTAAGTGCTTACATATACCATTTCATTTTCCCTTCACAACCATGCAGTGATACAGACATTTTTATCCTCCCAAGAGCAAAGATGTCTCTGAGACAGGGAAGAAGTTAATTTGCCTAAGGTCACTAGTTAATCGGAGGCAGGGCAAAAAACACAGACCCAGGTCTAGCTGACTCCAGTGATAGTTGTCTTTTAGCAGGAAAGGGCTAAAAAAAATCTTGAGGCAAAACACTAAAGATGGCCATCAGGAAGTCCAAACTTCAAACATCCCTTAGTATCCTGAAGAATTTTGTCTGGACATCAAAAATCCCCTCAAAGGGTTGCCTACTTAATACTAAAGTGAATGCCTTTTGCCACTCACTCTAATACATTCACCAGGCAGTCCCAGAAGTTTGTGAACACCTTAAAGATAAAGCAAATTGTATAAGTTTGTATAAGTTCTTTACCTTATCAAGAGTAAACAGATCAAGAAGTTGATCTGTCCCCATACTCTGCAAACTAGAATTCTCCTGGCTAATCACAGTATTCGCGATGTTCATCTTAAATTTTTGCAAACCCATTATTTTCTCTTCCAACGTTCCTCTGGTTATCAATCGGTATACGTTAACCACACGTTTCTGAATGAAAAAAGAAGTTAAGCAGCTGCAGCACAAATAAACTGATAAACTTTGAGGTTCACCAAGTCAGGGGGCTTGCATACCTTAACTAAGTACTTGTATCTAATTAGGGTTGGGTTTTCTTTCTTTACCTGGCTTAATGAGCTTCAAATCTTATCATTTTGCAGAGAATATTAGGAATGGACAGTATCCAAGGTTTCCTCAGCACAAGTACCTTATTTAATGCATGAGGAAGTGGTGGCACAGTATTAGGTGACTTGCCTAAGGTCACAACACTCAGCGTCAGAGAAGGAACTTAAACCAAGGCTCCCTGTCTTTTTTGGGATGGGTTATTTTTCCCAGTGCAGAAGTGAACACTGGTCAGTGATGACTTTTTACCTGCCCAATGCGATGGGCCCGGTCCATGGCTTGTAGATCACGCATAGGATTCCAGTCGTGCTCCACAAATACTACCGTGTCAGCGCCAGTTAAGTTAAGCCCTAGGCCACCAACATGAGTTGTAAGTAAAAGAACATCTATGGATGGATCATTGTTAAACCTAAAAGTATAGATATTAAAAAATAAAATTAATACATTTCTAATGTTTCTATAACAAACTGGACTGTTAAATAACAATTAAATAGCACAAATGAGAACACTGCTTTAAAAATCTATGATAAAGGTGCACCTGCCTGGCTCAGTTGGCAGAGCATGCAACTCTTGATCTCAGGGTTTTGAGTTCAAACCCCACACTGGGCATAAAGCTTACTTAAAAATATATGATGTGGACATTTTTTTAAAATATACATAACACCTTCAACAGTAGAAAGAATATATTCTAGAACATTTCAGATATTTCACAAACAGAAATAAGTCTGGGTTGTGTTTTAGGATGCCAGATAAAGAGTAAATTGCAAAAATGTAATTAAACACTAATGAAGACAAAACCCAACTATGAACCTTTAACATGTGGAGACAGAAGAGAAGAATTGGGGAAAAGGCTAGATCAGTCAGGAAAATTAGAGAATGAGGTGCTTGCTACAATTGTGTTTTGACATCTAATAGCTTCTAGAAACATTATTACCTAACATTATTGCCAAGCTACCACTTATTACATTCTCACTATGAATCAAAAGGTGGGGCTTTAGACTTTATATACATTATGGTATTTGTTTAAAAAGCTGTATAAAGATATTATTACTGTCCTTATTTTTGATAAATAGGACCAACAGAACATGTCTAGAGTCAGGAGTCAAAGCTGGGTCTGCCTACCTCCAAAGCCCCTTTGTAGGTTTCTAATACTACTGTGCCTAACAATCTCTCAAGGATGCTCACGAAAAAATGCTCACTCTTAGAAGTCATCAGGTCTGGGACAGAACCTAGGAATCTGCATTAAAAAACCCAACCCCTCAGGTTTCTAAAGCACAGAATGCAAACCACACCTGAACACCACACTGGAGATGACTGAGTGTCTCAGGTGGCTAAGCGTCTGACTCCTGATCTCAGCTCAGGTCTTGATCTCAGGGTTGTTGAGTTTGAACCCCGTGTTGGGCTCCACGCTGGATGTGGAGCCTACTTAAAAAAATAAAAGAAATACCACACTCACCAATTCGGCTTCCTACCTGGGCCAGCTTCCAACTTGTTCTCGGCAGAGACACACACAGGGATCAGTCAGAGATCTTAGCTAAGCCATCTGTTTGCTTCTTCCTACCCTAACTCCCAAAAAAAGGTGAGGGGGGAAAGTAGTTGTCTCTACTTTTTGTTGATGCCTTAAATTTCTTCCAAGCCCTTCATAGTGCCTCCCTAACACTGTCACACTTTTTTTTTAAAAACTAAAACTATTCAATTATATTTTTGGAGTTCTAAATTTTAAAAATGATTTAGTTGGGCTGAATTATACAGTAACAAAACACATGTGCAGATATTTAGCCAAACAATGTTTCATGAGGCAAACTTCTCTATCAGTGATAACTGACTGTAGCTTGATTTCTAAGAGTTTTAGAAGCCACTTACCGTGAAACAATGGAATGCCTCTGACCAGGAGGTATGCTGCCATCTAATCTCAGATAAGTGACAGAGGGTAAGTGAGGTTTGAGAAGATCATGTTCTACTATATCAAGCATGCTTTTAAGCTGACAGAAGATCAGTATCCTGTGCTGGGCCACAACAGACTCTGTGCCACTCTCTGAAGTGCTGCCATTTCCCAAACCACAGTCCAACAGCAACTTGAAAAAAAGAATCAGTTGTTATACAGTTGTTTAATAAAGTATAATCAATCTCACTGTGACAAATACTTCCCCTTATGCTAAGAAAAGGTTAAACTTATCTGTCACCTGGAAAGCACATTAGCACTCTGAGCTGTAATCTGTCATCCTGAAGACTCTGGAACTAGTTTTGAGGTGCTCAGGCTTAGAATCTCCTGGTTACCTCTTCAGGAGATTCTCTAACAGGTCCTTCTCCCCCTTCCTGAGTTACTTGAGGCTCACTAGAGTCTCAATAAATGTTTACTGAAAAAGATGATCCTTAAGCAAAACAGTTCATGAAAAGTTATAAAAGAACAGAGTATAAAGAAAACAATGCAGCTAAATCTGGCCGAAATCAAAATTACAAAAAAGAAAGAATTATCAACCAAGATCTTTAACAGCAAGAACCATGCTGCTATAGATCTTTTGTACTTCCTGCCTACTTAAATTGTTCAGTGCCTGGCACATAGCAGCTACAATAAATAAATGTGCCTGGGTGGCTCAGCCGGTTAAGCATCTGACTCGGGAATATGGCTCAGGTCTTGATCTCACTGTTTGTGAGTCTGAGCCCTGCATTGGTCTCTGTGCTGGCAGCTTTGGATTCTCTCTCCCTGCCCCTCCCCCACTCGTGTGTACTCTCTTAAAATAAACTTAAAAAAATAAACTTAAAAAATAAACTTAATAAACTTAAAAAAAAACTCAAAAATAAACTTAAAAAAAAAAGAAAAAGAACTAAATGAACAAAATCCAAGAGAACAATGTTTGTATCTGTTTGTGAAACTAAAATGCCTAGTATTAATCTTCATCCCTAAGGACCTTAAGATAGTGAATTCTGCCCAAAATGTAAGACCTCAACACAGGATGCTTTCTCCTTTCTACTAATGAAGGTTACTTAGAAAACCAAAAGCTCAAACGGGAAAGATAACCAAAATCCAAGCAAACTCCCAAGTTCCAGGTAAAACTCTCAGAATATTATGCAGAAAAAAAGTTGTAACATAACAGACTGGAAAAGCTTTTCTTAGAAAGCCCAGCTTGCAAGGTCTGTCCTTGGCTGACAGAAGTCTTGAAACTTGGGTTTTGAGAGTCTGCCCATTGTTTTCTACCTGATAAGGGTGGCTACTGTGCTTAAACTGTTATGCAAACAATAGGATTATGCTGAGACCTGCTTTCTTTCTGGGAGTCTAGAATTTTGGTACATACTAGGCAGAGGGAGTCTACAGGATCAGACCCAATAAAAGCTTTGGGCGTTGAGTTTCTAATGAGCTTAACTGGTACGCAACACTTCCTATGTACCGTCATCATTGTTTTAAGTGTTGTCATAATTTGATCCTAGGGGAAGAACAAATGTTCTTTCTCTTCTACCTTTGCAGCCCTTAAATTGTAAATTTTAATTAGACTGCCCTAAGCTTTTCCTCCCTCCTTGATAGAGAGTATACATATGGTATACTACCAAGGAATTCCTCTAGATGGAATAAAGAAATCTGATAAATGTAATTACCTCTATCTCTTGCCCCTAAGTCCGTAATCAGATTACTATTTAAGCTAAGTTGATTTTTAAAAATCGGAGGTGTTTTAGGAGAGTATAACTAGGTGGTGCCCAGTATAAAGAAATGTGATATCATCAGTGGAACATTCTATATAGTTTCTATAAAAGAGGAGTTCTGAAGAGAATTTATCAGAATGTCTGTGTCACACACATTCAATTATCTTTAGTCCCTTAGGCAGCAACATCAAACCTAACAACCAGTCACTTTAAGAACGTCCACCTAAGACTTTGTCTCCAAGTCCACACTTACCATACAATCTTCCTAGTATCTTCTTCCAGGTAGCTATCCTACTGGATGTATGGATATATCATTTGGCATAAATATTCTTGTCTGGCAGCAGAAATGGCATTCTGGCTTTCCCAATAATCTCTTATAACCTGAGTTTGCCCTGAGAAGACTGATGAACTCCAAGTATTCTGACAATCTAGTCTGCAGCCTTGAAGAGTTGATTACTATTCTCTAGAAAATGGTTACCAGAGCCACTTGATATGGGTATCTGAGAGGCCAGCTGCCCCCCACAGAGCAATTTAATTTTATCTTGCCCTAACTTCAGCACAGGCTAAATTATGTGAGGAATAGCTTGAAAACCCTGGGGTAAAACAGTTTCTGGATTCTTTTTTGATCTTCCACTTATAGTGCCCAGAACTCTAAATGATACTCAAAATTTGGTGTGACTGGTATAAAACACAGTGAATCTATGATGCCCTCATTTTGGCCATTATTCCACTGTTATTAATCCAACCCAAGATCATACAAGATTTATTTACCGGCAACTAATTCATACAGTAGGTTTACAGTGAACCTACCATCAAACTCAACTTTATTCTGTGAAATGTTCGCCAATTAATGTTTTTATTTATTATTTTTGCATGTGCGTGTGCGAGCAGGGAAGGGGCAGAGAGAGAGGGAGACAGAGGATCCTGGGGCTTGAACTCACAAACCGTGAGACCATGTCCTGAGCCACAGTCAGATACTGAACTGGCTGAGCCACCCAGGCGCCCCTGTATCTAAGTCTTTTTTAAATTTTTTTTTTTCAACGTTTATTTATTTTTGGGACAGAGAGAGACAGAGCATGAACGGGGAAGGGGCAGAGAGAGAGGGAGACACAGAATTGGAAACAGGCTCCAGGCTCTGAGCCATCAGCCCAGAGCCTGACGCGGGGCTCAAACTCACGGACCGCGAGATCGTGACCTGGCTGAAGTCGGACACTTAACCGACTGCGCCACCCAGGCGCCCCTGTATCTAAGTCTTTTAAAATTGACTTTGCTGATCTCCGTTAAATTTCACCTACAGTTTGAGTTCATCATTTCAGTATCCTGAAATTTAAAAATTCTGGCATTATTAGATAATTCTGGGACTAGTACTCGCTGATACACAGGTTTCTGTATTTCTAGTGCCAGATTTTTAAAAAGCAAATAAGACTTCTCCCCTAATTCAGAGAACAGACATATTTTAGATGAAAGCAAGCTTGTTTTCTCTCCCCTAAGATAGAACTTTTGTTCCGAATGGCTGAAAAGAACTGAGAAAATGGAAAAGATGGATTCTACAAAAGTCTTAGAAGTATGACCAGAAACAATCTGGGCCTAAATTGTACAGTTCCTAAGCATCTTAATTCCAGACACTTCAACTTCAGAGTGACAATAAGCTTCTAAAATGAGAGATCAGTTTAAGTAATAACTGCAGAGAAAAATGTGCAAAAAGATAAACTAAAAATAATTTAAAGCCTATAATATAACTAAAGTGTGGATGAAATGCAAATGATTTTGGAAATCTAATTAGCTGATTCCTTGACTAAGTATATCTTATAACTTTATCAGCTATGTTAAGAAAATCATGAACATTTTATGTACAAAATTAGTTTGGCCAAATAAGAAAATGATTCCATTTACAGACAATGTAAAAGCAATACTCATTCTATCATTTTATGATAAAAATCCAGTGTTTTACATTTAGTGATATAAAGATACATACCTGGATGTCATATATGTCATTATATAACATTTTCTATACTAACCCATGTGAAACCTAGTATCTTCATTTATTAGTTATTCTTCATGAAATTTAGGCCAGAATAACTACAGAAAGCAAAAACAATGACTAAAGTCCCCATTTTACAGTAAGCTCTTAATTTTTTTTTTTAGTAAGCTCTTAATTTTTAAGACTAGTTAGAACTAAATGGTGTTAGTTTTAACATTTGGTGCTTGCAATTGTTTCTTTTAAAAACCAATTATTTCTGATATATTTATTTCTGAAATCTTAGAATTTTCAAAAATTCTGTTTTTGAAAGCTACACTAAGACAGCGACATGAAGAAAATGGCAGAGTAGGCAGCTCCCCAAAAAACTCAGAGATACACATTGACAAATATTATAATCAAACTATTGAAAGAGAATCTGAAAAGCAGCAAGAAAAAAAGTGAATTCATCATGTAAAGGGGATCCTCTATAAGATCAACATTGGATTTCTCATCAGAAACCATGGAACACATTACTAAAGAAAGTCAAATAACAATCTACAGAATGGGGGAAAATATTTGCAAAATTATGTATCTGATAAGGGCTTAATACCTAGAATATAAAAGAACTCTTAAGGGCACCTGGGTGGCTCAGTCAGTTGAGTGTCCAACTCTTGATTTTGGCCCAGGTCATGACCTCGTGGTTCATGAGATTGAGCCCCACGTGGGGCTTCATGCTGATAGCATGGAGCCTGCTTATTAGAGTTCTCTCCCTTTCTCTCTGTCCCTACTCTGCTCATGCATGCTCTCTCAAAATAATTAAATAAACTTAAAAAAAAAAAAGAAAAGAAAAAAAGTCGTCTTAAAATTCAACCAAAAGACAATTTAAAAATGATCCAAAGTTTGGGGTGCCTGGGTGGCGCAGTCGGTTAAGCGTCCGACTTCAGCCAGGTCACGATCTCACGGTCCGTGAGTTCGAGCCCCGCGTCAGGCTCTGGGCTGATGGCTCGGAGCCTGGAGCCTGTTTCCGATTCTGTGTCTCCCTCTCTCTCTGCCCCTCCCCCGTTCATGCTCTGTCTCTCTGTGTCCCAAAAATAAATAAAAAACGTTGAAAAAAAAAAAATGATCCAAAGTTAAACGGCATTTTCAACAATGAGCTAGCATTTCATACCTACTGGGATGGCTGCAATAAAAAAAATAGTAATTGGAATCATGGCACATTGCTGATGGAAATGTAAATGGAACAGCCATTGTGGAAAACATTCTGGCAGTTCCTGAAAAAGTTAAACACTGAATTGGTAGATGATCCAGCAATTCCACTCCTAGGTTTAGTTCATCCAAAAGAACTAAAAAGAGGGGCTTAAACTGACACTTACAAGCCAACGTTCGCTGCAGTATTATTCACAATAGCCAAAAAGGTGGAAACAACCATTGTTCATCAACACATGACAAGATTTAGGACGCCTGGGTGGCTCAGTTGGTTAAGTGTCCAACTCTTGATCTGGGTTCAGGTCATGATTTCACAGTTCATGATTTCAAGCCCCACACTGGACTCTGCCACTTGGGATTGTTTCTCTTTCTCTCCATCCCTCCCCCACTTGTGTTCTCTCTCTCAAAACAAACTAAAAAAAGAAAAAAAAAAAGACTAAACAAATGTGGTATATACATAATAATAATAATAATAATGGAATGTTATTCAGCTATAAAAATGAAGTACTAATACATGGTACAACACAAATGAACCTTGAAAACCAATTGAGGGGTGCCTGGGTGGCTCAGTTAGCTAAGCGTCTAACTCTTGATTTCTGCTCAGGTCATGATCTCATGGTTTATGAGAATGAGCCCTGCATCAGGCTCTACGTTGATAGTGTGGATCTTGTTTGGGATTCTCTACTTCTCTCTCTGCCTCTCCCCTGTTCATGCACGTACAGGCACGCACTCTCTCAAAAAAAATAAACTAAAAAAAGAAAACCAAGTGAAATAAGCCAGTCACAAAAGTACAAATATTGTATGATTCCACTTACATTAAATATTTAGAACAGGTAAATTCATACAGATATAAAGTGGACTAGAGGTTACCAGGGGTTAGAAGAAAGTAATGGTATATATTATACTATACATATTTACCACAGTTTCTAAAAAAGCTGTACCAAAAATTGAACCAAATTAAAAAATAAAAGAAATGGCATACACATCAGTACTATTTTGGAAAAGTATATTTATACAGTGTTACAGATCAAGAATGTGTAACACACATCGAACATTCATGAAACCTACTTACTTGTTTCAAAGCTGAGAGTTTAGGGGCATGTTGAATATCATGAAGAGAAGAATTCTGAATTGCCAGTTTTTCAGTAGTACTCTTGAACTCTGGATGTTGAGGTGTCAAGACTAATGCTGGATGGTTGCACAGTTTACGTAAGTACTGTAATGCCTTTAAGGGGGGAAAAAGTATATGCAAGTCCATACATACCACAAATGTCTACATCTTAGTAACTTTTCCTATTTCTACTCTATCCATAGAAAATGCCCTTTGTCCTCTTCTTGCTCCTCCTACTCATTCTTCATGAATCAGTTCAATGTCTCATCTGTGATGCCTTCATCTGTGCTTCTTGTGTGAAGTGTATGAGAGCATTTATTGCATCAATTGTACAGTTTGTGTCTCTCTCCCTCACTAGACAATGAACTTCTCATGGCAGAAAGACCTCTTTCCTGCCCAAAGTGGGATAATGCTTACAGATGCTTCTGGAATAAGGCAACATTTCCTAAAGATTTCCTAAGGGTTTCTCAAACTTCAGTGGGTATAAAAATTTCTTGAGGACCTTATAAATCTGCATATCTCTCCCCTACACAGTATTCTAATTCAGCAAGTCAGGGAGAGGAGAAGGCAGAGCAAGGTGGTTATTTCAAGTGGGTGTGTTTAAGAATCAGAACCCTATAGGGTCCTTCTTTCTTTTCTCTAATTTTGCCACATTCTTTCTCTCTTGCCTTTTACTTGGCTTATGATTTGGGTTTTGAATTTTGTATTGGAAAGCTCTAGGGGCACTGGGTGGCTCAGTCACTTGAGTGCCCGACTTCGGCTCAGGTCATGATCTTACAGTTCGTGAGTTCGAGCCCTGCATTGGGCTCTGTGCTGACAGCTCAGAGCCTGGAGCCTGCTTTGGATTCTGTGTCTCCCTCTCTCTGCCCCTCCCCTGCTCGCTCGCTCTCGCTCTCTCTCTCTCTCAAAAATAAATAAACAAGGCTCAAGAAACGGCTGGACACGATAATAGAAACTGGGAGAGGTATAAGCCCTTTACCCCTCTTCTGTCTTAAAAATGTTACATTATTTAATTTATTGGTGGCAAGGGAAGTGGGGGGGGGGGGTTCTATTGTGGAATATTTCAAAAGGGACAGAAAGCCTAAGCTGACACTTTATCTTTTTAATTTGCAATTCCCTTGAGCACATGCGGCAGCACCTGTCTCATGACTTCTGTACTTTTGGTATCCTCTGTCTGGAATTGCTTCCCCTCCACGTATCTGCATGCTCAATCCTCCTTCAGATCTCTGCTTAGGTGTCACCTTCTCAGTGAGGCTGCCCCTGATCTCTCTACTAGAAACCAATCTACCCAACTCTTATACTGCATAACCCCATACTCTAGGGAAGGAGTCTGTTTTTTCCACTGCTTTTTCCACCCCTGAGCTTACAAAAGTTATTGCCCTATAGCAGGCATTCCAATATTTTTTTTTAATGTAAAGCAAAATATTCTCTAAAACTCTTTACTGGCAATATACAAAAAATATTACATTTTGTATATTTTAGTATTAAATTACTTATTAATTATAACTATGGAAATAAATTAGTACTCTTCTCTATTTTCAAGAATGTATACACAATACTGAAAAAAATTTAAATAAACCCACATTTCAGTATTCCATGTAAAAATTGCTGCACTGAAGAACATGATTCTTGAAGAATTAAAAAAGAGATTATAATCTATACCTGGAATACATGGCCTGTGGCTTTAAGCTTTGGTTTCTCAGTTTCTTCAGAGAGTGCAGCTGAAGAAACTGTTTCATCAACGTCACACTTAGCACGAGACTTAGCAAAATCCTCATAGAGCTGAACCTGTAAAATTGCCCCCGCAGAAGAAGTATATTTATTTTCAACTGTTCAAAAACATAGCTAGCAAATGACAGTAAGAGCAATAATTTAAACCAGCCCTCATTAAAGAAATTATAATACCTATGCTTCACTAATGATTACAAATTATCCACTGCATCTTGGTAAATTCCTTTAAAATTACATTTAGAAAACAAGTGTAGCACATTAAGCTTGGATGCTAAAATATTAAAAACTAGTCAAATAGTCTTAGACTCAATTTTTCCACTCTGTTGAGGAAGATAAATACATTACCAATAAAAGAGAACCTGAATCCTTACAAGTAAATGAGAAAATCTTCTCTAAGTGAAGTTTTGTGGTACCCTATAGGTACATTCCAAGAGACCAAGTTTTAAAAAATACTTCTGCTGAAGTGCCTGGTTGGCTCAGTCAGTAGAGCATGCAACTCTTGATCTCAGGGTCATGAGTTCAAGCCCCAAATTGGGTATATAGATTACTTATGTAAATAAAACTTAAAAAAAAAAAAAGTACAGAGAAGTAAAAGAATACTACTGCTACCTAAAAGGAGAACTCCTAAAAGTTAAAACATTACCTAAGGGTCCTGGTTCCTGCCTTGTGCATGCTAAAACAATATGAAAGAAAAGAAAATCTAGAGTGCTAAAGAATAGAAGTCAGAATATAAAAACCTGTGGATGCTAAGTAAAGCCAAATGTCACTTCCCTCCCAGCTCCTCCTTCAGGCCACTTAAATGTTTTATACCACTGGCATATACCATGGATTTTCTTTTTTAAAGATTTCATTTTAATCTGTATACCCAACATGGGGTGTGAACTCACAACCCTGAGATCAAGAGTTGCATGCTCTACTGATTGAGCCAACCACGCACCCCTACCATGGATTTTTTTTTTCATATGGCACCTTTTCTTTATTGTATTTACTTCAAAAAGTCTTCAGCTCATTGCTCCTAAAATATTCCTTTCAAAAATACTAGTCCAATTTTTATACATGAGAAATGGAGGCCCAGATATATGACATAGATAATATAAGTGATCACACAGCTCTCGGCATTTAGATTAGTGTGCTAAGCTCTAAACTCAAGTTATAGAGGGAGGAGAAGAAAGAAGTTTCTGGGTGTACCTGTTTATCTTTTATTCATTTTACCATACTAAATCAAAATACTGAAATGGATTGATGCATACTAACCCAGAACGTAAGGTTAAAAGAAAATTCTGATTATATAGGCCATGTCTCCCTAATACAAGGAATGGTTTCCCCTTACAAAATACTATATAAGGAAAGGCATACAATAAATTCCTTTGATAATAGTCTCTGTACAAAATTAGATCTGTGCAAAAGCTCAGTCTTATTTCAAAAATTTACTCGCAATGCAGTTAATACTTTTAGAGGGATGAGGTCCCACTTCCCAGGTTTGAAACTCAGTCCTGATATATATTAGCTATATAATCTTGAGCAACTTACTTAATTTTTCTGAACTTTCCTTTCTTTGTTTGAAAAAATGGGGACTGACAATACCTATAATGCTGTTGTGAAGATATGACATTACAGGCAGATTTCTGGCCCTTATAAACACTGGCTCATTTCATCATCAGATTAACCTTGCAACTTTTCCGATTAATTTGACATATAAGAAAGCAACTATGATACTTGCTTTTGTTTTAATGCCATATTCAAATGCACTTATCCAAATGTATATCCACACGTCCAAAGAGATTCATTCAGGTCCTAGCTCTCTCTCTTTGAAACAGAATAGTCCTAAAGTCTATCAAAGTAGAAGCTAGATTGGAGTGATAAAAGCCAAAGTCTAATCCCCTTTTTCAATATTTTTGTGGCTTATTCAAAGCACTCTCCTAATAAACATACCACCAACAACCACAATCACTGGATTTCTAACCTGGAGAGGACTAAGAGTACAATAGTAGTCTTGAATAATTTTGGGTGGAAGATCCTGCAAAACATCTTCTTTCATTCTTCTCAAAAGAAACGGCAGGACTTGGCGGTGGAGTGCATCCATTGCAAGAACACCTGTTAAAGAGTAAGAGAAAACAGCTTCAAAAAAGATAGGAATAAGTTATATTCACTTGTATAGTATATAATTATATAGTTTTCATACCTGCTTCTTGTTCTCGACTAGAGCTTCGAGCATCCCTACTTGCTAATATAGGTTTACCATATCGAGCAGCAAACTGGCGTTCAGTCCCCAAAAATCCTGGCATGAGGAAATCAAATAATGACCACAGCTCCAAAACGTTATTCTGAATATAAAAAAGGAACACTAGTTAATCTTTTGTACTGGGATGATTTCCTTACACTTGGAATATTAATGAAAGCCCATTATGAGGACATACATGAGGGGTAATCAACTACATTTTTATACATATGGTCTGTGTTTTAATTTGAGAAAATTCATATCAGTATCCCTGAAGGAAATATTCTATCCTATCTGGAGAGAATTTTGAAGTCTCCTCCACCAGAATAAGCCTTGGTCCATAGTGTGTAAATCCTACTGGTGGCATCTATCGAGCAATAAATAGAAAAGCAGAAAGATGAATATGCTTCTGATTCTTTTACCTTTGACACTAAACCTAACATCAAGATTTAAAGAATTTGGCCAACATCACCATTTCTTTTTTTATTTAAAAAAATTATTTTTTGGGGCGCCTGGGTGGTGCAGTCGGTTAAGCGTCCGACTTCAGCCAGGTCACGATCTTGCAGTCCGTGAGTTCGAGCCCCGCGTCAGGCTCTGGGCTGATGGCTCAGAGCCTGGAGCCTGTTTCCAATTCTGTGTCTCCCTCTCTCTCTGCCCCACCCCCGTTCATGCTCTGTCTCTCTCTGTCCCAAAAATAAATAAACGTTGAAAAAAAAAATTTTTTTTAAATTATTTTTTAAATGCTTATTTATTTTTGAGAGAGAGAGAGAGAGAGAGAGTGAGAGTGGGGGAGGGGCAGAGAGAGAGGGAGACACAGAATCCGAATCAGGCTCCAGGCTCCGAGCTGTCAGCACAGAGCCCGACGCGGGGCTCGAACTCACAAACCATGAGATCATGACCTAAGCCAAAGTCGGACGCTTAACCAACTGAGCCACCCAGGTGCCCCCAACATCACCGTTTCTTAAGGAAACCTAGAAGAGTTTGGTTATAGGTCAAATCTATCCAGTATTCAAAGTAATAAGGAACAGGCAAAGGTTCTTTCCAATTCTACTATTGAAGTTTCATTTGTAAAAAAAAGAAATCAGCACTTTTTCATTTTGGATGCATTCTCAATATGTTTGGATCCTAAGGTACCAACCCACCACCTTACCCACTTCCAGAAGAAGCCCTCTTCACCCTGCTCAGGCTATGATTCATTATGGTGGGCTGCCCTGCCATATGGATACCCTTCTAATCCCACTTAGGCTCTGCCTCCTAACTCCAGGCTACCATGGGTCTTCAGTGCAGAAACCCTTATAGCTTCAGAGCTAAAATGTTCAGGATGGGAGGGCAGAAAGAAAGAGGGCCTTTAAGGAAACAAAAAACCCAAACTTGGTGTGAAAGTAATATTGTGAACAATTAAGTGTTCACTTAATGATCAAAACCCTAATACTTCTATCAGTCCATTAACAAAAATAAATTTAAAAGAAAAGTAACAAAGATGTAAGCTAAGAACTGTTGATTTTTTTTAGTGTCAGAAGGAATCTTAGAGGTCACTTGGTGTTCACCATTCCACTAACTGGAGAATGATGAAGGGTATTTTCCCACCAGAGTTGGCTATCCAAGTTAGGTGTGAACATTTGCAGCCAGTTCCCCTGGAAGATAACAGAATCTCTCAAAAGTATCAGAAGACTTCTATAAATTTACCCATCTCTTTCCTTTTCCAATACAACCTTCTACAATCTTTTCCAATTTTCTCTTAACTCCAGGTATTCACACCTCTACTATATGATGATTCCCCTATGAATCAGCTCTAAGTTTTCAACATTAAATCAGACTGTGGTGTAATACCACAGAAGTAGAATGGCCAGTGTGGAATAAAGTCTGACTAGTTTCCCATATTTTGGACACAAGACTTCTATTTACATACCCTAAAATCACATTTTACTATTTTAATTCTAGTATAGTTAACATGCGGTGTTGTATTAGTATCAGTTGTACAATATAGTGATTCAGAAATTCCATACACCATCCAGTGCTCTTCATATTGCTTTTAAAACCTGGTTTGCTGGGGCGCCTGGGTGGCTCAGTCGGTTGGGCGGCCGACTTCGGCTCAGGTCACGATCTCGCGGTCCGTGAGTTCGAGCCCCGCGTCGGGCTCTGGGCTGATGGCTCAGAGCCTGGAGCCTACTTCCAATTCTGTGTCTCCCTCTCTCTGCCCCTCCCCCGTTCATGCTCTGTCTCTCTCTGTCTCAAAAATACATAAAATGTTAAAAAAAAAAACAAACAAAAACCTGGTTTGCTCAGATGCTATTACATATCAAATGAGCCATTATGAACCAAATGAACTACTGGAATTTACTCCTATAAATGGAAGGAGGGAAGGGAAGGGAAGGGAGGGGAGGGGAGGGGAGGGGAGGGGAGGGGAGGGGAGGGGAGGGGAGGGAGGAAATAAGGAAGAGAGGAAGGAAGGAAGGAAGGAAGGAAAGGAGGGAGGGAGCAGGCAGGCGGAAAAACGTGTCTTTAATTCACTGCCAAATGTCAAACCTTCTTTCCACATGGCAAACAGTGGGGGAGAACAGTAAATAATTACCTGGATTGGTGTTCCAGAAAGAATAATCCTATAATTAGCAGTCAGTTGTTTTACAGCTTTTGACAATTTTGTTTTTCCATTTTTGATGACATGGCCTTCATCAAGAATACAGTAGTTAAATTTAATATTTCTAAGGGAGAATAAACAAAAAAATTTAGCACCTTTTAATATATTGCAGGAACTATATAAAGTCTTTCAGACAGGAAAATATTAACACTCTTCGTAAATTTTTCTAAAGAAAAAAATTTTAATTCTTACCTAAAGAAATCTATGTCATTCCTCACAACATCATATGAAGCCACTATCAGATTGTGCCTTTTTACTTGATGCTGTAACCTGCATTTAAAAATAAGTAAGATTGGGAAATGAGGAACCTGCAAAGTCTGTAATAGAGTTTCAAAGAGGGAAACTACAGCTACCGTCTTACAAGGTGTTTTCAATGTGCCTACTAAGCCCAGCATTCTTTTCTGCTTATTCTACATCCATGACCCTGATACCTGAAGACCGTTCTTCTTTTGATTTGGCCTTGTTAGCCTAACTCAGTCCGATTAGAAAAGAGATGGGTACCTGATTCAAAATGTAGTGGACACTGTAACTTTATGTGCTCACACCTCTTCCTTGAAGGCACTATTTTGTGCTGGGGGGTGAGGGGAAGCCATCAATCACATGTCCCCATAATCACCAAAGAGATGAAACACTGAATCAGGTTGGGCCATTCACAATATTTTACCCCCTGACCATAAAGACTGGTTTGGGAGCATGACCCAAAGCAGTTAGTCATTTCTAGTATTGATATATTCGTGATGGGAGAGGGAAGATCTCTGTTCACGACAGTTGCCAAGTTAGGTGAATGTGGGCCTCAGACTGTTTATCGTCATCTTATTCATTGAATGCACAGACCAACAAAACAAGTTATGTATCAAGAGGAAGAGCAAATGAGAGCAATTTAGATGTACCTGAAACAAGAATTCACCCTGAAATTCTCAAAGTTAGTGAATAAACGGACTTCCTGTTTGCTTAAGTTTGTAAATGAATAAATTCTAACTAAAGACACTATAGTAAATTCTTTATAAGAGTGTAAGCTGTTGCCTATTTAATTAGCTGAGTGACCTTAGACCCAGGCCCCATGTTTTATTAGACTTCTATCTGCCAACAGAGAACAAAATTAATAACCATACCTCATGTGGTGACTGTGAGAATACGCAATACACAATATTACATAAATGTAAAACTACTAAGAATAATGCCTGGCTAATAAATGCTGAATATGTGTTAGCTATTATAAATACAGAGGGGTGGCAAATTTATGGACTAATCAGCAACCTATGACTATCCATGCTTTAAAAGATGAACTGAAGGACTAGAGTTAAGATGGTGCAAAAGTAGGGGGCCCTAAGCTTGCCTTGTCCCTCAAACACAGCTAGATAACTATCAAATCATTCTGAACACCCAAGAAATTGATCCTACGGCAGAGAGAACAAATTGCACATCTACAGGTAGAAAAATGGCCATATCATGGAAGGTAGGAGCTATAGAGAATTGATCTGGGGGAGAAAAGAGCAGCAGGTGCTACAGAGGGGAGGGAGCCCTGAACACTGGAAAAGGAGAGAAAGAGAGGATGCAATAGTGCAGAGAGGATTGCACGAAAAAATTCTTTCCCCACATCACTGACTGGGAAAAGGAGAGGGGCTGACTACTTTTAGAAGTCCCCACCATCGCTGGGGTCGTGGCCTTAGCAGTGCTCTGGTGGGGAGGGAGGGTGGAGGCCTGGGAGCGGGCAGTGTAGTCTGAGGATGCTCTGGGTCACACAGGGAGAAACAGTTGCCCTTCCTGAAGTGCATTTGAGAATGATGGCACAGCCTCTTAGGGTACAAGAACTGGCTGTGCCAATGTGCTGCCCTAGCATAGCTATTCACTAGCATAGAAATAGAGACACCTGCTGAAGGCAGCAAACCTTGGTGCCAGCTTTTTGCTGTGCTTTATCATACACTACAAACCACTGTGCAGTCATGCAACTGCTTTACTGAGGCAAACCACTGGCCACAGCATGGTGAGACCCTTCCCCAGAGGATTGGTGCAGGTCTCTAAAATTTGGAGTTTTGAAACTCAGCCACACATCTGAGATAAATAGAACACAGGAGTACTGTGCCACTGACAGGCAGACAGCATGGACACAGAGTGAAGGCAGGGATCTGACAGAAGTTGGGGACATAAGAGGGGTGGTGATTGTTTGCTCTTTTGTGAGGGCTTCCTGAAGAATGGCAGGCACGAACTCCCTGCTGTGAAGACAAGAGCGCAGGATGACGCCACTTCACCCCTGCCCATCAGCATGACCCACTTCAGTGAGCTATACAGCACTCCCCAACAGAGACTGCTTACACCAAGTACTGCCCCCCTGCACCCTGCAGGTGCATCTCCATTTGGGCAAGGTGCCTCAGAATCAGCGCAGCAGGTCCCTCACCCAGAAGACCAGCACAAACCTCTCACACACACCAACTCTACTGATCACAGAATGCTGCAAAGCCTCAGTTCTAGGGGAAAGAGGTACAGTTCTTTTAACAGGGAGACCAAAACACACCTAGTTAAAACTTGCCACACAGTGGACAAGGTCCAAACATCCCTCCACTGCAGGCAAAGAGAAACTCTGTAAAGAACTGACTTGAGGAAAGTAGGAGCCAAAATACAACAGTAGACTGCATACTCTGAAACACCTCCTGAAGCACCAGGCCCAAAACACTATAGGATCTTTTCTTAACATTCCCATTACTCTCAGGAGGAGGCTATAGCAGGCTTTCCTAACAATCACACACACACACATACACAAAAACAGTAACCTAGACAAGATGACAAGACTGAGGAATTAACACCAAAAGAAAGAAGAGATAGAACAGGGAATTAATCAAAAGAGATATAGGTAAAATGCCTGAACCAGAATTTAAAATAACAACATTAAGGATACTAGTTGGGCTTGAGAAAATCATAGAAGATACTAGATAATTCCTTAACGCAGAGATAAAAGAACAAAAAGCTAGTCAGGCTGAAAATAAAAATGCTATAACTGAGGGACACCTGGGTGGCTCAGTCGGTTGAGCGTCCGACTTCAGTTCAGGTCATAATCTCATGGTTCGTGGTTTCGAACCCCATGTTGGGCTCTGTACTCACAGCTCAGAGTCTGGAGCCTACTTTGCATTCTGTGTTTCCCTCCCTGTGACCCTCCCCTGCTCGTGCTCTGTCTCCCTCTCTCTCAAGAATAAACAAACATTTTATTTATTTATTTGTTAATGTTTATTTATTTTTGAGACAGAGAGAGACAGAGCATGAACGGGGGAGAGGCAGAGAGAGAGGGAGACACAGAATTGGAAGCAGGCTCCAGGCTCTGAGCCATCAGCCCAGAGCCCAACGTGGGGCTCGAACTCACAGACCGTGAGATTGTGACCTGAGGCGAAGTCAGAGGCTTAATCGACTGAGCCACCCAGGCGCCCCTAAACATTTTTAAAAAATAAGAAAGAAAAAAAAAGCTAGAACTAAGATGCAAAACAGACTGGCTGCAATGACAACAAGGACAGATGAAGCAAGGGAATGAATCAGTAATATAAAAGAAAACATTATGGAAAATAATGAAGCTGAAAAGAAGAGGAAAAGAAAAATATTGGGTCATGGATGTAGAATTCAGGCAATGCCTTAAGGCAAAATAATATTCCTATCACAGGAGTCCCAGAAGAAGAGAGGGGAAAAGAGAGAAGGTTTATCTGAACAAATTATAACTGAAAACTTCCCTTATCTGGGGAAGGACACAGACATCACAATTCAAGAGGTACAACAATTCAACAAAAGCAGGACCATAATAAAAAATATCATAGTCAAATTCACAAAATACACAGAAAAGGAAAGAATCCTGAAAGCAACAAGGGGGAAAAAAGCCATTAACCTACAAGGGAAGACAGATTAGGTTCACAGCAGATCTCTTCTGTCAGGCCAGAAGGAATGTGGCTTGATATACTCAACATGCTAAATAGGAAAAATATGCAGCTAGGAACACTATCCAGCAAGGCTTTCATTCATAAAAGAGAGAGCTTCAAACACAAAAATTAGAGTTCATGACCACTAAACTAGCCCTGCAAGAAGTATCAAACGGGACTCTTTGAGTGGGAGACGGAAAGCAACAAAGATTAGAAAGGAACAGAGAACATCACCAGAAACACCAACTTTATAGGTAACACAATGGCACTAAATTCTTATCTACCAATAATCACTCTGAATGTAAATGGACTAGAGGAGAGGGAAGAAGATGGTGGCATAGGAGGATGCTGGGCTCACCGCGCGTCCTGCTGATCACTTAGATTCCACCTACACCTGCCTAAATAACCCAGAAAACCGCCAGAGGATTAGCAGAACGGAGTCTCCGGAGCCAAGTGCAGACGAGAGGCCCACGGAAGAGGGTAGGAAGGGCGGCGAGGCGGTGTGCGCTCCACGGACTGGCGGGAGGGAGCCGGGGCGGAGGGGCGGCTTGCCGGCCAAGCAGAGCCCCGAGTCTGGCTTGCAAAAGCGGAGGGGCCGGCCGGCCGGAGTGTGTTCCGACAGCAAGCGCGACTTAGCGTCTGGGAGGTCATAAGTTAACAGCTCTGCTCTGAAAGCGGGAAGGCTGGAGGACAAAGGGAGGGAGAGTTGCTGAGCCCCCCCCCCTCCATCCCACGACAGAGCTCAGCTTGGTGGGGAACAAAGGCGGTCGCCAGCGCCATCTTCCTCGCCCATCCCCCAGCCAAAATCCCAAAGGGAACCAGTTCCTGCCAGGGAACTTGCTCACTCCACGCAAACACCCAACTCTGTGCTTCTGCGGAGCCAAACCTCCGGCAGCGGATCTGACTCCCTCCGGCTGCCACAGGGCCCCTCCTGAAGTGGATCACCTAAGGAGAAGCGAGCTAAGCCTGCCCCTCCTGCCCCCGTGCACCTTGCCTACCCACCCCAGCTAATACGCCAGATCCCCAGCACCACAAGCCTGGCAGTGTGCAAGTAGCCCAGACGGGCCACGCCACCCCACAGTGAATCCCGCCCCTAGGAGAGGGGAAGAGAAGGCACACACCAGTCTGTCTGTGGCCCCAGCAGTGGGCTGGGAGCAGACATCAGGTCTGACTGTGTTATACACCACAGCACAGGGGAAGTGCCCTGCAGGTCCTCACCACGCCAGGGACTATCCAAAATGACCAAGCGGAAGAATTCCCCTCAGAAGAATCTCCAGGAAATAACAACAGCTAATGAGCTGATCAAAAAGGATTTAAATAATATAACAGAAAGTGAATTTAGAATAATAGTCATAAAATTAATCGCTGGGCTTGAAAACAGTATAGACGACAGCAGAGAATCTCTTGCTATAGAGATCAAGGGACTAAGGAACAGTCACGAGGAGCTGAAAAGCGCTTTAAACGAAATGCAAAACAAAATGGAAACGACGACAGCTCGGATTGAAGAGGCAGAGGAGAGAATAGGTGAACTAGAAGATAAAGTTATGGAAAAAGAGGAAGCTGAGAGAAAGAGAGATTAAAAAATCCAGGAGTATGAGGGGAAAATTAGAGAACTAAGTGATACACTAAAAAGAAATAATATACGCATAATTGGTATCCCAGAGGAGGAAGAGAGAGGGAAAGGTGCTGAAGGGGTACTTGAAGAAATTGTAGCTGAGAACTTCCCTGAACTGGGGAAGGAAAAAGGCATTGAAATCCAAGAGGCACAGAGAACTCCCTTCAGACGTAACTTGAATCGATCTTCTGCACGACATATCACAGTGAAACTGGCAAAATACAAGGATAAAGAGAAAATTCTGAAAGCAGCAAGGGATAAACGTGCCCTCACATATAAAGGGAGACCTATAAGACTCGTGACTGATCTCTCTTTTGAAACTTGGCAGGCCAGAAAGAATTGGCACGATATTTTCAGTGTGCTAAACTGAATGTAAATGGACTAAATGCTCCAATCAAAAGGCACAGGGTATCAAAATGTATATATAAAAAAAACCCATAATCCATCTATATGCTCTCTGGAAGAGACTCATTTTAGGCCTAAAGACACGTGCAGACTGAAAGTGAGGGGATGGAGGATCATCTATCATGCTAATGGAAGTCAAAAGAAAGCCAGAGTAGCCACACTTATATCAGACAAATAGATTTTAGTATATGTGCTGCCGAAGCGAGCACAGACAAATAGATTTTAAAACAAAGATTGTAACAAGACATAAAGAAAGGCACTATATCAGAATTAAGGAGTCTATGCATCAAGAATATCTAACAATTATGAATATTTATGCTCCCAGCTTGGAGGTACCCAATCAGTTGTAACAAACATAAACTCACTGATAATACAATTATAGTAGGGAATTTTAACACCCCACTTACAGCAATGGACAGATCATCCAAGCAGAAAATCAACAAGGAAATAATGGCTTTGAATGACTCACTGGACCAGATGGACTTAACAAATATATTCAGAACGTTTCATCCTAAAGCAAAATACACATTCTTCTTGAATGAACATGGAACAGTCTCCAGAACAGATCACATACTGCATCACAAATCAATCCTCAACAAGTACAAAAAAATCGAGATCACAGCATGCATATTTTCAGACCACAGCATTATGGAACTTGAAATCAACCACAAGAAAAAACTTGCAAAGCCCTCAAATACATGGAGGTTAAAGAACATCCTACTAAAGAATGAATGGGTTAAATAAGAAATTAGAGAAAAAATTAAAAAATACATGGAAGCAAATGAAAATGAAAACATGACGGTCCAAAACCTTTGGGATGCAGTGAAGGCAATTCGAACAGGGAAGTATACTGTAATACAAGCTCACCTCAAGAAATAAAAAATGTCACAAATATACAACCTAACCTTACACCTAAAGGAGCTAGAAAAGGAATAGCAAATAAAGCCTAAAGCCACCAGAATGAACAACAGAGAAACAAACAAAATCTGGGGTGTCTGGGTGGCTCAGTCAGTTGAGCATCCAACTTCAGTCAGGTCATGATCTCGCACTTTGTGGAATTGAGCCCCACGTCAGGTTCTGTGCTTGACAGCTTGGAGCCTGGAGCCTGCTTCAGATTCTATGTCTCCTTCTCTCTCTGTCCTTCCCCTGTTCCTGCTCTTTCAAAAGTAAATAAACATTAAAAAAAAAAAAAAAAAAAAAAAAGACCAAGAGAACAGATCAGTGAAACTAAGAGCTGGTTCTTTGAAAAAATTAATAAAATTGATAACCCCCTAGCCAGACTTATCAGAAAGAAAAAAGGACTCAAAATCACAAATGAAACAAGAGAGATCACTACCACCACCACAGAAATACAAACAATTATAAGAGAATATTATGAAAAATTACATGCCAACAAACTGGGCAATCTGGAAAATAGACAAATTCCTAGAAATTCACACACACTACCAAAACCAAAACAGGAAGAAACAGAAAATTAGACCAGACCCATAACCAGCAAAGAAACTGAATCAGCCATCAAAAATCTCCCAACAAGAGAGCCCAACAAGAGAGCCCAACAAGAGAGCCTGGGTGGCTTGATCGTTAAGCATCCAACTTTTCATCTCATCTCAGGTTGTGTTCTCATGGCTTATGAGATCACTTGCATCAGCCTCTGAACTGAGTGTGGAATCTGCTTGGGATTCTCTTTCTCCTTCTCTCCCTGTCCCTCCCTAGCTGGCACTGCCTTTCTCTCTCTCTCTCTTTCTCAAAAAATAAAGAAGCTTAAAAAAAAAAATCTCCCAACAAACAAGAGTTCTGGGCCAGACGGCTTCCCAGGGGAATTCTAGCAGACATTTAAAGAAGAGTTGGGGCGCCTGGGTGGCTCAGTTGGTTAAATGTCCAACTTCGGCTTTCACGGTTCATGGGTTCAAGCTCACGTCAGCCTCTGTGCTGACAGCTCAGAGCCTGGAGCCTGCTTTGGATTCTGTATCTCCCTCTTTCTCTGTGACCCTCCCCTGCTCACACCCTAACTCCCTCTCTCACAAAAATAAACATAAATTAAAAAAAAAAAAAAAAACCAAATAAATAAGAGTTAATACCTATTCTTCTCAAACTATTCAAAAGAATAGAAATGGAAGGAAAACTTGCAAACTCATTCTACAAGGCCAGCATTACCTTGATTCCAAAACCAGACAAAGACTCCACTAAGAGAAGAATTACAAGCCAATATTGCTGATGAGCATGGATGCAAAAATTCTCAAGATACTAGCATATCAAATCCAACAGCACATTAAAAGAATTATTCACCATGATCAAGTGAGATTTATTCCTGGGCTGCAGGGCTAGTTCAATATTTGCAAATCAATCAGCATGATACACATTAATAAAAGAAAGGATAAGAACCATGTGATCCTGTCAAAAGATGCAGAAAAGGCATCTGACAAAATACTGCATCCATTCTTGATAAAGCCCTCAACAAAGCAGGGATAGACAGAACATGTCTCAACATTATAAAGGCCATACACGAAAGACCCACAGCTAATACGACCCTCAGTGATACGGTCAGGAACAAGTCAGGGATTTCCACTCTCATTACTATTTAACGTAGTACTGAAGTCTTAGCCTCAGCAATCAGAGACAAAAAGAAAAGGCATCCATCCAAATCAGCAAAGAAAAAGTCAAACTTTCACTATTTGCAGACGACATCATGATACTTTACATATAAAACCCAAAAGACTTCACCAAAAAATTGCTAGAATACATGAATTCAGCAGTCACAGGATGTAAAATCAATACATAGAAATCTGTTGCATTTCTATACAGCAATAATGAAGGAGCAGAAAAAGAAACCAAGGAACCAACCCCATTTACAATTGCACCAAAAACTGTAACATACCTAGGAATAAACCTAACTAAAGAGGTAAAAGATCTGTACTCTGAAAACTATAGAACGCTTGAAATTGAAGAGGACACAAAGAAATGGAAAAGCATTCCATGCTCATGGATTGGAAGAACAAACATGTTAAAATGTCTATACTAGGGGCGCCTGGGTGGTGCAGTCGGTTAAGCATCCGACTTCAGCCAGGTCACGATCTCGCGGTCTGTGAGTTCGAGCCCCGCGTCGGGCTCTGGGCTGATGGCTCAGAGCCTGGAGCCTGCTTCCAATTCTGTGTCTCCCTCTCTCTCTGCCCCTCCCCCGTTCATGCTCTGTCTCTCTCTGTCCCAAAAATAAATAAATGTTTAAAAAAAAATTTTTTTAAAAAATTAAAAAAATAAAATGTCTATACTGTCCAAAGCAATCTACACATTTAATGCAATCCCTATCAAAATACCAACAGCATTCTTTGCAGAACTATCATCACAAACAATCATCAAGTTGGTTATGGAACCACAGAAGACCCCAAACAGCCAAAGCAATCTTAAAAAAGAAAAGCAAAGCTGGAGGCAACACAATTCCGGAATTTGAGGCTACATTACAAAGCTGTAGTCATCAAGACAGTATGGTACTGGCATAAACATAAGCATACAGATCAATGGAATAGAACAGGAAACCCAGAAATGGGCCCACAACTATATGGTCAACTAATCTTTAGCTAAAGAGGAAAGAACATCCAACGGAAAAAGTCTCTTCGACAAATGGGTGTTGGGAAAACTGGACAGCAACATGCAGAAGAATGAAACTGGACCACCTGCTTACACCACACACAAAAATAAATTCAAAATGAATGCCAGACCTAAATGTGAGTCAGGAAACCACCAAAATCCTACAGGAGTAAAACACACAGCAACCTCTTTGACCTCGCCAGAGCAGCTTCTTACTAGAGCCATCACCAAAGGCAAGGGAAACAAAAGCAAACATGAACTACTAGGGCTTCATCAAGATAAGAAGCTTCTGCACAGCAAAAGAAACTATCAACAAAACTAAAAGGCAGCCTACAGAATAGGCGAAGATATTTGCGAATGACATATCTGATAAAGGGTTAGTATCCAAGATCTGTACATAACTTATCAAACTCAATACCCAAAAAACAATCCAGTTAAGAAATGGGCAGAAGATATGAATATACATTTTTTCAAAGAAGATACGGATGGCTAACAGACACATGAAAACTGCTCAACATCACTCATCATGAGGGAAATACAAAGCAGAACTAGGATGAGATACCACCTCACACCTGTCAGAACAGCTAAAACTAACAACACAGGAAACAACAGATGTTGGCAAGGATGTGGAGAAAGGGCAACTCTCTTACACTGCTGGTGAGAATGCAAACTGGTGCAGCCACTCTGGAAAAGAGTACACACACAGGTTGTTCAAAAAGCTAAAAATAGAACTTCCCTATTACCTGGCAATTGCACTATTAGGTATTTACCCAAAGAATACAAAAATACATATTCGAAAGGGTACATGGACCCCAGTGTTTACAGCAGCGTTATCAACAACAGCCAAATGATGGGGAGAGCCCAAGTATCCATCAATTGATGAATGGATAAAGAAGATGTGGTGTATACATACAATGGAATATTACTGAGCCATCAAAAAGAATGAAATCTTGCCGTTTTCAATGACATGGATGTAGCTAGAATGTATTATGCTAAGCAAAATAAGTCAGAGAAAAATACATGATTTCATTCACATGTGGAATTTAAGAAACAAACAAATGAACACACGGGAAGGGGGAACAAAAAAAAGAGAGGGAAGCAAACCATAAGAGACTCTTAAAGATTGAAAACGGAGTTGCTGGAGGGATGTGGGTGGGGGATGTGCTAAATGGGTGATGGATATTAAGGAAGGCACTTGTTATGACAGCACTGGGTGTTATATGTAACTGATAAATCACTAAATTCCGCTCCTGAAGCCAATATTACACTGTTAAGTAACTAGAATGTAAATAAAAATTTGCACACACACAAAAAGGTAAACTGAGATCAATGGAAATTCGGCTCTTCAAAATTTGTATTAGGGGGGCGCCTGGGTGGCTCAGTCGGTTAAGCGTCCAACTTTGGCTCAGGTCAGATCTCATGGTTCATGAGTTTGAGACCCACGTCAGGCTCTGTGCTGACAGCTCATGGCTGGAGCCTGCTTCAGATTCTGTGTCTCCCTCTCTCTCTCTGCCCCTCCTCCAATTGTGCTCTCTCTGTCAAAAATAAACATTTTTTAAAAAATTGTATTTAGGAACATAAGGGATGTACCAGTTTAAGAGAGAAAGGGTAAAGCTAATTGAACTCTAACATTGCTATGGTCTCAGGACAGTCAGAGCAGCCCTTATGGAGCAAAAGCATTTTGGGGATGAGGGAGCTCTTAGAGAAAGAGATGCTGTGATTACAAGGCTCCCAAGAAGGGCATAGAGAATGGCTTTGGTTCCTAGGTCCAATACTTAGAAAATCCAATTGACTGTTAACAATGGCTAAAGTCTCTAAACTCTGAAGTATCTCACTGATTTTATCTTTATAACATACACTCATCTTTCTTAAATAAGTTGAGGTTCTGACAACCAAAAAGACTAACTAGAAGTCATTTTTAATAAATTGTATTCTTCTAAAGTGATTCTCAAAACAGAAGATTAAATATTTTTGTTGTAGAGTTCTTACCTTATTCTTTCAGTAGGAGGTCCAGTATAGTGTAATGGATTGAGATATTCTTTGGAGCAAAATTTACCTACTTCATCCACCCAGTGACCTGTTAATGTTGGCGGACAAACCACCAAGGAAGGAAGTGGCATACATTCTGCCAATTTTGATCTTGCATATTCTTGGGCCCTTTACAACAAAACAACACAATAAATTAATCAGTGTTTGTTTGTTTGTTTGGTTTTTACATTTCTCAGCATCTAAAACCCCTTTTCCAAAAAAATAACATTTTAAATTACCGGTGACAGTGATCTCCTGCTAGAATGCAGATGGACTGTAAAGTTTTTCCTAAACCCATGTCATCACACAGAATTCCATGAAGTTTATACTTATTAAGAAATGCTAACCAGTTCACACCATCCTGAAAGGTTAGGAGAGAGAGGAAAATTATAAATGTGAACAGATCATAAAAATTTTTTTCTTATAAAACACATTTGCACAGACCAAAAATCCATGTTTTTATAGGCAAAGGAGTAATAAACGGGTAAAAGACACTAAACACAAGAGTTTACTAAATAAAATTTTAAAAACTCTTCAGGGTACATTGAAAGGAATAGTCACTATTCATTATATAAGCATAAAACTTTACCTGCTGATATTTTCTGAGTTCAGCATTAATTGGTACTGGTATTTTGTAATTTTCTAATTTTTTCCCATCTAATAACTGCTCCAAGAAGTGTCGTTCCTTGGCTTTCAATTGGATTAGTTCTTCTGACATATTTGGAGGGTCTGGAATGCCTGCCTGAAGTGATTTTTTAAAGTGTATTAAAACTATTTACCACAGTTAATTTGTTCATACTCAGATTATGAAATAACTGCAAGTCTTATCAAAATGTAAATACAGAGAAAAATAATTCAGAAATAGTAATAGTTAAAATAATAGTAATAAGTAATAATAAATAATTTTAAAGACTGGACAACAAATAGAGTTTAAATCTGACAAGTATTAAAAGTGTTACCAGACTACTAAATAAGCACATGAGGTATTTTAAACAATACACCTACAACTTATGTTCCCCACACCAGGCATTACTTGATAAAGAGGCAAACAAGATTGTATAACTTATTTTAAATAAAAGGCTGTTACAGGAGCTTCTCAATTTCAGTGTTATGATGCCTTAGGGTGTCAGTTCTCAAAATGTAGTCTGCAGACCTGTCAGGATACCCAAGATTTTTTCAAAGGATCGCTGAGGTCAAAACCATTTCATAATAAAGGAAAGACATTGTTTGCTTTTTTCACTTGGCTGACATTTGCACTGAGGCTCCAAAAGTAATGGTGGGCAAAACTGCTTATGCCTCAAAAAGAATCAAGGCAACATCACTAAATGTACCAGTAGTCACTGTGTTACAGCCATGTATCAGCATTTTTTTAAAAGCCAATTTCAGTTAAGAATGTCCTTATTAAAGCAGTAGGGGCACCTGGGTAGTGTGTCACGTGAATGTCCAACTTTGGCTCAAGGTCATGATCTCATAGTTTGTGAGTTCAAGCCCCCATCAGCCTCATGGCTGTCAGTGCAGAGACCACTTCAGATCCTCTGTCCTCCTCATTCTGCCCCTACCCGCTTGAGTTTTTCCTTTCTCCCAAAATTAAACATTAAAAAAACAATGTCCTTAAAGTAGTAAAAATAACTTTATTAGACCTTAACCCTTGAATGCACATCTTTTTAACATTCTGTGCAAAAAACAAATGCGAACTACACATAAAGCACTTTTGTTGTATATCAGAATATAATTATGTTGAGAAAAAAGCACTTATGAGATTGTTTACATTGTGACCTGAGTGAGCCATTTTTCACAGAACAACATTTTACTTGAATGGACTGACAAACTGTTATTCTGACTTGGCTGTCTGGCCGACATTTTCTTAAATATAAATTTGTCACTTCAAAGAAAACAACTGACATAAACTTGTTGCCAATGATAAAATTCAATCTTCCAAGAGAAATAGCACTGTGAGCTTGAGCTTAAGTATAAGCTTTCCAATACTTAAGAAGAATTTTCTGTTAGTGATCTAACGAATCTGATTTTTTGCTAATTTATGACAAAATATTATCAACCTTTAAAAGATTTACATAACTCATTGAATCAGTATTTTCCAAGTGACCAATGCTGATGTTAAAAAACATGTATGGGTATTAGTTCTATTCATAAGTGTAAGATAAACCAATAAATCTGAATGTAGAGAGATTTTATACTCAGTGATAGGATTTTTAGATTCCACACTGCACATAAATGTAATAACCTTTCTCTTTTTGAGTTTTGGTATGTTATCAGATAAAAGAATGTCCACAATTATTTAAAAAGCTGTCAAAATACTGCTTACTTTTCCAACTACCTATCTCTATGAGGCTTGACTTTCTTCATATACCTCAGCCCAAGAAACATATTGCAAGAGCCTGAATGCCTAAGTAAATATAACAATCCAGCTATCTACTATTAGACCAGGCATAAAAGAGATGTGCAAACATGCCAAACAATGTCACTTTTCTCACTAGCTTATTTTTTAGAAAAAAAAGTTATTTTTCATTTAAAGATGTTATTTATGGCAACATCTAATGGGTTTATTAAATGAAATAATGAATCTTTTTTACATTTCTTAGTTTTAATTTCTATTACAGAAAATATGATAGAAGCTCTAGGGTTTTCAAGTTTTAAGAATATAATGAGGAGCACCTGGGTGGCTCAGTCAGTTAAGCATCTGACTTCAGCTCAGGTCATGATCTTGCGGTTTGTGAATTCAAGCCCCACATCAGGCTCTGTGCTGACAGCTGAGAGCCTGGAGCCTGCTTTGGATTTTGTGTCTCCCTCTGTCTCTGTTCCTCCCCCACTAGCACTCACTCTCTCTCTCCCCCCTTTCAAAAATAAAGATTATAAAAATATATTTTAAAAATTTCATATTAAAAAATTAAAAAAGCTAAAAATATATACAAATTTTTTTAAATAAAAAAAAATATATATATATTAAAAAAAAAAAGAATGTAATGAGACACTCAGACCAAAAAGCTTGAGAACTACTGCCATATGGCATATCTTAAGTTAAGAAATGTAAAATTCTGGAAACAGAGTATCAATTAAGGTCAATTAAAATATAGGGGTGCCTAGGTGGCTCAACTGAGCAGCCGACTTTGGCTTAGGTCACAATCTCATAATTCGTGAGTTCAATCCCTATGTTGGGCTTGCTGCTATCAGTGTGGAGCTTGCTTTGGATCCTCTGTCCCTTTCTCTCTCTGCCCCTCCCCCGCTCATGCTCTCTTTGTCTCAAAAATAAACATTTAAAAAAAGGTCATTTAAAATATATATTCCACATCACATGAGAAATATATCGGAGGAATGAGGTATGCACACTGAGTCTTAAAAATGACTACCTATTATATTTTCAGAAAGTTTAGCAATTAACAACTGTATCTAATAAAACAGAATCTAACACTTTAAAACATCTAATAGTATAATGATGGTCATCAAAATGAGGCCTCTCATTTTGTAAGCACAAATGCTTTACAAAATTGTCAAACATCTATCTTCATGGAATTTTTAATGACAACCAGCCATAAGGCCATATAAGTAGATACATTTCCTGACAATGAAACTCTAAGCTGGGAAGTCATAAATATTATTCAGTGCCAGGAACTCTTCCTATGTATATATTCCTCATTCCAATTCCTATAAAATCACCAACAGTTACTAACAGTGCAAGGAATTAGAGCTTCTGTCAAAATTACTTGAATCCTTCTCAGTATATATTTCAGAAAAGTACATGTTCTTCCTGTGAAGATGTAATAGAGGAAATCAAGACAGTGCAGAACAGGAATATACTTGCATGATATTCTTGTTACTATTGCTACATCTTCAAACTCAGTAATCTTTTCTTTTGTAGCATCCATTCTCCCATTAATCCCAACCAGTGTGTTTTTATTTGTAATTGTATTTTTCATCTCAAGAAGTTCAATTTGGTTTGTTCTTCCTTCTTCCACTTTACTCACTATATTTATGCTTTCCTCTACCTTCTTGAACATATAGAATGTATTTTAATATCCTTATCTACTAATTCTATTATCTGGGCCATTTCAGGGTCTGTTTCTACTGACTGACTTTTCTGCTGGTTATTGGATATATTTTCATACCTGGCCATTTTTTGGTGGGTGCTAAACATCATTTATGTTGTTGGGTGCTGAATTTCTTGGTGTTTTGGGTTTTTTTTTAAATATTTTTGTTTATTTTTGAGAGAGCATGCACACACAAGTGGGGGAGGGACAGAGGATTCAAAACAGACTCTGTGCATGATGCAGGGTTCGAACTCACAAACCGCAAGATCATGACCTGAGCTGAAGTCCAAAACTCAATCAACTGAGCCACCCAGGTACCCCTTCTTTGGTTTTAGTATTTTAGAGTTATTTTCTGGGATGTGGTTTAAAGCTACTTGAAATCAATTTGATCCTCCTTTTAGGGCTTATTTTTAAGCTTTGTTAAGGTAGATCCAAATCAGCCTTCTGTCAAGGGCTAGTTTGATCTCACTACTTGGGCAATATACTTCTAAGAATTGTGCTTAATGCTCTAAATGGGAGGAAGTCTTCTGATTCAGTTTTGTGGAAACACAAATTATTCCTGACCATGTGTGAGCTCTGGGAATTGTTCCACCTACTCCTTTCAATCATTTTTTCTCCCAGTCTCAAACATACATTCTCACACATATGCCCAGATGAATACTCAGCCCTGGCGTGGACATCTGGAGCTTCTTCTCTGCAACTACTTCTTGGGTCCTTGCAAATTCTAGCAATCTTGTCCTACCTACACTCTGAACTCTTGACTATTCAAATTGGTGAAACTGTGAGGTTCTGTTTAGGTTTCACTTCCCTGTCCGATGGCCTGGAAACTTACTTTAGGCAGTAAGCTAGGGCACTTCATTTGTTTCTTTTCTCTCATGATTTCTATCCTGTGTTGCCTGCTCTTCAGTATCGAAAACCACTGTTTGATTCATTTTGTCTAGTCTTCTACTTATGGTGGGAGGATATATCTGGTCCTGTTTTATTTTTAAAAGGCTTTACTTTTAAGTAATCTCTACATTCAAGATGGAGCTTGAATTTACAACCCTGAGATCAAGAGTCATATGCTGTACCAACTGAGCCAGCCAGGCACCCCTGACTCCTGTTTTTCTATCATGGTGAGAGTATAATACAGATCACATCAAAGAGAGTTTGACTAATCTTTTCTCAACCTCTAATGGTCAGAGTCTCTTTTCTTTGCCAATCTGATTATCAAATATTGTTAGTATCCCCTTAAAAACAATTGACTATCTCCTCACAGTGGATTGGGCTGTGTTTTGGGTCACTTCCATTCTAATCCATAAACAGCTATTAAACTGATTTCCTAACAGCTATTAAATTGCTTTTAGCTGTTAGATTAATGTTCCTAAAACATTTGTTCATCATCTACTCCTTTGCTCAAAGAACACATGGTGGTTTCCTATCACTCACTGATTCCAAAGTGGAAAAGGGCCAAGGGGACTAACAATTTAGTTTACAAATAAGATGATGCAAGGTCCAAGAATTAAAAAATATGAGTCAGACCTAGGAAGCAAAAATGGAAACTATTCTGGAAATGACTTGTGTCTTTCAATATAATAGTGTAGTATTTCATTTTATTGGCCATGGTACTTATTTTAATACTTTTTATTGTGGAATAAACTATTCATATAGACAAATATATAAATAAATGTACAGTTTTATAAATAAACAACTTTATAACCATTACCAGATCAATAAAAATAGCCCTGCCATAATCCTAGAAGACCCCATATGTTCCCTCCCAGTGATAACCAACTCTCCTTTCCCTTTACTAAAGGGAAATCTAAAATCTAAAATCACTTTACTAACTTTCATGGCAACCTCTTTCTTTTCTTCATACCATTACCACCTAAGTATGCATCCCATGTACTTTTACTTATTTTTGAACTTCATAAAAATGGAATCTTATGTTAAAGATTAGTACTGTTGTGCCTTTACTTTGTTCATTCTTTTGCAGTATCATCATCACCATCACCATCCAGTTAACATATCTACTCCACTGATGATGAACATTTGAGTGGTCTTAGACTACTATAAATAATACTATGATAAATATTCTTAAAGCTATGTCTTGGTACATGTGTATGAATTTCTCTAGGCTATATATCTGGGATGAATTTGCTGGTTATTGGATGGGAATCTTCAACTTCAGCAGATATAGCCAAACTTTTTTCACAGAGGTTACCCAACTTATGCTCATACTTCGCTGGAGGAACACAAAATGGTACAGTTACTCTGGAAAAACAGTCTGGCAATTTCTTAAGAATTTCAATATCATATGACCCTAGTAATCCCATTTTTAGATATCTGCTCAAAAAAACTAAAACATATAGGTGCACCTGGGTGGCTCGGTCAGTTAAGCATCTGAATCTTGATTTTGGCTCAGGTCATGATCTCATGGTTAGTGAGACGGAGCCCAGGGCCTGCTTCGGATTCTCTCTCTCCCTCTCTCTCTACCCCTCCTCCACTCACATGTGTGCATGCTCTCTCTCACTCTGTCAAAATAAATAAATAAACATTTAAAATGGGCGCCTGGGTGTCTGAGCTGGTTAAGCACCCAACTCTTGACCTCAGCTCAGGTCATGATCTCATATGAGATCAAGCCCCGCGTCAAGCTTTGCACTGACAGTACAGAGCCTGCTTGGAATTCTCTTTCTCCCTGTCCTGCCCCCAACTTAAGTACTTTGTCTCTCTCTCTCAAAATAAATAACAAAACATTTAAAATAATTTATAAAAATAAACAAAAGTATATACCCACACAACGACTTGCAAGTGCATGTTCAGTTAACTTGACTTGTAATAGTCAAAAGATGGAGGCACCTGGGTGGCTCAGTTGGTTAAGTGTCCGACTTTGGCTCAGATCATGATCTCGTGGTTCGTGGGTCCAAGCCCTGCATGGGACTCTGTGCTAATGGCTCAGAGCCTGGAACTTGCTTTGGATTCTGTGTCTCCCTCTCTCTCTGCCCCTCCCTGTTCTCTCTCTCTCTCTCTCTCAAAATAAATAAACATTAAAAAATTTTTAAAAAAAGTCAAAAGATGGTTAATAATCCAAAAGTCCATCAACTGCCATCAACTGGTGAACAGATAAACAAAGCATGGTATATCCATACAACGGAATACTATTTGACCATAAAACAGAAGTAGTGATACATACTACAACATGGATGAACTATGTATCTACTTATTCCCTCAATTATAAAAATCCCATCAAGGGACGCCTGGGTGGCGCAGTCGGTTAAGCGTCCGACTTCAGCCAGGTCACGATCTCGCGGTCCGTGAGTTCGAGCCCCGCGTCAGGCTCTGGGCTGATGGCTCAGAGCCTGGAGCCTGTTTCCATTTCTGTGTCTCCCTCTCTCTCTGCCCCTCGCCCGTTCATGCTGTGTGTCTCTCTGTCCCAAAAATAAATAAACGTTGAAAAAAAAAATTTTTTTTTAAATAAAAAATAAAAAAAATAAAAATCCCATCAAAATGTTTTAAGCAGCTTGGCAACAAGGTCTTGCCCCTTCCCTTCTTTCAAGTCACTTCTTTTTCCTGCCTTGGCTATATATATTATTTCCAGCCTAGGAGTATACTCCAAAATTCTCCAACCGACCTTCTAATCTGCTTTCTCCACACCCCCACAGAGACTTCACTTGCTTTTTAAGCTTTCAGTTATCATCTCTCAATTTACCTTTCATGTAAACTTCAGCACAGAATCTTTACCTAGCTGTTACCAGGGATACTTAGGAACAATTCTATTTCTAGAATTGCATCAATGAGTAAACATTCTTTTAGAAACCACAGTTTTACTTAAAACCCTGTGTTAAAAAAATACCCATTAAGGTAAAAAACTTTTAATGCTTGTAATGTGAACATACTCCAGAGGTCTGTTTTTAACCTGACACTGTTTTAAGAGAGTTACAATTATTACAAATGAAAATATAGAAAACATGAAGTCCATAAACTGAGTATCTTCAACTTACCTCAAGTGGCATGAGTCTAATTAGTGTTGCAAAGCACTGTGTAGCCATGAATCTTACACTGTCTGTCTGATCACTCATTCTTCCCAACACAGGCACAACTAAAAGGACAATATACGGAACAATACCAACATCCAGCTGTTCCATTACACCTGAATAAGTTATTAAGGAAATTTTCAAGCTGTTCTGAGGTAATTATTTTCAAGTTGATACACCAAGACTGTAACTTGTAACATGCTTCCTCACTTTCTCATCTATATCATGAGGGAATAGACTCCCTCAAGATCCCTGATTCAATTATAACAGCATTTGTACACTGTTCTTTTGTAAACATCATTTAACCTTCTCTTAGGACTATAAAATTGTTTATCATCTGAGAAATGCTAGAGGTTCCAATCAGGTTTTTCTCATAGAAAAATTCTTTCAAGTTTCTAAAATTCCAACACCAAAATAAAGTGAGTTACATTGCCAGCAAGGTAGCACAATTCAATGTCACTCAAAGATTAATTCCAAATTTCCCACCAGGATCTTGACAATCATAACTGGACATAGCAGGGCCCAGTAAGTTCAGTCCTCCTGCAATCTTCAGCATTTCTGAACCAGAGTTTCTATTGATTTGATCTCCATCCATCTTTCTTGCTCTTAGAAATATCTTTCAGATACTTCGAGTTAAAGAACATCAATGGATGCTGTACCAATAGCAAAAAGCTTGCTTATATATTTCTAGTTATTTAGTCATTTTCCACCCACATAATGAACTTTGAAAACATATTTATAATATACAGACTACATACACAGTACCTAATTAGTATTAATAAGACACTAATTATAAACCAATAGATCGGTTACTAGAAATATGTTTCATAAGTATATACAATTATTTTTGCCTATTAAAAAGATCTCTTAAAATAGTAACTCTTCAAACATTCTGTGTGAAAATTTTCATAATAAAATGTAAATATATTTGTAATGTATTTATAATATAAAGATACTTTCATATGAAATGTAACAAAGCAGTTTTCTTTTGGGAACACCACAGGTTATTTATGAACATACTTTAATAAGTCAATTTTATTTCAGTCATCCTTAAATAAAATGAATATAATTTCTAACATTTGTCAAATTAAAAAAGGATACATGCAAGTGCTTCAATTGCACCCTCTTGTTTGATATTGTCATCAATTGCCCCCAGCCATGGAAGAACCTTCTCCAAAAAAATATTCATGGTTTCCATGGTAGCTATTTTGCTCATAACGCCTACACAACGAGCAGCCATGTGCCTCACTGCAGTGCTGGGGTATTGAAGGCACATATAAAGATGAGGCAAATGCTGTACCAACTAAAAACAAAAAGTTTAAGACAATCAGAATATTCATTAGGGGGTGTTTAAAATATACCTATAATAGCCCATACTCAGAGGTTCTCAATATTCTAAATGGCTCTAAATCCAAGAGTATCTCCAATTACCTCAAACATTATTGTCAAAACATCTTCAATAAAAAATTAATCTAAATCTAAATTAATATATTAAAACTCTTCTTAAAAGACAGGTGCAGGGGGCGTCTGGGTGGCTCAGTCAGGTGAGCGTCTGACTCCACCTCAGGTCATGATCTCACGGTTCATGAGTTCGAACCCCACATGGGGCTCTCTGCTGTCAGCATGGAGCCTGCTTCAGATCCTATCTCCCTCCCTCTCTCTCTGTCCCTCTCCCACTCCCACTCTCTCTCTTTCTCAAAAATAAACATTAAAAAAAAAAAAAAAAAAAGATTCTCTTTCTCTCTCCCTCTGCCTCTCTCCCCCGCTCGCACTTGCTCTCCCTCTCTCTAAAAAAAGAAAAGGTGCAGAACTTCACTCTTCATTTTCTTCCCTTAAGGCAGCAGGGTTCACATCAAAAGGCACTAAGATTCTCCCCTTGGGAGGGGAAATGATACCACACATCACCAGTCCCCTCCCAATTTGGTAGCTCTGGCTTAGGTTTAAGTACTTACTTTTTTGTTTGTTTGTTTTAAGTAAGCTTCGTGCCCAATATGGGGCTTGAACTCATGACCCTGAGATCAAGAGTCACATGCTCTACCAACTGAGCTAGCCTGGCACCCCTAAATACGTACTTCCTATTCACTGAGTTGAGTGATCCTGAACTCGTTCTAGGCACCATCCTTTGGTAAGTACTTTCCACTTTAACTTCCTGGCTTACCACAGGCATTATGATCACAGTAGCATGACATATCTCATTAATGAAAGCCTACTGTATGGAACACCAGGATTTATGTTGATTAAGAGCCAGGTACAGGCTCAACAGACTAGCTGTAAGGTTGTAAGCTGTAAGCTGTAAGGACTGTTAAGCTGATCACAGAAGGGTGAGAGCATACAGATTCTGCCCTTCTCTACTAATGATAAATCAACAAAATTTAACATGAAAAAGACAGAAGTTCATTACTATACAAATAGAAAAGATTCGTTCTTCTCTCTCTCCTAGATTCTCCCTTTTCTGTTAACATGAATAAAGAACAGGAGATAGCGCACTTAACAATGCTATATACTGCAGAGCTTCCCACTGCAGTTACATGGGAAGAATACGGTTTTCTTCTATGGAAAAAAGATACTTAATTCTCTATTCTATTTTTCTCCTGCCACAATTTTTTTTTGTAAGAAATATTCATTTTAATATACAATAGTCTACAAACCAGTGTTCTTTCTTTGCCACTGACTAGCTTTATCTCAGGCAGGTAACTTCCTTCTACCTTTATACTTAGAAAGAATTTTTATCACCTGTTAATTAGAGTTATATTATTAACGTGGCATAAATTAATAGGGCCATAACTTCCTTTCTGTTTACACCTGGCTTCTGTGTCATCAGAGCCCTATTTCCACTGCTCTATATTCAAAGCTCCCAAAGTGGGTTTTCTTTAACGTCTGTGCACCCAGCTCTGACTCGAAGCCCTTAAGAAATGTGCTGTCCTCTTATGTGGATCCTGAGAAACTTAACAGAAACCCATGGGGGAGGAGAAGGAAAAAAAAGAAAAAAAAAGAGGTTTGAGTGGGAGAGAGAGCCAAAGCATAAGAGACTGTTAAAAACTGAGAACAAACTGAGGGTTGATGGGGGGTGGGAGGGAGGGAAGGGTGGGTGATGGGCATTGAAGAGGGAATCTTTTGGGATAAGCACTGGGTGTTGTATGGAAACTAATTTGACAATAAATTTCATATAAAAAAAAAAAGAAATGTGCTGTCAATAAAGAAGGAATCTAGTTATAACACATAAAAGAAAATGCAATTACTAGGGATGACATCAAAGTTACATTTTTTAAGCCTTAAGACTTTTTAATAAAACCATTTGTTTTATTAGAAAAAAACTACACTTGCAGTAGTTAGTTACCAAGGGATGAAGCTCAGAATCCATTGATGCTGCTGCGGTTTCAAAAACTTGCAGAGAATTCACCAATTCTTGGGCAGGACCATCTCCCTTTTCCAAGAGGGACTTTCCATCTATTAAAATATATTGATTTAAGTGTGTATCACCTTGCAAATAATTTTACAAAGTCCAACTCAGAAAAACGTACACACCAAAATTATTTATGTTGATTGTATTCCTCAATGGTCCAACCATAGCATCCCAGAGATGTGGCAACTTCACTGCCATTTCACCACCAAAATGCTTCACTATAGTTGTCAAGGCAAATTCAGCTCCTCTCCGCTGAACCAGGTAAGGCTTCTGGGCCTAATATGAAATGTTAGTTGAAAAGAGAATTTTGGAAAAAACTATAATGCATTTGAAATTCTATTAAGAGAATTTAACCAATTAAGCAACTAAACATATTTATCATTATAAACATATTTATCACTATAAACACCTTTCAACAATTAAATTTACATGAACATAAAACCCCAAACTAGAGTTTTATATCCAAAGTAAAATAATTCTTTGGAGCTGGAAATAAAGAATATGTGCTGTTTCTAGAGATAGTCCTAAGTGACATGTTCTTTAGTTCTTCTCCCTTCCCAAAGAAACTTAGCAGTTAGAAGATAAGGAGAGAAGATGATCTGTCCTTATATTCATATTCACTTAAGGGATCCTTTAAGAGCATCTGTTTTATCTAATCACAAGATTAGTTGCCTCTTACTCAGCAATAATTTCAATATAATACCAAAAAAAAAAAAAAAACCCCTGCCTCCCCAAAAGAGGCATATATTTTTATAATTATTTTTAACTAAAGGAAGAACTATGCAAGCCATAGATATAAATATCAAAGTCACAGTAAATTTTTTATTAAAATTATGTAATGAATAGAATAGGTGAAAAATCACTGATAGAAGATTTTAAAACAAATACAGGTAATAAGATTTTAATTTAAAAAGGAAACTTAAAATAGGTCTATATGTTACAGAAATATATTAAACACATGTCTTTTAGCCTTGATAATTTATTGCTGAACTCAGGTAAGTTTCTAGGTCATGCAACCTAAAGAGCTACCTAGAACATTCATTTCACTGTTAATAATGGAACTGCAAAAAAAAAAAAAAAAAAAAAAAAGTCAAGCAGGCAATAATTATTTGACACTTATAAATTAAGTATCAACAGAAATTTGTAAAGAAGCTTGCAGTTTTTCTGGATCATGTTGTGAAACTACTATGAAAGATTATTAATTCCAGTTCTTTCACTTTGAAAAATATAAAAATACAATACTGGAGGTTCATATGACAATTTAGCTCTCAATCTGTAAGATATCTGTTTAAAAATCAGAGTGGTCGAAAACAAAACACCTATTTACCTCATCAAGTTCAACAAGGATGTTTCCACTACTTCCTGCAGGAAGATCAGCTATTTGAGCTTTTACTGCTTTGGGGGTAGGACCTCGCCTACTTGTGATAGCAAAAGCAGCTTTCTGATGCCTGTAGAGTGTAATTATACCTCGGTGCTTGGTGACCGTATGGTGCATCCCATCTTTTTCAGAGTTGGATCCTAAAAGGAAAAAGTTAAATAACTTTTTAAGGATAATATAGGTGACCAAATGCTTCCTGCTCCAAAAGAGATACAACATATTTTTAAAACTATGTCTTTTAAGCCTCAATTTCTAAAAGCCAATGACATTTTCTTTAGACAATGAAATGGTAGCAGAACAGTCAATAATTTGTAACATTAATTGTTTTGATATTTGCATGAGACTATACTTAATACAAAGTTGTAGAATCATGTTAACAAGAAATAGAACACACAAGAATGATTTGGGGCCTTCAGTTAAAGTATATTAATTTTTAAAAAATCAACGACTGCTTCTAGGCATAAAAAGAAAATTAAAAACACTGCAAGAAATGTCTGTTCTAAAAGAAATGTCCATAGTCACCATAAATTCAGAGACATCGACCACTGCAAAATATTACTGACTCAAATAGCATAAGGGGGTGACAGGAGTGGGGCTGGGGAAAGACTGTCACCCTATTATAGTTTTAAGATGTTAATATTCAAAATGCAACTTTCCTCTTCCAGTTTGTTCACATATTTTTCAATACATATACCATACTAAAGTTGTAAATTTATTACATTTTGAATAACTTGCTTTTCCAAAATCCTACTAACAAAAATAAATAAGTAAATCATATTGGACTAAGGCATGGAAAGAAACATTGGTCCTTGATACTAGCCTACAGAAAGCAATTCTTATTTTCCAGATGAAATCAGAATGGCTACACATTATTTACTAAAGGTAACAGAGTTCACTTATCTTACAAAGCATGCATTAAAATAGAGAAACAAGAGTTTTATAGAAGAATTTGCATTCAACATTTGATACAATTACGTTTCTAGCCTCATTAATAGTAAAATCCTATAAAGATGTTCTTGAAAGAGAGGTTAAGGGTTAACACCTGTCTCACAGATTTCAGTCATCTTATATGAAATATCAGGGTTTTTTTTAGGTCTTTTATGAATACCTTATTTGAGTTTAGAGGAATATATATATATATTTTTTATATATATTATATATTTATATTACCAATATATACAAAATGGGAAAAAGCTCTCACATAAACTGGATTTGTGCTTAAATGATACCTACAAGTCAATGAAAACAGATGTAAATGGTTAATTCCCTATCCCAAATGAAGGTTCAGACATATACCTTTAGAATTGTCTTGGCCACTCTGTGTTGGTACTGGACATGTGACACAAGGAGTTAGATATGGGTCCACACAAAGTGAGCTACAGAGGTTTTTAATAATTTTTGAATTGGGGCAGGGTGTCCTTGTTGTGCACTGCTGAAGGAGTTTTGCTATGCACTGAGCTGCATAGTTTTGCACTAGTGTATTCTCTTCTTTTTTAATTGTTTCCATTAATGGTTTTATGATAGGATTTAACTTCTCCGGAAGCTGCTGCAAACTCACAACTGCACACGCAGCAAAAGTATGCACTCTCAATTGCAACACTTGCCACTCCTGGTTGGTCTCTGTAACTGTCATTTGGACCTGCTGTCGTTTACTATCTAACTGCTGTAACACTTGAGGATTTAAATCGAAAGATGATGTGACTTCATTAAAAACAGTAGTGACCTATTAGAAAAAGAGAAATTAAAAATCATTAATGACATCAACCCCAAATACTCTGTAAACCAAAGGGCAACAGCAAGCTGTTTCAATTTTAAGTTTCACAAAATTTAGTATTGCTGGTATTCAGTAAACTAAAAAAAATGTCCAAACCTCCCAACTTTAAACTTGATTAATTTAACATTAGCACTGTATTCTCTAGGACAGTCTCCATGTAACACTATTACAATACCATTGACTATACTGCTTATGCTACACTGTAAACCTGAAACTAACGGATCATTGTGTGTCAGCTATGGACACACAAAGTCTACTGAGATCAACAAAATTACCTATCCTTTACACATATCTGATAAGTCTAGGAGAACATTACACAGAAGGCCAACACAGTAGTTTGGTGAAATGAGAAAACTATCAACAAATATAAACTAACCTAATTAACAAATATCAAAACTCACAAATGTCCTTTCAGGGAAAAACTCTTCTCAACTTAAAAACTTTGGGGGCAGCTACTGATAATTGGCTAAGTATTGCTAACTGGATTATTTTCATTCTTTCTTTGACCTCCCTTCCAGTAAAAATGCCCAAGTAGGAGGGGGCAAAAAAGGGAAAGAAATTGGTACAATATTCACGAATATTTTACTTACCAGGAGCTGCCTAAAGCTATAACCCTGTGACATCAGACTACTTTACAAGCCACATTAAAAGACTGCTCAATACATCTTTAACAACTCTGAGATATAACTCACATACAAAAGACCCATCTGAAGTGTACAATTAAAAAGAAATAAAGTGTACAATTAAAATGATTTTTATTTTGTTAGAGTTGTACAACCATCACAATTTTAGAACATTTTCATCATACCCAAAATAAAATTCATACCTGTTAACAATCATTCTTCATTGCCTTCCAGCCCTATGCAACCATTTATCTATTTTCTATCTTTATATGTGTGCCTATTCTAGATATTTCATATGAATGGACTAATCCAGTACATAATCTTTTGTGACTGGTTTCTTTCATTTAGCACAATGCTTTCAAGATTCATCAGTACTGTAGTAATGAATGTAGTATTCTTTCCTGTTTCTTGCCAATTAATATCCTGCACTATATGGAAATATACCACATTGTATTTATCCATTCATTAGTTGATGGATATCTGGGTTGTTTCTACCCATTAGCTATTATGAAGTTATTTCATGAAGGTTAATGTACAAATTTTTGTGGGGACATGTTTTCTTTTTTTTTAATGTTTATTTGAGAGAGAGCGAGCGAGAGCGTGAACGCACGAGCAGGGAAGGGGTGGGGGCAGGGGAACAGAGGATCCGAAGCGGGCTACACTGACAACAGAGAGCCCTACACACAGGGAGCCCTACATGGGGTTCAAACTCATGAACTGTGAGATCATGACTTGAGCTGAAGTCAGATGCTCAACCGACTGAGCCATAGAGGAGCCCCATGTGGGGCCATGTTTTTAAAATTACCATCTAAAGACTGTGTGAGGGCTTGCATAACAAAAATAGTCTTCTTGTTTGACAGGTAACTGTAATCACAGAGAGGCCCTATAAATAGGTCCAGTCTAAAGACTATTGGTCAGAGAAGCCTCCTCCATCAGGAGAACCTAATTTTTCAGACTTAGAAATGATCAATTCTGGGACTCCTAGGTGGCTCAGTCAGTTAAGTGTCTGACTCTTGATTTCAGCTCAAGTCATGATCTCATGGTTTGTGAGTTCAAACCCCACGTTGGGCTCTATGCTGACAGTGCAGAGCCTGCTTGGGATTCTCGCTCTCCCTCTCTCTCTCTCTGCCCCTCCCCTGCTCGCTCACTCTCTCTCAAAATAAATAAATAAACTTTAAAAGAGAAAGAAATTATCAATTCTAGTATGGGCAAGACTGATAATGCTGGCCTCTTATAAAAAACAAAACAGGCACACAAGATTTTATCATTATAAAATATGAAATTTTTTAAATTGAGCTCTATCTGCTTGACCTTGTCAGTTTCCTCACTACACAGAAACACAATCACATACCATTTCTAGCTTATACTTTCCACTTTGTATTATCTGTTTTATTTATTCAACTTCTGCATAAGATTTATTGGAAACAGGACCTCACTGCTAAAAGTTTGAAAACACTGTCCTAAATGTAATATGCTTTTGTCAATTTTTAGTGATTCTAAGCAGCTAAGGAAAAGCTTTCCAATCAGCCCAAGTTCATTGATTCATTCACTCAGTACTCAAGTGTTTATTGAGAAATACTAAAAGATGAGTAAGACCTAATGTCTTCATAACCTCAAAACAATGTAGAGACTAATATGGGAGATAGACATATAAGTAAATAAGAAAACATAACATATAACTGAGGTAAGCGCAGGCTGCCGTGAGACACACTGGATGCTTAACTCTTCTCAGGTGATAAGTGGAGGCTTGTCCCACCGAAGTTAACACTTGTGATGTTTTTAAAGAATGGGGTAAGTCAGGAGTTGTAGGGTCATCTTGGCAAACAGACTGAGGTGAGGATGGTAAGTGAGGCATTGTCCAGGGACCTAAAAACAGCTAATCATGGCCTGAGTACAAGGTATAAATGGAAGAATGTCAACAGATGAATTCTGGATAAGCATAGAGGGTGGAGGGTAGGGAATTCCTGACAAAAGAAACGGGAGCTCAGACTCAGAAGGGAGAATGAGTGAGGCACAGAAAGTGAGTGAGCATATAGTATACTTCTGCAAGAAAGCTAACTACACTTAAGTGGAGGAAGTTTGAGAAATAGTAAGCGATGAGGAATTTATTTTTAATTATTTTTTTTATGAAATGTATTGTCAAATTGGTTTCCATACAACACCCAGTGCTAAGAGACGAGGAATTTAAAGGTGTGAAAAGAAAAACAAAAAAGCTAAAAATAAAGGAAAACAAAAATAATGTTTTTAAGCAGGGGAGGGATGCCTTCAGAGTGGCACTAAAGGACTTTACAAGTCTAGCACAACATGCAGGATGAAATGGACCAGAGACCACCTAGAGCCTCAGAGATGAGTCAGGACCTAGTCATGAAGTACTATGGCCCTTGACTGGGTTGTTGCAATGAAAACAGGGAAAAGATGAACATATGAGGCTTTTTGGAAGAAAATGGTGACAAGATTTGCAACTGTGGATTTAAAAAGGAATTTTACTGTTAAAAAAATTCCAGTTTTTGGGGCGCCTGGGTGGCTCAGTCAGTTGAGCTCTGACTTCGGCTCAGGTCATGATCTCACGGTTTGTGAGTTCAAGCCCCGCGTTGGGCTCTGTGCTAACAGCTCAGAGCCTGGAGCCTGCTTCTGATTCTGTGTCTCCCTCTCTCTCTGTCCCTCCCCCACTCATGCTCTGTCTCTCTCTGTCTCAGAAATAAACATTACAAAAAAAATTTTTTTTAAATTCCAGTTTTGGTTATGTTAAGCTGAAGTGACAGTGAGACATCCAACTAAAAATGCCTAAAAGAACAACATCAAGAGATCAAGAGAAGATAGCAAAGCACATGGGTAAGAACTAACTTGTGAGAATGATAAGAGATAAAAATCTTAGGGAAACGCTCATATTCGGAAAGTAAGAGAAAAAACAGGATTCAGTGAAAAATTTAAAAAGCAGTGGCTCTTAGCCAAGGCTAAGACTAACCTTTTAAAATTGCCCTTCTCCCAAAAAATATAAATAAAAAAATAAAATTGCCCTTCCTGGGTGGGGAGATGGATGAAATAGGTGATGGGGATTTTGAGAAAAACACCTGTCATGATGAGCACTGGGTGTTGTATGGAATTGTTGAACCACTATATTTTACAACTGAAATTAATGTAACACTGTATGTTAACTAACTGGAATTAAAATAAAAACTTAAGCAATCCCTATCAAAATAACACCAGCACTCTTCACAGCTAGAACAAACAATCCTAAAATTTGTATGAAACCAGAAAAGACCCCAAGTAGCCATAGCCATCTTGAAAAAGAAAACCAGAGCTGGAGGCATCACAAACCCGGACTTCAAGCTGAATTACAAAGCTGTAATCATTAAGACAATACAGTGGCTTAAGACATCAAGACAATACAGTGACAGTAGGCACAAAAACAGACACTCCGATCAATGGAACAGAATAGAGAACCCAGAAATGGACCCACAAACGTATGGCCAACTAATCTTTGACAAAGCAGGAAAGAATATCCAAGGGAATAAAGACAGTCTCTTCAGCAAATGGTGCTGGGAAAACTGGACAGCAACACACAGAAAAATGAACCTGGACCACTCTCTTACACCATACACAAAAAGAAACTCAAAATGGATGAAAGACCTAAACACAAGACAGGAAGCCATCAAAATCCTAGAGGAGAAAGCAGGCAAAATCCTCTATGATGTCAGCCGTAGCAACTTCTTACTCAACACGTCTCCGGAGGCAAGGGAAACAAAAGCAAAAATGAACTTCTGGGACCTCATCAAGATAAAAAGCTTCTGCACAGCAAAGGAAACAATCAGCAAAACTAAAAGGCAACTGACTGAATGGGAGAAGATATTTGCAAATGACATATCAGATGAAGGGTTGGTATCCAAAATCTATAAAGAACTTATCAAACTCAACATGCAAAAGACAAAGAATCCAGTGAAGAAATGGGCAAAAGACATAAATAGACACTTCTCCAAAGAAGACATCCAGATGGCAAACCAACACATGAAAACATGCTCAATATTACTCATCATCAGGGAAATACAAATCAAAACCACAATGAGATACTACCTCACACCAGCCAGAATGGCTAACATTAACAACTCAGGCAACAAAAGATGTTGGGGAGGATGCAGAGAAAGAGGATCTCTTTTGCACTGCTGATGGGAATACAAACTGGTACAGCCACTCTGGAAAACAGTATGGAGGTTCCTCAAAAAATTAAAAATAGAACTACCCTATAATCCAGCAATTGCATTACTAGGTACTTATCCAAGGGATACAGGTGTGCTGTTTCGAAGGGACACATGCACCCCAATGTTTATAGCAGCGCTATCAACAACAGCCAAAGTATGAAAAGAGCCCAAATGTCCATCAGTGGATGAATGGATAAAGAAGATGCGGTGTGTATGTGTGTATATGTACACACACACACATACACACACAGTGGAGTATTACTTGGCAATCAAAAAGAATGAAATCTTGCCATTTGCAACTATGTGGATGGAACTACAGGGTATTATGCTAAGCAAAATTAGTAAGAGAAAGATATCGTATGACTTCACTCATATGAAGAATTTAAGATACGAAACAGATGAACATAAGAGAAGGGAAGCAAAAATATAAAAACAGGGAGGGGGACAAAACATAAGAGACTCTTAAATACAGAGAACAAACAGGGTTGATGGCGAAGGGATGGGCTAAATGGGTAAGGGGCATTAGGGAATCTACTCCTGAAATCATTGTTGCACTACATGCTAACTTGGATGTAAATTAAATCATTTCATTAATTAAAACATTTAAAAAATAATAAATAAAATAATTTTTTAAAAAATGGGCAGAGGTTCTGAACAGATATTTTTTCAGAAGGCATACAGATAGCCAATAGTACACGAAAAGATGCTCATTATCACGAGGGAAATGCAAATAAAACCACAATGAGATATCATTTCATGCCTACCAAATGACAATTATCATTGTCAATAACAAGTGTTGGCAAGGATGTGGAAAAAGGGAACCCTTGTGCACTGTTAGTGGGGATGTAAATTGGTGCAACCACTATGGAAAACAGTATGAAGTTCCTCAAAAAATGAAAAATAGAACTACCAGATTATCCAGCACTTCCACTTCTGGATATTTATCTGAAGAAAATGAAACAGTAATTTGAAAAGACACATGAACACTTATGTTCACTATAGCATCATTCACAATAGCCAAGATACACAAACAACCTAAGTGTCCATGGATGGATGAATGGATAAAGATGCAGTATGTATCTACAATGGGACACTACTTTGCCATAAAAGAGAATGAAATTTCCCAACTGCAACAACATGGATGGACCTTTAGGGCATTATGCTAAGTGAAATACATCAGAGAAAGACAAATACCTTATGATTTCACCTACTGTGGAATCTGAAAAACAAAGGAACAAACAAAACTAATAGAGAGCAGACTGGTAGTTGCCAGAGGGGAAAGGGATAAGGAGGAGGTGGAATGGGTAAAAGAGGTCAAGAAGTACAAACTCCCAGTTCTATAATAAATAAGTTATGGAAATGTAATGTACAGCATGATGACTACAGTCAGTAATATTGAACTGCATATTTGGAAGTTGCTAAGATAGTAAACCTTAAAAGTTTCCATCATAATGGGGCGCCTGCGTAGCTCAGTAGGTTGAGCACCTGACTTCGGCTCAGGTTACGATCTCACAGTCCGTGAGTTCAAGCCCCGCATCGGGCACTGTGCTGACAGCTCAGAGCCTGGAGCCTGCTTCGGATTCTGTGTCTCCCTCTCTATCTACCCTTCCAATCCCTCCCTCCCTCCCTCTCTCTCTCTCTCTCTCTCTCTCTCTCTCTTTCTTAAAAATAAATAAACATTAAAATTTTTTTTTTTAAGTTTTCAGCATAAGAAAAAAAAGTTGTCAGAAATAGTAGGGAGGGAAGAAGGGAAGCAGAGGCAAAATGGATAAAGAACTACAACAATCAGAAAAACAACTTTATAAAATAACAATTCAGGGAAAAAATAACAATTTTAGCCTTCTCTCACAGGTGAAAACAAATTCCAGTATATAATTTTTTCTAATTAGAAAAGAGGATAAGAAATGAAGACTGCTGTTTCACAGGAATCAACACAAATGCCTCAGTTCCTGATCCTATAACTCAAAAAGGAAAAACTCATTTACACCACCTAACTTTAAGAACTTAGTAAGTGCAAAGTTACAAAAATCAAGACATTGGTGATGGCATGAGAGACAAAACGACTGAACAGAATACAGATATAGATCTACACCTATACTTGAACAAATTTTTGACACAGGTGCCAGAGAATTCCAATTGGGACTGGGAACAGAAAATCTTTCCAATAAAAGATGCTTGAAAAACTGGTTATCTTTGGGGCACCTGGGTGGCTGTTGGTTAAGTAGTGCTGGCAGTGCAGAGCCTGCTTGGGATTCTCTCTCTCCATCTCTCTCTGCCCCTCCCCCACTCAGGCTATCTCTCAAAATAAATTTTTAAAAATGTTTCAAATGGTTCTTTTTGAAAAACAAACAGAATTCAATTTGTACTTCATAGTAAACATAAACATTAATTCAATATGGATGATAAATCTAAATACAAAAGCTAAAACTGCAAAACTTTAGAAGAAAATATATGTAACTATCTTCACAAATTAGAGATAAGAAAAGGTACTTTAGGTCACAGAACACAATAACCATAAAAGAAAACAACTATTAAACTAGACTTCATCAAAATTAAAAATATCTGCTCATCTAAAGACAATTAAGAAAAAGAAAAGGCAAGCCACACACTGGGAGAAAATATGCAGGAAGCATCTATCTAACAAAGGATTGGTATTTCAGGATATATATAAAAACTTCTACAACTCAGTAATAAAAAGACAACCTATAGGCAAATGATTTCTACAGACATTTCAGACAGGAAGGTCTTCAAATGGCCACTAAGACATAAAAAAGTGTTGAATATATTAGCCATCAAGGAAACACAAAGTAAAAACCACAATGACACTATCATACAACGACCAGAATGGCTTCAGTGAAAAGGAGCAACCACACCAAATGTTGATGGTGATGTGGAACAACCAGAACTCACACATATTGCTGGTAAGAAGATAAAATGATATAGCCGCTTTGGGAAAAGGTCTGCAATTTTTTATAAAAGTAAATAAACAACCACCCTAAAATCCAGCAATTCTACTCACATATATTTACCCACGAAAAATGAAAATATATGTCTACAAAGACACTTGTACAAGAATGTTTATAACAGCTATTTCATAATAGCCAAAACCTTGGAATAGCCCAAGTGTTCATTAACAGGAGAAGGGCTTAACTGTGGTGTATTTATACAGTGGAATAAAACTAAATAATAAAAAATGAATTATTGATATATATAACAACATAGATGAATTTTAAAAAATCATGCTGGAAAAAAACCCTTAAAACCAAACAGCACAGAGTTTATGATTCCAATTATACAAATTTCTAGAATTGGCAAAAGTAACCTATGATGGAGGAAAAATCAGAACGATGGTTACTTGAGGGCAGGGACAGGCAGGGATTGACTACAAAGTGGTGACAGTACTGTCTGTATCTTGATAGGGATTTGGTTTTCATAGGTATCGTCATCTGTTAAAATTCATCAAATAGTTTAAGATTTGTGGACTTCATAGTATTTTACCTCACAAAAGAGCAAAAACCATAAATACTGAATTTTAATGATACAGGTACATATATAGATATATCAGTTTACTGATATCTGTAACTAATTTATAAATGCATCAAAAAAGACAGACTGATGAGTAGACAGTGCAAATATATGTGATAAAGCAAATTTAGTAAAATGTTAACTCTGCAATCTAGCTGGGGAGTATATGAATGTTCATTGTGTAATTCTCTTACCTTCTCTCTCTTTCTTGTTTTAAGTTTTCGTTATTTAAGTTATCTGTCCACCGAACATGAGGGCTGAACTCATGACTCAGGAGTCACATGCTGCTCCAACTGACCCAGCCCGGTGCCCCTCCCTTACTTTTATGTTTAAATATTTTCATTATAAGTTGAGAGAGGGCTTGAGAAATACTCAGGAACTTATACAGAAGCAGTTTATTCTATACTCTGCCAGTATTAAGCAAAACTGAGAAATGACCAAAAAAATGGAACAGGTTTTTCTAATAAAGGTACATTGGTTTGTTAGAACCTGAGATTTAAAGAAAATTCCTTCCCCCTCCTCTAATTTAAAAAAAAAAAAAAAAAAAAAAGAAGGGGCGCCTGGGTGGCTCAGTCGGTTGAGTGGCCGACTTCGGATCAGGTCATGATCTCATGGTTTGTGAGTTCAAGCCCCGCGTTGGGCTCTGTGCTGACAGCTTAGAGCCTGGAGCCTGCTTTGGATTCTGTATCTCCTTCTCCCTCCCCCACTTGTGCTCTGTCTCTGTCTCTCAAAAATAAATAAATGTAAAAAAAATTTTAAAAAAAGTCAATGCAATGAAAACTTTTCTGAGGGGCAGGAGTGACAGGCTATCAAGCCATGGATAGACTCAACAAATTAGTGTTTTTGTGGTAAATATCACATGACAAATTTCTAATCTTTATTTCATGCTCTATCTAAAATTAAGAAAGTTACTTCTTTACTCACCAAGTCATTAGCTTGATCTATTGTAAAAACATTGTTGTTTACTCTACTACCAACTTCAATATGTGCATCAGTTAATGATGAAATAAGCTGTTTACATTCATTCTGCATTCGTGTGAATGGAACGGCAATTTCATCATAATATAAATGTTCTGAAAGGATATCAAGTAAACGTGGCTGCACAGCTAGGGTAACAGCTTTACACTCCTAAAATATAACAGACAAGAAATATTCAGGACAAATATATAAACATAATTCTAGAGATGCATACATTTTCACTTGCAAACTACAAAGTTCTAAATTCCTATTCATCTTGAATCTATGTTCTGTTACCTCCCAGAACATCGTTAGTTGCAGAGAAAAGGTATCACACCCAAACTACTATAATTTTAATATGAATCACTATAGAACATGCACATGGAACTATTATAATTCCTTTAAATTTTGCATCTAATTACTCCTACTTTACTCTGAATTTATACCAAGTTTTTATATATATAGCACGGGCTTATAAATATAACTGTAAAAAGAAATCAGTCAGAAAAGAACACTTAGCATGCACTAAAAATGTTATTTAAAAACTCATTATTAGATTTCTTAACAGTTGAACCCATTGCTTCACATGCCATACTGTAGAAATGGATATATATAATTTAAAAGCTACTTACCTGCCCCCAAATTTAACTAACCCTTCCCACTCTCTCTGGTTGTTGCCTGCCCCAACCAGAGGGGGAATGGCCTCAGTGGTGAGCCATGAGGGGTTCTGTGGGATCTGGGTGGTCAGCCTGGGCTTCACAGAGTAAGTCCAGAGAAGCTCTGTGAGGGTCCAGAAACCGAACTGTCAACACTTGCTGCTGAGTCTGAGAGGCACAAAAACACAGCATCACTGCCTCTCCAGCACACCGAGTCCTGCCTAAAAACAGATGAGCCTTGCTTCTTTCCAGAGGCAAAGCTGGGGTCTCAGATGCAACAGAGCATGGCTCAATTACTTTTAGACATAGCTTTGACAAACTGCTAAGAGGCAGTAACAAGAAACTCTCACAGCAAGTGCAGACAGTTAAATTTCCAGAATTCCAGTTAATGGAATAAACAAAGCCAGCAGGAAGTTTCTTTGATTTACAGAAGTCAGTCTTACACAAAATCACATATCTTATTAGAAGTTAAAGGTTAAAAGGGCTGCAAGAGAATGGCTTACTTGGAAACATGAAGACTTTAGTTTAAAGATGGAGGTTTTATTCTTCCTGTGACCAAAAATTCTGCCCTTGCTACTACTCATACAAATCAATCTCAAAGCCTCTTATCTTTTGTAGTGTTCAGATATTAAGGAATGAATGACCAACAGTTTCTGGACTGCTTCCACACATACACATGACTGTTTTGGACGGACATTTCTTAACAGATTGTAGTATCATGAGCAAACATTAAGTATGGTCATAGCTAGTAGTCTCAGGTACGAAACTGGGGGTTCTAAGAAAAAAGTCTAAGGTTAAAAGCAACTGGAAGAGAAATAATGTTTCACTACAATTTAGAATACTTTTCTAGAACTGTCGGATTTTTATACAGAGAAAATTTTGTTCTGTTTATAAAATATAATGAAAATAATCTTAACAGCTAATGGAAATTGGTTTACTTAGCTTGGCTTCATTACTTTTGGGGAAAAAATCTTACCTTTTGTAAAGCAGCCCATTCACAGATTACCAATGCAACACTAATTCTCTGCAAGGCAGATTTGGAGTTCAAATAGAAGAGTAGTAACTGGCCAAGGGATTCAGCTGGCTTAATTTCTTGGGTTACCATATTTACACCCGGATCACAAATACAGCAACAAAGTGCTCCTAACAACCTAGGAGGGAGAAAAAAGAAGTTACTATAGAACTTACTTGAAGTAAAGTTTCCCCTATTGAAGCTATAACTTTTCACAACAAAGATATAACTCCTCTTTCATCTTCATAAAAAGATATAAATCTTATTTAAAACTTCAAAAAAAAAGAAAAACGTTTAATTACACTTTTTCTTACTCTGTAACTAGTGTGATGGAGGAAGTATTGACAAACACATCAGAAGAATATTTTGGTTCTTTTAAAAGCCTTCTCAATTTTTGTATACTCACTTGGCTGCCATCATTCTGGCCCGCATAACCACAAAATCCCTAGTGGAGGGATCTTCCATGATGGTCTCTGCACCTGCAATGTACTCCTGAAGGACTTCTTTAGTTTGGCTTTGGCCTTGGCGTACCTTACCACATGTTTTTTCCTAGAAAGAAAGGTGGGGGGAGGAGGGGAAACTATAATTAAAGATTAATCATTAAAATTTAATAGGCAACTCTCCTCTATATGCAAAAATACTCTCATTTGTTATCCCAGTAAAATACATTTCTTTTCCCAAAATTTTAATGGATAAAAATTACTATGCATTTTGTCAAGGTCCTCATAAAACAGTAATTTGTCCTTACATTAAATTAATTAAATTACGCTTAAGATAAAGCAATACAAATTTCTTACATAGTTTACTATATTAATATTTAGACCTAAATATACAAATACATTATGTCCCTTTACACTCACCTTGGCTCTGGCTTTTACTTCTAGCAACATATTTAAGTCAATAGGTAAATGAGAAGGCTGCATCATCAAGCAAAGCCAAGCACCCATCCAGGGACAAGCAGCTGCTACCACATAATGAACTGAAGCTTTGCTCAACAGTTCCATCCAAACCTACAAAGTGAAAGAGAAACATGAAAAGTGAAATTTTTCTAGTATGGGGTAATAAAATCTAATACTTATTTTTAGGGATACTGAGTTAAAAAAAAAAAGGGGGGTTGGAAATAGCACAGAGATCAATTTTAAAAGTCAACAGAAAAGCTTATTTTTAAATGCTGCTTTTTGATAGTTTTGTATACTAAAAAACACCAAAGAAAGTTTTAAGGAGAGGAACACAAGAGTTTTCTTCAGTATTTTGCAAAAATCATTTAAAATGTAAGATACCCATAACAATAAGGGTTGTCAAAATCTCAGCTGTTGAAATCCTTTGCATGTATCATAAAGCTCAATACTAATGCAGTCCTACATTCAACATACACTCTTCAACATCTAACAGTTCCTCATAGATGTCCTCTGCTAAAGTTAGAGGTGGTAATGTCCTAGCATAAATTAAGAACAATGTAAGTCTTGATTCATGATCTTACTTAATAAGGTACCTTTCTTGATACGTAAGATTAAATGTAATTAAAAGCCTGTAGAAATACCACCACTGTTAATTCAAGGCTGTTAACAATGAGCCACCTCAGAGGCAATAATTCCAGACTCAATTAACAGATTTGAAAGGTCAAACAGTACCATTTCCCTTTATAAACAGTTAAATATATCAAATGGCTCATCTTAAAAGATCCCAATACACCTTTCAAATAAGGGGGGAAAGTACAAATCTAAACTAAAACGATCAGACTCTGTGTATTACCAATGATTTCCAAAAGATACTTCACAGGATCAATAAGCATACTTATAAACAGCAAAATAAGTGATAAAGAAAAGTCTTTCCTTCATTTTACTTTCTGTACTGAGGCTATCAGAAAGTGCTTAAAACACTTGCCTAGTAGATTTAACTATTATATTCCATAAGAAGACTATTTTCTTGTCATATCTTGCCTGGCCTGAGGATACCCATGTCAGACTTCTGAGCTATAGAACTGTGAAGTAATACATTTATGTTGTTTTAAGCCACTAATTTGTGGTCATTTGATATGGCAGTAATAGAAAACTTAACAGTAAGCAATCTCTGACTTTTCAAATGTTTTGATTTCTAATTTCTTAAAATTCCTGACCAACAACAGTATAGCGATTGTGAAAAATTTTTTAAATCTACCAAATCACTGGGGAAAAGAGTACAGATATATTCACTGTGTACCTTGTGAATGAGGTCCAGAATTTCCTGGCTGCTTTCTAATACACAAAACTGAAAAATGTGTCGCAGCATATCAGGCAGAATAGGTATAAGCCAAGATGAAGAGTTCTGAAAACAAAAACAGCAAATCTATAGTATACAATTCTTGGGTGTTAGCTTATTTAAAGAGTTATAAGTCAAATAATACAACTGTTACATGGCTTTATCAAAAAGGTTCAACTGGGTGATAAATTTTTACAAGATTTTGGAGCAAGAGAATCCTATTTCTTATTCCAAAGATTTAGAGAAATTAAATACCATCAGAGGAACTAGTATTTTAAAAATGCAGATTCTGTAGCAGCACAGCATAAAGTCTGCTTAGTAGAAAATATAAGATAAGGCTGGGAAAATATTTGGAGGCCGAATTCACTTCACCTGACAAGTGTGCAACCATCTCCTTTTCAATATGGTTGCAAAACATAATATGGTTTTAGCTCACTATTAGTATGATCTTAAAAAAATCACAAGGTATGACTTAGCCCATCCAGGGCCAATCTGTCTATTGCAGATCTGAAAGCTGGCTGACCTATTTTCATTAATTTTGCACCTGTCTTCTAGCAGGCAATGATTTAGGCAGGAAATCTAATGCTGTTACTTTGTATTTACAGGTCTCTTTAATTAGATTGGTGGGGGAACGGGGTGCAATGAGGAGCTCATTATTATTTTCACTCCTTTAGAGATTATCCTCCTCAGAATTCCTCTCCCGCAACTTTTTTTTTAAGTAGTTAATGGACCTGTAGTATGCTACTAACTAGGACTCGACTAATCAAAAATTTCCCCCCTAATCTTAGGGAAAGTCTGCAAAGTTTGATGACCATTTAGCATTAATCCAGTACAGTGTAAACTAATATACAGAAAAATTCTTGCCACAGTCTGTTTACTTCACCAAGTTTAAATTAACTATAACCTGGAACACTATTACTAAAGTTATATGTGAATTCAAGCTTAAGAATGGCTTTTGAAAAAAATGTTTTGGTCTGTGTTAAATAATTAACATAACAATTATTAGCACTTTATGTTAGTGTTACATGTAGTCCCCAACATTTTTGTAGTGAGCATCAGACAGAGGGGAGTGCATCTGTGGGCATTACTGAGAAAAATAAATAGTGGTTATTTAGTGTGACACAGATGGGGTAGTTTCTTCCCAGTTGCTTTATTCAGATTGATGTTCCCTGCTATGTACTCCTTCCTAGAACTCAGAATAAAGAGAACTGATGACACACAGAAATCAGATTATAATACAGTTCACTGTATCTGAAAATCAAGGTGAGACTTCTAGCCATCTATACTCCCTCACACTCTATCCTCCAGCCAATTTCCTTTCACCTCCTCTTTACTGCCATCATGTTCTCTCCAGCTTCCAGAGTTTCACCTGCTGCTCCTTCCTTTTACTCTGCTCTTCACTGGTTAAATTCTACTCATCCTTCAGATCTCAGCTTAGACTTCACTTTTAGCAGGACCTTCCCTGACCTTCACTCACCTCACTAGCTAGGATCCAGCAGCAGCATCTACTTCCTCTACCAGACACTCACCTCATTATGTTATTAGAGCTTATCTAGTTGTCTGGGAGTTTCTCCTGTCTTGTTTAGTTTCCTATTTTAAGCTCTATAAAAGGGTAGAGACCTGTCTCTTTCTGGTCAGTATCTAAAGAATTGTAAACACATATTAGGCACTAAAATATTTGTTGAATAAATCCATATTGCTTAGAGGAAATGGTCCAATGTCACAGACAGTAATGTGTGAAATTTCCCACAAATTAATAGTTGGTAATAAATCCCTAACTGGCAAAACTGACAGGGTAAGATCTTGCCATTTTTCTTTTGCTACACCCCTTCTGTCTTCCCACAAGCATACCCACAAAATGAGTAGATGTGGAAAAAAAGCAACAATCTGATCACCACCACCAGGAACACCTGATTTGATTTCCTGCCTGGAGGCAAATTCATCATCATTTATATCCATATCAAATGATTTGGGGTTGCAGGGAAGGAGATTTGAAAAGAAGTTACAACAAAGTGATGAATCACACTGAGTTCTTCCACAAATTTGGTCTGAAATCCTATTTTGGCCCACCACAAGAGAAACACATACACAAACGTGCGCATGCGTGCCGAACTCTTACACAATTTATAATGCTCTATTCTATTCATTTGTCCAATCAATATTTATTGAAAGTCAGCTAAATATTTAACCTCTGCTCTTGCTTTTTAACATCTTTGTAATATCTGGCCCATACCTAATTATGCAAATATTCTCTAATGCCAATCTTATTTAAGTGTACTCTTTTGGTCTTCTACATATGCCTATGTGAAATTTCTTATATCCTGAATCCCCACATTCCAACTCAATTTCATATATACCTTCATGCTAAATATAAGCTTCTTGCTAAAGTTTGCCTTTCAAACAAGTCAATGCTGTATGTAACTGAGATTTTGGAATGACTCATAAAGTGGCTGTGATGCAAGTGGAATGGAAAAGTTGACCCAGTCAGCAGAACAAAAGATTAATGTCTGGCATATTTTTCTAGATTGATGAGTCAAGTTCCAGCTATAACTCTTAGTGGTTACAACACTAGTTACTCTAGATATTCCAGTAAAGTAGTTCACTGAGAGACATAGAGATCCATAGACAGCACTCTTGTATGTACACACACAGTCATAAGCTAATGAGACAAAACATAAAGGAAAATCACATGGTAAATTCCTTCACTTTCATTGCCAAACTACTGGTTTAACAAAAAAAGTTACACTTTGATGTTAAGTCCTTACCAAATGAAACTAGTTTGGTATGCTTAAAAGTTATTCTTTCATGCTCCCTAAGAAGCCAGGCTTGCCAATACTTCCAAATGTTAACATCACAAACGGTATGGTATGTCACAGAGAAGTCTAATGGTAATAAGATTTCATAAATAACTGTATTAACTGTCGTTTTATTTAAGGATATTTTAGAGATGTGTATGCCTGCATACACAGTCATAATGGGATAAACCTTAAGATTAAGGGCATCTTGGGGCGCCTGGGTGGCTCAGTCGGTTGAGCGGCCGACTTCAGCTCAGGTCATGATCTCGCGGTCCGTGAGTTCGAGCCCCACGTCAGGCTCTGTGCTGACAGCTCAGAGCCTGGAACCTGTTTCAGATTCTGTGTTTCCCTCTCTCTGACCCTCCCCCGTTCATGCTCTGTCTCTCTCTGTCTCAAAAATAAATAAAATTCTTTAAAAAAAAAAAAAAAAAGATTAAGGGCATCTTTGTCATAAAGTCTTCTGGTTTCATAAAGTAAAACATAACAAAAAATTACTAAAGATAATCAGAATCCTTTCAAGGAAATAGAGGCATCAGTCTTTAAGAGGTACAGTGCAGATTTAGCCTCAACACTGCAGTTATTGAGAGGAATGGATTGAGAAGTTAGAAAATGAAACCAGTTTCAGCAATAGAGTTACCAGCAATTTAAAGAAGAGTTCATGTTTTCACTTTGTACTTAAGATGACTTAATATACAAAAGTGAGAAAGCAATTCAATAGGCACTTAAATCCATTTTGTCTCCATGTAAAATTTATAATTTTTTTTTTTACATTTTTATTTATTTTTGAGAGAGAGAGAGAGACAGAGCACAAGTTGAATTGAAGTTGAAGTTGAATTGAAGTTTCTCTTCAAGATGAGCAGGCTTTTCACCAAATGAGTAGTTTGAGAAGTTGGTTCACTTTACAAAAAAAAAAACTTCGGATTTCAAAACTGCAAATAAGAGATCATGAACTTGTATTATAAGACAGTTTGCAGGTAGCTATGAAGCAGTCAACAGCAACCAAGGGGTAATGCTGTAGAGAAGAATACAACAACAGATACAACCATCGGACATAGTTTACTCTGATATTTTCTCAGCAAATAATGTTGCTGAGATCATAAAAGTAATAATAACCATTAAGTTTTCACTGCATCGTGATGTTAGGTAATAACAACAAAAAAATCACAGTGAGTTATAGAAGCTGGAATTGTTTTGTGGCACTAGAGAACTGCCCTATTCCCTGAAGGAAAGATACAGAAAGAAAGGGAGATAATATTTTAGAAGGACAGTGTATATGTGGGGGGGAGGGGACAAGTGATGAGCCATGTGCCAAAATACTCTCATGAAAGGAATCAAAGGCATCCAAATTGGTGAGCAAGAAGTAAAACTGTCAGTATTTGCAGATGACACGATACTATATATAGAGAACCCTAAAGACTTCACCAAAATCCTACTAGAAATGACAGATGAATTCAGTAAGCTTGCAGGGTATAATATACAGAAATCTGCTGCATTTCTCTGCACCAATAATGAAGCAACAGAAAGAGAAGAAAATAATCCCATTTACAACTGTACCAAAAATAATAACTAGGAATACAGTTAACCAAGGAAGTGAGAGACCTGTACCCTGAAAAATAAAACTGATGAAAAAACTGAAGATAACACAAATGGAAAGATATTCCATGCTCAACAAATATTGCTAAAATGCCCATAACACCCACACCAATCTCCAGATTTAATACAATCCCTAAAAAAATACCAACAGGGATAGGGGATGGGGGAGAGGGGAAAGTAGGTGATGGGCAATGAGGAGGGCACTTGTTGGGATGAGCACTGGGTGTTGTATGGAAGCCAATTTGACAATAAATTATGTTTAAAAAAGAAAGAAAACTGAGATAAAAAAAAAAAAATACCAACAGGGAGTGCCTGGGTGGCTCAGTCAGTTAAGCACCTGACTCGATTTTGGCTCAGGTCATGATCTCACAGTTCATGAGATCAAGTCCTATGCCAAGTCTGCACTGTCAACACTGTCAGAATAAATAAATGTCAACATAAATATTTAAAAAAATATACCAACAGCATTTTTCACAGAACTAGAACAAACATTCCAGAACTAGAACATTCCTAAAATTTGTATGGAGCCACAAAAGACCCTAAATGGCCAAAGTAATTTTGAAAACAGAACAAAACTGGAGGTATCACATTCCTAGATTTCAAGTTATACTACAAAGCTGTAGTAATCAAAACAGTATGGTGCTGGAACACAGACACATATATCAATGAAACAGAATAGAGAGCCAGAAATAAACCCATGATTATATATTATATGGTCAATTGATTGTTGATAAAGGAGGCAAAAATATGCAATGAGAAAAAGTCTCTTCAACAAATGCTGTTGGGAAAACTGGACAGCTACATGCAAAAGAATGAAACTGGACTACCACCTTCTTACACCATACACAAAAATAAAACTCAAAATGGATTAAGGACCTAAATGTGAGCCTAAAACCATAAAAATCTTAGAAGAGAGCACAGGCAGTAATTTCTCTGACACTGGCCATAGGAACATTTTTTTTTTTTTTTAGATAGGTCTCCTCAGGCAAGGGAAACAAAAGCAAAAAATAAACTAAAAGCTTTTGCACAGCAAAGGAAACAATCAACAAAACCAGAAGGCAACCTTCAGAATGGGAGCAGATATTTACAAATGACATACCTGATAAAGGGTTAGTATCCAAAATATATAAAGAATTTCTAAAACTCAACACCAAAAAAAAAAAAAAAAAAAATACAATTGAAAAATGGGCAGAAGACATGAATGGACATTTCTCCAAAGAAGACATACACATGGCCAACACACACATGAAAAGATGCTGAATATCACTCATCATCAGGGAAATGTAAATCAAAGCTACAGTGAAATATCACACTTGGCAGAATGGGGGGGGGGGGGGGGGGGGGTCACAGAAGGAATGACTGGTCGTGTGTCTGTGAGGGTGCAAACTTCCTGTTCTGTAGACCAGAGCCACCATTTTCATCATTAGGCCACCAACACTGATCAACCCCAGTGAGCCAAACAGTGCCACCAAGTGGAGAATGAAGCCATTACACCAAGCTCCACCTCCCTGAGCCCTCCAGGCACCTCTACTCTAAGGCATGTGGGCCAGAGAATCAGAGTAGCAGGTCCTTCTCCCAGAAGATCAGCACAAATCCCTTCCGCTATCTTAGTCAATTGACCATAGACTGCTGCAAAGTTCCACCTGAAGGGCAAAGGAGATCTAGCTTCATTTGGGTTTTTTGTTTGTTCATTTTTGTTGTTGTTGTTGCTTCTGTTTTGGTTTTGCTATTTTTGTTTTCTTGGATACAGAAGGAGCAAAGTTTATTTTATTTTACTACTTAAAAAATGTTTTCTCTCTTCTTTTTTTCTATCAAGCTTCTCTTAATAAGCAGACCAAAACACACCTAGGATCTAACTTCTTTTATTTGATTTTTTTAATTCTTTAATTTTTATTTCATTCTAATATTACTTTTTTCTTCCTCCAAAATGACAAGACAGAGAAATTCACCTCAAAAGAAAGAACGGGAAGAAATGATGGCCAGGGATTTAACTAATGCAGATATGAATAAGATGTCTGAACTAGAATTTAAAGCAACAATTATAAAGATACTAGCTGGGCTTGAAAAAAGCATAGAAGACACCAGAGAATCCCTTTCTACAAAGATAAAAGAACTAAAATCTAGTAAGGTCAAAATTTAAAATGCTATACATGAGAGGCAATTCCAAATGTAGGCCATAAAAACGAAGATGGACAAGCCAGAAGAGCAAATTACCAGTACAGAAGATAAACAATGAAGCTGAAAGAAGAGGGAAACAAAGGTCAGGGATCATGAAGGCAGAATTAGGGAACTCAGTGATTTATTAAAACATAACATTCGGGGGCGACTGAGGGGCTCAGCTGGTTAAGTGTCAGGCTCTTGATTTCAGCTCAGGTCATGATCTCACAGTTCATGGGATCGAGCCCCACGTCAGGCTCTGTGCTAACAACAAGGAGCCTGCTTGGGATTCTCTCTCACCTTCTCTCTCTGGCCTTCCCTGGCTTGTGTGCTCTCTCTCTCTCAAAACAAATAAACATTTAAAAAAGTAGTAACATTCATATTATATGAATCCAGAAGACGAAGGGAGAGAAAAAGGGGCAGAAGGTTTATGTGAGCAAATTATAGCTGAAAACTTCCCTAATCTGGGGAAGGGAACAGACATCAAAATCCAAGCAGCACAGAGAGCTCCATTAAATTCAACAAAAGCCAGGCATCACCAATATACCATAGTGAAATTCACAAAATACACAAAGAAAGAATCCTGAAAGCAGCAAGGGGAAAAAAGTCATTAACCTAACACTGAGAGACAAATCAGGTTTGCAGGAGACCTGTCCACAGAAGCTTGGCAGGACAGAAAGAAGAGGCAAGATAAATTCAACGTGCTGAATGGGAAAAATATGGAACCAAGAATACTCTATGCAGCAGGGTTGTCATTCAAAATAGAGTAAGAGAGGGGCGCCTGGGTGGCCGACTTCAGCTCAGGTCATGATCTCACCGTCCGTGAGTTCAAGCCCCATGTCGGGCTCCGTGCTGACAGTTGGAGCCTGGAGCCCGCTTCAGATTCTGTTTCCCTCTCTCTCTGCCCCCCTCGCCCCCGCTCATACTCTGTCTCTCTCTGTCTCAAAAATAAATAAAAATACTAAAAAAAAAAAAAAAAAAAAAATAGAGTAAGAGATAGAGTTTCTCAGACAAAAACTAAAGGAGTTTGTGACCACTAAACCAGCCCTGCAAGAAATTTCAAGGGGAATTCTTTGAGTTGGGAGAGGAGGGGAGGGAAACTAAAAGCAACAAAGACTTAAAAGTACCAGAGCATCACCAGAAACACCAACTCTACAGGTAACACAATGGCCCTATTTCATATCTTTTAATAATCACTCTGAATGTAAATGGATGAAATACTCTAGTACAGGGTATTAGAACAGATTTAAAAACAAGGTCCATCTATATGCTGCCTACAAGAGACTCATTTTAGACCTAAAGACAACTGCAGACTGAAAGTGAGGGGATGGAGGACCATCTATCATGCTAATGGACATCAATGAAAGCTGAAGTAGCCATACTAATACAAGACAATCTAGATTTTAAAACAAAAGCTATAACAAGAGATAAAGAACAGTATTATATCATAATTAAGGGGTCTATCCATCAAAAATATCTAACAATTGTAAATATTCATGCCAACTTGGAAGCACCCAAATATATAAATCAATTAATAACATAAAGAAACTCACTGATAATAATACAATTATGGTAGGGGGCTTTAACATCCCACTTACAGCAATGGACAGATCATCTAAGCAGAAAATCGACAAGGAAACAATGGCTTTGAACACACTGGACCAGATGGAATTTATTTCACCCTAAAACAGAATACACATTCTTCTTGAGTACACACAGAACATTCTCCAGAAGAGATCACATACTGGATCACAAATCAACCCTCAACAAGTACACAAAGATCGGGATCATAGCATGCATATTTTCAAATCACAGTGTTATGAAACTTAAAGTGTACCACAAGAAAAAAATTTGGAAAGCCCTTAAATACATGAAGGTTACAGAACATCCTACTAAAGAATGAACAGATTAACCAGGAAATCAAAGAAGAAATTTAAAAAATACATGGAAGCACATGAAAATGAAAACATGACAGTCCAAAATCTTTGGGATGCAGCAAAGCCAGTTATAACAAGGAAGTATATTACAATTCAGGCCTATCTTGAGAAGCAAGAAAGGTCCCTCCACAACTTAATCTTACACCTAAAGGAGCTAGAAAAGAGACAGCATATAAAGTCTAAACCAGCAGAAGAAGGGAAATAATAAAGATTAGAGCAGAAATAATTGATAAACAAAAATAGAACAGATCAACAAAACTAAGAGCTGGTTCTTCGAAAAAATTAACAAAATTGATAAATTCTTAGCGAAACTTACCAAAAAGAAAAGAGAAAGGATCCAAATAAAATCACTAATGAAAGAGGAGAGATCACAACCACCAACAGAGAAATATAAACAATTATAACAAAATATTATCAAAATTACATGCCAACAAACAGGGCAATGTGGAAGAAATGGACAAATTCGTAGAAACTGACAAACTACCAAAACTGAAACAGGAAGAAATAGAAAATTTGCACAGACCCATAACCAGCAAAGAAACTGAATAAAAATCTCCCAACTAATAAGAGTCCTGTGCCAGATGGCTTCCCAAGGGAATTCTACCAAACATTTATAGAAGAGTTAATAAATATTCTTCTCAAACTGTTCCAAAAAAAAATAGAAAGAAAACTCCCAAACTCATCCTATTGATAAGGGTTTAGTATCCAAAATCTATAAAGAACTTATCGGGGTGCCTGAGCAGCTCAGTCAGTTAAGCATCCAACTTCGACTCAGGTCATGATCTCACAGTTCCTGGGTTCGGGCCTGGCATCAGGCTCTGTGCTGACAGCTCAGAGCCTGAAGCCTGCTTCAGATTCTGTGTCTCCCTCTCTCTCTGCTCCTCCCCTGCTTGTACTCTCTCTCTCAAAAATAAACAAACATTAAAAAAAAAAAAAAAAAAGACCTTATCAAACATCTAAAAAACAAATAACCCAGTTAAGAAACTGGCAGAAACATGAATAGACACTTTTACACAGAAGACATCCACATGCCTAACAGACACATGAAAAGATTTGCTCAACACCACTCATCATCTGGGAAATGCAAATCAGAACCACAATGAGGTACCACCTCACACTTTGTCAGAATGGATAAAATAAACAACACAAGAAACAACAGGTATTGAAGAGGATGCGGAGAAACCCTCTTGCACTGTTGATGGTTATGCAAAATGGTGCGGCAACTTTGGAGAACAGTATAGAGGTTCTTCAACAAACTAAAAATACACTACCCTACGATCCAGCAATTGCACCGTTAGGTATTTACCCAAAAAACACAAAAATACAGATTCAAAGGGGTACATTCACCCCAATGTTTATAGCAGCATTATCAACAAGGCCAAACTATGGAGAGAGTCCAAATGTCCATCAACTAATGAATGGATAAAGAAGATGTGGTTGGGGCACCTGGATGGCTCAGTCAGTTCAGCATCCGACTCTTGGTTTTGGCTCAGGTCATGATCTCACAGTGGTTCGTGAGTTCAAGCCCCACATCGGGCTGTGTGTGGAGCCTGCTTGGGATTCTCTCCCCCTCTCTCTCTGCCCCCTGCCCCTGCTCTTGCATGCGCGTTCTCTCTCTCTCAAAATAAACTTAAAAAAAAATTTATTTATGCACATGGAATGTCCTCCAGAATAGATCACATACTGGGACACAAATCAGTCCTCAAGTACAAAAAGACTGAGATCATACCATGCATATTTTTAGACCACAATATGGTGAAACTCTAAATCAATCACAAGAAAAAATTTGGAAAGGTAAACAAATACTTGGAGACTAAAGAACATCTTACTAAAGAATGAATGGGCCAACCAAGAAGTTAAAGAGGAAATTAAAAAGTACATGGAAGCCAATGAAAATGATCATACCACATCCCAAAACCTCAGGGACACAGCAAAGGCGGTTGTAAGAGGGAAGTATATAGCAATCCAGGCCTTCCTAAAGAAGGAAGAAAGGTCTCAGATACATAACCAAATTTACACCTTAAAGAGCTGGAAAAAGAACAGTAAATAAAACCCAAAACCAGCAGAAGACAGGAAATAAAGATTAGAGCAGAAATCAATGCTACCAAAACCAAAAAAACAGAACAAATCAATGAAACCAGAAGCTGGTTCTTTGAAAGAATTAATAAAATTGATAAACCACTAGCCAGTCTGATCAAAAAGAAAAAGGAAAGGACCCAAATAAATAAAATCAAGAATGAAAGAGCAGAGTTCACAACCAAGACAGCAGAAATAAAAACAATAATAAGAGAATATTATGAGCAATTATACACCAATAAAATGGGCAATCTGGAAGAAACGGACAAATTCCTAGAAACATATAAACTACCACAACTGAAACAGGAAGAAATAGAAAATTTGAACAGACCCATAACCAGTAAAGAAATCGAATTACTAATAAAAAAAACACCTCCCCAAAAACAAGAGTCCAGGGCCAGATGGGTTTCCAGGGGAATTTTACCAAACATTTAAGGAGCGTTAACACCTATTCTCTTGAAGCTGTTCCAAAAAATAGAAATGGAAGGAAAACTTCCAAACTCTATGAAGCTAGCATTACCTTGATTCTACAATCAGACAGAGACCCCACTAAAAAGCACTAGTGACCAATTTCCCTGATGAATATGGATGCAAAACCCTCAACTAGGTATTAGCCAACTGGATCCAACAATACATTAAAAAAAATTATTCACCACGACCAAGTGGGATTTATACCTGGGATGCAGGGCTGGTTCAACATCTGCAAATCAATGTGATTCATCACATCAATAAAACAAAGGACAAGAACCACACGATCCTCTCATTAGATGCAGAGAAAGCATTTGACAAAATACAGCATCCTTTCTTCATAAAAACCCTCAAGAAAGTAGGGGTAGAAGGATCATACCTCAAGATCATAAAAGCCATATACGAAAAACCCAATGCTAATATCCTCAGTGGGGAAAAACTGAGATTTCCCCCTAAGGTCAGGAACAAGACAAGGATGTCCACTCTCGCCACTGTTATTCAACACAGTATTGGAAGTCTTAGCCTCAGCAATCAGACAACACAAAGAAATAAAAGGCATCCAAATCAGCCAGGAGGAGGTCAAACTTTCACTCTTCGCAGATGACATGATACTCTATGGAAAACCCAAAAGATTCCACCAAAAAACTGCTAGAACTGATCCATGAATTCAGCAAAGTTGCAGGATGTAAAATCAATGCACAGAAATCAGTTGTATTCCTACACACTAATAATGAAGCAACAGAAAGAGAAACCAAGGAATCAATCCCATTTACAATTGCACCAAAACCCATAAAATACCTAGGAATAAATCTAACCAAAGAGGTGAAAAATCTATACACTGAAAACTATAGCTTATGAAAGAAAATAAAGAAGAGACAAAAAAATGGGAAAATATTTCATGGTCCTGGATAAGAAGAACAAATATTGTTAAAAATGTCAATACTACCCAAAGCAATATACATATTCATTGCAATACCCATCAAAATAACGCCAGCATTCTTCACAGAGCTAGAACAAACTATTCTAAAATTTGCATGAAACCAGAAAAGAACTCAAATAGCCAAAACAATCTTGAAAAAGAGAACCAAAGCTGGAGGCATCACAAACCCGGACTTCAAGCTGAATTACAAAGCTGTAATCATCAAGACAGTATGGTACTGACACAAGAACACTCAGATCAATGGAACAGAATAGAGAACCCAGAAATGGACCCACAAACGTATGGCCAACTAATCTTTGACAAAGCAGGAAAGAATATCCAAGGGAATAAAGACAGTCTCTTCAGCAAATGGTGCTGGGAAAACTGGACAGCAACACACAGAAAAATGAACCTGGACCACTCTCTTACACCATACACAAAAAGAAACTCAAAATGGATGAAAGACCTAAACACAAGACAGGAAGCCATCAAAATCCTAGAGGAGAAAGCAGGCAAAATCCTCTATGATGTCAGCCGTAGCAACTTCTTACTCAACACGTCTCCGGAGGCAAGGGAAACAAAAGCAAAAATGAACTTCTGGGACCTCATCAAGATAAAAAGCTTCTGCACAGCAAAGGAAACAATCAGCAAAACTAAAAGGCAACTGACTGAATGGGAGAAGATATTTGCAAATGACCTTATCAGATAAAGGGTTAGGATCCAAAATCTGTAAGAACTTATCAAACTCAACATGCAAAAGACAAAGAATCCAGTGAAGAAATGGGCAAAAGACATAAATAGACACTTCTCCAAAGAAGACATCCAGATGGCAAACCAACACATGAAAACATGCTCAATATTACTCATCATCAGGGAAATACAAATCAAAACCACAATGAGATACTACCTCACACCAGCCAGAATGGCTAACATTAACAACTCAGGCAACAAAAGATGTTGGGGAGGATGCAGAGAAAGAGGATCTCTTTTGCACTGCTGATGGGAATGCAAACTGGTACAGCCACTCTGGAAAACAGTATGGAGGTTCCTCAAAAAATTAAAAATAGAACTACCCTACAATCCAGCAACTGCACTACTAGGCATTTATCCAAGGGATACGGGTGTGCTGTTTCGAAGGGGCACATGCACCCCAATGTTTATAGCAGTGATATCAACAACAGCCAAAGTATGGAAAGAGCCCAAATGTCCATCAGCAGATGAATGGATAAAGAAGATGTGGTGTGTGTGTGTGTATATATATATGTGTGTGTGTGTGTGTGTGTGTGTGTGTGTGTGTGTGTATGCGTGCGTGTGTGTGTGTGTGTATGCGTGCGTGTGTGTGTGTGTGTGTGTGTATATATATATCCTCGAGAAAGCAGACACACACACACACACACACACACACACACACACAGTGGAGTATTACTCTGCAATCAAGAATGAAATATTCCCATTTGCAACTACGTGGATGGAACTAGAGGGTATTATGCTAAGCAAAATTAGTCAGAGAAAGATATCGTATGACTTCACTCATATGAGGAATTTAAGATACAAAACAGATGAACATAAGAGAAGGGAAGCAAAAATATAAAAACAGGGAGTGGGACAAAACATAAGAGACTCTTAAATATAGAGAACAAACAGAGGGTTACTGGAGGGGTTGTGGGAGATGGGATGGGCTAAGTGGGTAAGGGGCATTAAGGAATCTATTCCTGAAATCACTGTTGCACTATATGCTAAGTAACTTGGATGTAAATTAAAAAAATAAATTAAAAAATTAAAAAAATTTATTTAAAGATGTGTTATATACATATACTTTACAATAGAATATTACTCAGCCAACAAAAAGAATGAAACCTTGCCATTTGCAACAACATGAATAAGCTAGAATACATTATGCTAAGTGAAATAAGTCAATCAGAGAAAGACAAATACCATATGATTTCACTCATATGTCAAATTTAAGAAACGTAACAGAGGAACAATGGGGGGCACAGAGAAGAGAGGAAAACAAACTACAAGGGACTCTTAATGACAGAGAACAAACCATGGTTTGACAGAGGGAGATGGTGGGAGATGGGCTAGATGCGTGACGGGTACTAAGGAAGGCAGTTATGATGAGCACTGGGTGTTGTATGTAAGTGATGAATCACTGAATTCTACTCCTGAAATCAAAATTGCAATGTATTTTAACTAAAATTTACATTTAAAAATGCAAAAATACATACATACATACATACGTAAATAAATAAGGGAGGATTAGGGGTCTTTTGTTTTTTGTAGGGTTTTTTGGGGAAGACTAGTTTTTAGCCCTATCACCCAAATCCTCCTGGTCCTTCAGCACTTAGTCTAACCTTCAGTGCTGCTTCCTGACATCTCTCATTTTCTGCTCTTCCATTATTTAACTCTTTTATTAAACTTATCATGGAAGGGGCAGCTGGGCGGCTCAGTCAGTTAAGCTTCTGACTTTGGCTCAGGTCCTGATCTCATGGTTCATGGGTTCAAGCCCCACATCAGGATCTCTGCTGTCAGCATAGAGCCCGCTTCAGATCCTCTGTCCCCCTTTCTCTACCCCTCCCCTGCTCACATTTTCTCTCTCAAAAATAAATAAATGTTTAAGAAAAAAACTTATCATGTAAGAGTCTTGTCACAATCACGCTGTAAATTTTTACAAGGTAAAAATAAGAATGATGTTGGATTTTTAAAAAATTTCTCTGAATAACCTGCATAGAATTTTATACAAATTTATTTAACAAATATTGGAGACCTCTGCATAAGTGGTGGCTGACATACTACAAATCACAAATAAAGAACAGTAAGAGTTCTAGTATATGATCAAGAGTCATCATCATCAATTTTTTACATATGCTAGGGCCAAAGTTTCATTTAGAAGCCAGTAAAAGCAAATTCAAAAGACAAAAATTGTTCAGTCCTAGATAAGAAAATCAACACCGCACGCAGAACATAGAGATGTTTTCACAACCATGTAATTTTAATAACCAATATCAACAATCATTTAGGGGATAAAAAATAGAGAAGAGAATTTAGAACAACCTTGGTATCTTACCTAAACTGTAAAAATTTTGAAATATAAGAGGAAACACCACATTATAAGACTAACAAGAGAAGTCAGATTGAGATTGACAGATTAGAGAAAAAAAAATAGGAAAGAACAATTGAGAAAGAACAGTTCAGTCACTGACAACAGCGCCTCTCATGTATCACAATATTCCCACACTATACCATGGTAAGCACCATATAAAAACTAATAACCAACAAACAATATTGGTGGGCTGATTGATCAAAAAATACTACCTTATGTTTAATACAGCTGAAGATCATGATCAGGTGTGTCAATCATTTTAATGTTAACTATTTTTGGTTAAAAAGTATGTTTCAGTTATTTAGAAAATCCATTTATATATAATACTATAAATAAATTACTAAAATTCCTAACTTAAGTAAATATATTACCAAATAATTAAAAACCACTGAAGTTAAAAAGAGGCTGCAAGTAGTTTAATCGCCTTAATAAAAAACAGAAAGACTTAAAAGAACAATGTTGGATGTGTATCCAAAATACACAAAGAAATCTTAAAATTCAAGAGTAAGAAAACTCAATCCAAAAAAAAAAAAAGGAAAAAACGTGAAGAGACATTTCAGCAAAGAAGAGATACAGATGGCAAATAAGCACATGAAAACATGCTCAACATCACATATCACTGGAAAATTGCAATTTTAAGTAAGATTCCGCTACACATTTATTAGAAGGGCTAAAATCTACAACACGGACAATATCCAGTATTGGTGAGGATGTGCAGCAACAAGAACTCTCATTCACTGCTGATGGAAATACAAAATGGTATAGCCGCTTTGAAAGACACTTTCTTATAAAATTAAACATCTCCTTATGCTCTTTGGTGTTTACCTAAGCACAATGTAAATTTGTGCCCATACGAAAACCTGCACATGAATGTTTACAACTTTATTCATAATTGTCCAAAACAGGAAGCAACCAAGATATCCTCAATAAGTGAGTAAATCAACTGTGGTATGCCCATACAATGGAACATTATTCAGTGATAAAAAGGAATGATCCATCGAGTCACAAAAAGACATAAAGAAACCTAATTTCACATTGCTAAGTGAAAGAAGCCAATCTGAAAAGGCTACATATTGCATGACTCTCAACTATTTGACATTCTGGAAAAGGTAAAACTATGGAGACTTAAAAAAGGTAAGTGACTGTTAAGAATCCAGAAGGAGGAAAAGAGGGGTACTTAAGTGGAGCACAGGCATTTTTTTTTAAGGCAGTGAAACTAGTTTATTTGATACTGTAATGGTAGATACATACCACTGTGCATTTGCCAAAACCCATACAAAACAGTATGAAGAGTGAACCCTAATATAAACTATGGACTTTACTTAATAATAATGGATGAATATTGGTTACCAAGCATAAGAAATGTACTACACTAATGCAAGATGTTAACTATAGGGAAAAGTGTGGGTGGGGGAATATGGAGGCATATACGAACTACATACTTTTCACTCAATATTTTGGTCAACCTAAAACTGCTCTTAAAAGTAAATCTGTTAGAAAAACAATAACATGAAATAAGGAAATCTGTTAACTTTAAGAGGATTAACCAAAGCAAATTTAACCTTACACCAAAAACATTTAGACAAAAACCACAAAACAAAAATGAAGTGAAAATTCAAAACAACCCATGCCAGTGTGTCTTATCAGCCCATGCCTCATCAAATGAGGATTATAAAACACACCTGATGATAGACCTCAGAAGATTCTGATTAGATCAAATAAAAAAATACAGCAAACAAAATTTATAGACACTGATTCAAAGAAGTACAATACAATCCCATGCTGCAGATTAAAGCAAGTCTACATGGAATATTTCTAGTTCACGAAGAAATGTGTGGTTAGTGAACATAAGAGAGACATTTACCCATCCTAGAATCTACCGTCTTAAAAAAACAAAACAAACACAAAAACCCACTGCTTTTTAAAGATCCCTGGCTCAAACTGTAGTGCCAACAAATAACAGCATGTCCTAAGAATGGATTATGATACTTCCCTATGTTCTAGTATTTCGTTTGACCTATAGTTACTTTAAAAATAGAAATGTCAAGTCTTTAAAAGGCAGGGCAAAGATTCCTTAGGTCAGCACAGACTCCATTCACATACTGATATTACCTGAATGATCTCTCTAGGCACTTCATGTTGTGACTTCTGATGTTTACTATCCTTGGAAATACCATGTGCTTAAGATTAATTCTTAAGCGAGGCAAGTGCCTAGTAATTTCATCATCACTCTTTAGAAGTCATACTGTAGAGCTCCAAATGTAGCCTCCTAACCTGGGATATGTTCTGCCAACTACCTATCTGACAACCACATGAAGCAAGCTAAGACTGAATAATAGATCTCTGAGACAAAGAGATTATTCGATTGATCTTTCACTCAACAAATATTTGCTGAAGGCCTCCTATGTGTTAAGCACTAGTCCAAGTGCTGGGAATATGACCTAGAACAAAATATTAAAATATTTCTGCCCTCATGGTGATTATATTTTTATATGTCTACATGGTCACCATACCATTTCTACTAGGCCCAGCATCCTCCTGATCTTTGGATATGTAGCAAAGGTAACCAGACTGATTGAGTTTATAAAATTATTCTATGTAATTTCAGCATCACTACACATAGTTATTAGTTCTTACCTGGTCCTGTGTTGATAATAACGTAAATAGAGTTTCCAATGCTGCTCTTCGAACTGATGATATAGTGTGATGCAAAAAAGGCCAGACACGTGGAACTAGAACTGTGAGTGACTGCTGAATACTAATAAACAAGACACAAATTAGGCTTACTCATTTTCAGTTGAAATTCTATTGATTCATTTTCTAAATATGTCCCTGTAGACCTCATACCTTTTTTGATGAATAAATTCTAAAAAGGTAGTATTTTCATATGAACGTTCATTTAACATCCTCATTCAAAACTGTTATTATAGCACCAGAATACCCAGAGCAAATGCAGTCATAAATATCAACATTAAGTTCTATGGTACTAATGCCACAAATTACCTTTGTCAAAGTAGAACTTTCCAATATAGCTGCCCTTTTTTCAATCTGTTCTTAGGAAAATGGAACATGTGTCTTAACTGGTAGGCTACACAAAATCAAGATTAATTTTTTCTTCTTTCCCATGGCTAACCCCAATCAGTAACCATTAGATGCACATAACTTATATTCCCCATTGGGGTCATCTCTGCCACATTATCAAATGAGCAAGAGGTGGCATGGTAATAGCTTCGAAATCTGTCATCCTGATTTAGCATTACTAAAGTTAGGAAAACTCAGATTATCTTCCTTCTCACAATTAGAATTTAAATGGAAAAGCAAGCAAAGCCACTTCTAGGCTAACAACTTGGACCATAGAATTCCTGTCATATCCATGAGTCATTTATAAAAACTACCTTGAATTAGGAAATGATTTAGAAATAGCATTTGAAATATATAACTCTAGAAAAAGGCATGAATAAAAAAGAATATGGCAGGTGTTAACTATATGTTCTTTTGTGGTTACCCTCAGGTCTATATTTTAGCATTATTTTCATCACTTGCAGGTTTGTATGAACATCTCTTCTCACATTTATTTACATGTTTAGTAAATTTACTTACAAAATTATTAAACACATGAACAGAGACAAAAAAACAGACTCAAACTATGTAAAAGTATTATAATAAGGTCTTGTTAATAGAGTAACTTTTAACTGTTCATGCTCCAAATGACATGCTGCATTTCTTCTTACATAGCTGGAAAGTATCTGCCAAATATCATAATATGTGAAGCAAATTTCCTAACAGGGCAATTTTGAAAAATAAATACATACAAGCTACATTATTTCACACATTATTGTATTTCATACATTATTTCTGAATTAACAGAATTTTTACTACTTCTTTCATTTCCTTACATTATCTAGCTTTCCTGACACTACTCAAAGTTTTTTTTTGTTTGTTTGTTTTTTTAAGTCCTAAACCCTTTATTTAGGACAGTGGTTAACACAGGCTCACAATCCAAACCCACATCACCCTGTTTTTAAATAAAGGTTTACTGGAACACAGCCATATTCATTCCTTATGCGTTGTCTATGGCTACTATTGAGCTACAATGGCAAAGTTGAGTAGTTTTGACAATGACCATATAACCCACAAAACCAAAAATACCACTATCTGGGCTTTCACAGAAAAAGTTTACCAACTTCTGATTTAGGGTAATTAAAAACTCTTGCATTCTGCAGCTTGAGAAGGGCTTTCACACAGATGAACACATTTAATCCCTATAGCTTTCACTACTAATTGAAATACCTGAATATTAGGAAATCCCATAAATGCACTACCAATTTTTCTCTTCGTTTGCTTTTACAGGCATTTATTTTGCAATTCCAACTTGTAGGTTGTCCTACTGCCCTAAATTCACCCTGAAGTACTCTCAGCAGGGCCAGTATTACTTGAAACATTCTGAACATGTTTTTAATCCACCTATGATTTTCATTAGAAATAGATTTACAGAGCCAGAAATCATTTATAATCATGAGCATATGCACATTCACTAAACATCCTCTCTAGGCTAAGAACAGTAATTAATTTTCTCATCTGTGATTTTTAAAGTTGCATGTGAATTTTTTCTTCTGTATCTCCAAAGAAACTATTAATAGAAATAGTATTATTCAGGAGGCAATCTAACAGGTAGGGAATACATTAATTAGCTGAACTTTATTTCAAGTATCAGGACAGGAAAATAGGTGACACTTTTTGATTTATGTTTTTGGCTTCACTCAACCTCTGTCTTTGGACATTATACTGCATTATTATGTATTATTCCCTTCCTGATAATTACTGAAATCAAGACCAAGAGTTGAAATGAACATTACAAAGAAAAAGTTCACTGAGGAGCAGATTTTGGAAAATGTAATGCTGATGTTCAATGATAATTCTATTAGCTAAATGTCTCTAAAGCTAATGTTCTGTATTCGGACTGGATATGAAAATAATATGCAATGATTAAATTCTTGAAGTTAACTATCACAGGATGAACAAAATGAAGAATTATATAACCAAAGTACCCCAAGGATAAACATGACCTTTTTAAGCTCCTGCCCCAACTATGCTGGTGGCTAGAGAGTAAAGAAAAGGCCAATTTGAAAATAGTAGTCTTTGGCATTGCCAACTCACTTTAAGTGCTGTACTTAAAAATGCCAAACTATTTTATTTTTAGGATTATCTGGAAATGTACGTAAACATTTTTTGCTTTACTAACTACAAATAATTACCTGCATTGTTGGACCTGAGGATAAGTTAATAAGGATGAAAGAAGAGTCATAATACTATTTGTTGAAGCAGTAAGATCATCTAGTTCCAGAAGAGCATCCCATAGTGTATTTATAATGAATGGTACCTACAGGATCAGTTTTTAAGAAAACAGTTATTTTACACAATATACTCACAAGTCATGCAAAATTGTAGTCACTACTGATTCAAAAACATATACAATCCCCATGCCCTTGGATAGTGTCAGTTTTGAGCAAAATTAAAGAGGAGACATTATTTGCCTTTAGTAATTCTCTACCCCTCTTTAAATGCCACTCAACTCTACTTTGGCACTTCCCTTCATACCCAGGCTTAGAACGGGAGGGAGAATTCAGGAAATAAGATAGCCAATACTCTTATTTTATGTAAAAATCTAAAATTGGAAAACAATATAGTATACATACACCAGACATGACCTTCTCTGTAAACTAAAATACTTAAAACGACACTAGTCATCATGAAAAGATAAATTTAGTTTTTGAGTTTTTAAATAAATACTGCTTGCTGCACTTCCAAATGCTGTATACATGTTATGGTTTTGATAATAAAAAAGAAAGACCTTAAAAAAGGCATTTCAAAAAATGAGACCAGATTAAAACAACTTAAAGCCAAAACCAAAATCAAAACAAACACAAATCCCATATGTCTAAAAACCAGGAGTAAAAGAAAGAAATGGTTGCTTTCTTCTCAAGTAAGTTCCTTATATACTCTGTACACAAAGGGGAAGTAGATTAATAGACAAAATTCACTATTCCAAGAATAATATATAATTAAGATTGTATATGTCAGAGGACTATCTGTTATATGAAAAATGGGAGGACAGGATGTCTGGCTGGCTGAGCATGTGACTCTCAATCTTGAGGTTCTAAGTTCAAGCTCCACATTGAATGCAGAGATTACTTAAAAATAAAATCTTCAGTATGGAAACCAATTTGACAATAAATTTCATATTAAAAAAATAAATACGTAAATAAATAAAATCTTTTAAAAAATTGGAGAATGAAGGAGAAAAAAATACTGACTGTTTTTCCTAATACTCTATACCCAAGTGTAAACAAGCTCTATAGAAGAAAATGCAAAAATATTTAATTTACCTTCTGTGTCTGAAGGTCAACAAGGCTTTCTACCACAGGTACTAATGATGCTGCAGCAACAGCTCTGACATCATCATCAAAGTCCTGAAGTCCTTCAATTATTCTAGTTAAAACTTTAGGCAATAAAGTATTAATTACATCCTGTAAAACAGTACATCAAAACAGATTAATTTTCTGTAATGCAATTATTGTGCTTAAAATTTGTTTTATTAAATTTACCATACGAAAGCACAAGTCCCAATCTTTTTTTAAGTTTACGTATTTATTTAAGTAATCTCTATACCCAACGTGGGGCTCAAACTCATGACCCCAGGATCAAGAGTCACATGTTCTTCAACTGAACCAGCCCCGTGCCCCAAAAATCCCAACCTTTAGGGGCACCTGGGTGGTTCAGTCAGTTAAGCATCTGACTTCGGCTCAGGTCATGATCTCGCGGTTCTTGAGTTTGAGCCCCGCATCGGGCTCCATGCTGACAGCTCAGAAGTTCGAGCCTGCTTCAGATTCTGTGTCTCCCTTACTCTCTGCCCCTTCCCCGCTCACACTCACTCTCTCTTGCTCTCTTTCTCTCTCAAAAATAAATAAAACATTTTTTTTAAAAGTCCCAATCTTTATTAAAAAAGAATCACATAAACAAAAAAGAAAAACAACAACAGAAGTCTATTTGTAACTAATCCCATTTGAAAAACCACAACAGTATCAAGTATCTATTAAATGTGACTTAAACCATCAGATGTTTTCGAGGTAAAACTATGAACTCCCTGCGTGAATACATACAGATACATACCGCTATGCTGGACCCTCAATTTCTATTTCTTATTCAACACTAATGACAACCAAAAGGGGTGTGAGAGAAAAGGGCAGGAAAAGCTCTCCTTACTTCCTGCTCTCCATACTTCAATCTATTCTCCTTTCAACCTCCCTAAATAGAGCCAGCCCCCAGAGTCTATTTCTGGGATCATACACAAGGAATCACCCTGAGAATCGGTCTTCCTATGAAACAGGAACAAGTATTCAAACCTAATGAACCATCTTTTGATTTGTACTGAAATTCTTACAGTACCACCTATCTCTAAGCTACTACCTCAAGAAGGCAAATCTTGAAATGCTGGCTCATCTGTAACACTAAGAATCTAAGGTCATTTCATACAATAAAAATAAGAGGGAAAAAACCTCTCCCATACATGCTTCAAAACCTGAAGTGTTTACCTGACGAACTGCCAAAGCATACTTTATTCCTAGCAGACCACCATGTCTAACTTCCCATTGTTCTTGAGTAAGTAATTTAAGAAGCACATCCACAGTCTTATGAACTCCTGTTTCATTCATGTGTTTTAACACCACACCTAATGTCTGAGCACAAGTTTCACGAACTGGTGCCACAACCTATGAATAAGAAAGGAAGAAAACTCATTTACAAAAAAACATATTTTGTTGAATTTGAAATTTGATCGGACAAAGCCTCCCTTAGGTGATACTTACTTCATCAGAAACAAAGTCTCCAAATCTGTCTAATGCAAAAACACAAAGGAGTCTAATAACTAAGTCTTCCAACCACTCTTGATGCTGCTGAATCATCTGTTAAAACAATCATTTTTAATTACCAAAATCATACTTTGTATTGGGGGTTGGGGACACATTAAGTCCAAAATCAAAACTAAAATATTGGTACAGACGGGTTTTGCTGTAGGAACAACAACCAAAATACAGAAAAGTTCCAATTACTACCTTTAATATTAACCACATCGTGTTTATTGATTAATTAGGTTCAAATATACTACACCAAGATCTTTAAGATTCATGAATTCTATTATGTTACTTGCACTCTAAGAGAAATTAAGAAACTACTAAAGGTTGCTCTAATTTCAATTATATCTGTCATGTATCTATTATCTATCCTATTACCTGTGTCTCATGCTACACCAGTCACATTGCTCAATGACCTCTAAACTATCTTCTTACACCTGCTACTCTACTTTCCAATTTTTTGTATCTTGCTCTTATATATTTTTCCACTCAGTGTTTCTGAACAAATCTTTCCCATGAACTCATTCTTTCTGTTAATAAACAGACTTCCTCCTAACCTTTAAACATTTTTCCTCATATTTACCTTTCTATATTTATTTATTTCTCATTTCTATGTCATGGCACAACTCTGTAACTTCCCTGTCTTGAGAAAAGAAGCAAACTACTAAAATCTGTTGATAACTGATCCTTTACTACACTTACCTCTTCTAAAGTGCTATCTCCCATTTTACCACCACTTTTTCCATGAGCTTTAAGGATTTCCCGAAGTCCAGTGCCTGCACCATGCCGAACCTAAAAACAAACAAGACGCAAATGTCAAAGGTTAAATGCTTAAGAAACTGAGTTTAACTTTTCTTCAATATGAAAAAGGGATTCTAGATTTTTAAGAAATCAGAATAAACTAAAGTGGCACTTCAAAAACACGTGTTCTTCTGCTATCCAAGAAAAATTACATGCATTAGTTTCACAATTTTGGTTATGTTGAATTTTTTTAAAATCAAGCTAGGAAAATAACTACCCTAACATCCTTCTGAGATATTAATCTATTTGGCTATGATTTCCCTACCTTTTACCTGCAGTTAGCATTATCCCCAGCAAAAGTGAGGAAAGAATCATGTTGTTCCCTATAGCTCCAACATCAATATTTTAGAAATATATATATTAAAACTAAGTTCCAAAGATACCAGTATAAATGTGAAAGGAAGACAATTCAACTGTCTCATGACTAATGCTTCACTGTCACCCTACAGCATTCTGAAGCATCATCTGGAAGGGAGGAAACAGACCACTGGCACCTCACCCACCCACTTACTTATTCAAGACCCAATTTAAGTTAACACTTGAATAACTTTAAACAGATGTACATCAAGGAGCAGAAAGACCACTAAAAGGTATTCCACAGCAGTGGTTTTAAATTACCCAGAAGCCAACCGAAGTAGGACAGAATGCTTTGAGACCACCAACCCTCAACTTCAATCAGAGGAACCTCACTTTCATCTCTTTTAACATGCTGGGAGATGATCAAGATTTTCTCTGAAGAAATATTTCTGAGACTAAAAAGCTGGTTTGGAAACTATTACTCTTAATCAAATTGTCCTCTTAAAAAGGAAGTTTTTACTATTTGGTAGAGATACGCAAGTCTTTATACCACAGCTAAAAAAATGAAAAGAAACTAATAGTTCTCTAAAGATATATGATCAAAAAGGGTATGAAAGGTGAAAATCAGTCTAAAGTTTTCCACTTAGAAGGTGAGTGATATGAAGTGCCCAGATCAGTGGGAATAGGGACCCTAAAAAAAAAATGATGTTTCACATGGTTCCCTTCATTAGCAAAAAAAAAAAAAAAAAAAAAAATAGAGCTGAGAGAAGCTGTAATGAAGAAATCTTACCTCCCAGGAAGGATTAAAAAGGTCATTGCAAAGTTCTTCACAAAAGCTTTCTAAAGGCCATTCATTTGTCTGAATAAGAAAAACAGAATTACTACTAATTCAAAAGGTCTGTTTTATGCTAACCATTTAAGTAACTTAATAAAAGTGTATTTATTTGTAGGTCTAGTAAAAACATGCTTTAAAAATTATAATAATTAAAATTTTTACTAATGAAGTAAAGATACAATAAAATTTCTCTCAATGGATAGATTATTACCTACTGACACATCAGTATAAAAAAATTATAAACAATTTCAAAAGACACTTTAGGGTATTTCAATAGTACCTCTTCAAGTAAGGAAGAACTGTCTGGAATATTATCAATCAAAACTTTGGAATCATTTGTAGACTGATTAATAACAACATTTGCTATTTTTCGTCTCTTTTCTTCTGGTTCCCCATCAGTGCTATCATTGCTAAAAAATAAAAGTCACCATTTTAAAAAGTGAATAAAGAATAATGTGAACCACAGTGAATGTAAAAGAATACATCATATGAGCACTTGTTTTGCCACATTCATGGTTTACTTAAAACTTCGTATATCAAATAAGTAAGATCAACCATGTAAAAAGTTCTGAGCAGAATATATTCCCCTACTCTCACTAATGAATGTAAAATAGGTTCATGAATTCTTGCTTTCAAACTCAATCACAAATTTAACAGTCTTTCTTTCTTCCTCTCTTCAACCAGCTCTTCTCCTTTTCATTTTAAACTCCCTTGGCCTAACAACCTAAATCTGGCCCAGCTTAACTTTTCTAGGCTTTTCTACCCTAGAGGAAACTAATACACTGAGTAACACACTGTAGTCCTACTAGCTCTTTAAAAAAAAGAGATAAATGACCAATGAAAAATGTGTCCAGAAAATCTGAAGAAATGTTACTTTATGACTAGAAAAAAAATATTGAGGCTAGCGTAATAATAAAACATAACAAATGAGAAGACAAAACCACTTTATTCAGTATTAACAGAAAGGACAATCAGCACAGTTGAGGTACATACAGCACTATTTTCTAAAATATCCCCCGTATCTTAATAATGTGACTTATTTGGCCAACCATTTTTTCTAAAGGTGATGAAAGAGGGGCACCTAGGTGGCTCAGTTGGTTAAGTGTCCAATTCTTGGTTTCAGCTCAGGTCATGATCTTGTGGTTCATGAGTCTGAGCCCCACATCAGGCTCTTAGGCTTTTCGCTGATAGTGCGGAGCCTGCTTGGGATTCTCTCTCCCCCTCTCTCTGCCTCTCCCCCACTTGTGCTATCTCTTAAAACAGACTTATATAAACAAACAAACAAACAAACAAATAAATGTGATGAAAGAAATCTAACCTTCCTCAGTCTCATTCTCTATTACTCTTCCCCTAATTCTCTCCAATCTAGAAACACTGGTTGGCCACCTTACTCTCCTTGAACTTGTTAAGCATTTTTCTCCTTCCAGACATTTGCCCTTATGTTCCCTCTATTTGGAATGTCTTTTCCAAATATTCATAGGACTCGTATCCTCACTCCTTTCAGATCTTTCAAGAAAAGTCACTTCTGTGAATCCCTCCCTGACTATCCTTATCTAAAATTTCAAATTTTCTCCCCACAACACATTTCACATGTTCCTTCCTTGTTTTATCTTTTTCCTACTTAACTCTTATCATTAACATGATATATGCATATATACATATATGTGTGTGTATACATACATATATATATTTACTTATCTTTTAATTTTTTTTAATGTTTATTTATTTTTGCGAGAAAGAGACAGAGCGTAAGATGGGGAGGGGTAGAGAAAGAGGGAGACACAGAATCTGAAGTAGGCTCCAGGCTCTGACCTGTCAGCACAGAGCCTGATGTGGGGCTTGAAATCACGAACCACGAGATCATGACCTGAGCCAAAGTGAAACTCAACCAACTAAGACACCCAGGTGCTCCTACCTTCTTTTTTTTTTTAACGTTTATTTATTTTGAGAAAGAGGGAGAGAGAGAGAGAGACAGAGTGTGAGCAGGGGGTGAGGTAGAGAGAGAAGGAGATACAGAATCTGAAGCAGGCTCAGGCTCTGAGCTATCAGCACAGAGCCCGATGTGGGGCTCCAACTCATGAACTGTGAAATCATGACCTGAGCTGAAGTCAGATGCTTAACCAACTGAGCCACCCAGGCACTCCTACTTATCCTCTTTAAAAAAAAAAAAAAAAAGATTTTATGTTTAAGTAATCTCTACACCCAACATGGAGCTTGAACTTATAACCCTAAGATCAAGAGTTGCATGCTCTACCAACTGAGCCAGCCAGATGCCTCTACTTATTTATCTTCTCCCTTATTCATTTCTTCCTCCAGAATGTAAGCTCCGTGAAGGCAGAATTATCTATTTTATTCACCAATGCATCGTAAAGGCTTAGAACAGTATCTAGCACTCAGAAGGTATTCAGTAAATATTTGTGTAATGAATGAAAAATAAAGTCTACTATTTCTATATTCAAATATTTGGGTAAAAGTGCTTATACAAATAAAGCCAACAGAAATCTATTAGGTTACTATATACAATTCTAATAAGTTGTTTACTTAAAAAACCCTGTAGTTTAATGAAGTTCAATTAAAATTTCATACTGAACAACTTAACAAGTAAAAATTTATACCGAGTAGATGTTTATTATTTACTCCCTGTGCACCTAGTTTTTAAATAAATACTATAAAACACTTACATTTTAGCTTTATATTTATAAACGGAAAAAACAAAAGGTCCTGTCATCTGCAAAAAAAACTTTGTAAGTTTTCATGTGTTTAATTACTCAAACATTTCTAGAACACCATAAAAGATTCTGATTTAACAGAGCTGAATGGGGCATTTTAATGAATGCCCCATTCAGCTCTGTTAAATGAAAATGAAAATCTGCATTTTAACACACCCCTCAAAGTGCTTCTGAACAAGGTTGTTTTGAACCACTCTTTTAGAAATGCTGTTCCAGACCATACACAGATACCACTTTTATTAATTCATTAAAAAAATGTGGACAGTGATTTTATCCAGAGTTCTTTCCTACAAGATTAAGTAAATAAACTTGGATTACTACCTCCTATTTGGTCTAGCCACCAGGCTAAAAGACAGATGATGTAACACTGTGACAGTTCTATACTAATCAATATTCTTAACTTGTGGCCCTTTGGGGCGCCTGGGTGGCTCAGCTGGTTAAGCGTCCGACTTCGGCTCAAGTCATGATCTCGCAGTTCGTGGGTTCGAGCCCCATGTCAGGCTCTGTGCTGACAGGTCAGAACTTGGAGCCTGCTTCGGATTCTGTGTCTTCCTCTCTCTGCCCCTTCTCCCCTTACACTGTCTCTCTCTCTCTCTCTCTCTCTCTCAAACATAAACATTAAAACAAAAACAAAAACAAACTTGTGGCCCTTAGACCACCTCTCTGACTTCACTCGGTCCTACCCTCACCTCCGTCTACTCATCCTAGATATACTGCCTTTCTTTCTGTTTCTTGAATAGTCTATGATTAAGGCATTTACATTTGTTCCCTCTGCCTGGAATGCACTTCCCTCAGAAGATCTTCAGCCCCCAATCAAAGGTCATAATTGGTAAGGAAAAATAAATCTGCATATGTGGCTTATTCTGGGGAAGCTGTCCTAGTCCCTAGTAATAATAAATAATCTCTGACAATTGAGCAAAACAATCCAAATGGTACTCCACAGCTAAAGACAATGTCAGCAAATGTTTTTAAAAAACAGGCAGACACAAATTTAATCTATAAAGCATCACTGTTTTAAATGAATAAGCACAAAATAAAAAATTACTACCTCTTTTCATTAGTTTCCACTGCATCTCTGGATCTCTGTTTTGCAAATAACTTGGCCATTCTTTTAGCTTTGTTCTTTTGTCTACTGCTCATTCCTGCTCGAAATTCTGAGTCAATCAATTCAGCTGCCTGGAGAGTCTAAAAGAATAAAAGAATGCTGAGTTTGAACTTTTGAAGTTAAAATAAATACCCACAGCCTCAGAACAGTACTAAGTCTATAAATTTCACTATATCCAAACTGACCACAGTTTGACAGCTTCATGCTATTCTGTTATATGGTTATTACCACAATTTCACTCTTTTATTCCTTATTTCCTATTCTTCCAATTCTCAGCAGATGTTTGTATGTTTCTTAACTTTTTTTGTCACCGATGTAGCACAAATGTATGATCATAACCCACAGATAGGGTTTTGAAAAGGTGATACTTCAAAATGACCACAGTAATAAAGATGTGGTGGTACACAGATACAGTGGAATATTACTCAGCCATAAAAAAGAACAAAATCTTGCGATTTGCAACAACTGGATAGATCTAGAGTATAACACTATGCAAAATAAGTCAGAGAAAGACAATCACCATGATTTCACTCATATGTGGACTTTAAGAAACAAAACAAAAAAAAGAAAAAGAAAAACCAAAAAACAGATTCTTAATCATAGAGAACAAATTGATGGTACCAGAGGGGAGGTGGGTGGAGGAATGGGTGAAACAGGTGAAAAAGATTAAGAGTACACTTACCTTAACTCCAAGTAACATAGAATTATTGAATCAATACATTGTACACCCAAAACTAATAACACTGTATATTAATTATATTGGATTTAAAATAAAAACAAAACAAACAAAAAAACTGTAATACCACCCTAAAGTTGTAGGAATAAAGACTATTAATTAATATTAATAAATAATTAATATTAATTTCAATATCACCTATTGAAAAAAAATTATAGGCATAAGTGATCCAGCATCCTATAGTCAGCTTAACTCATATTGCTCCTTTTCTCTTAAGCCATCACTATCTACTGTTTTTGCTATCTTTTCCATTCATGGGAGACATTATAAAGGTTGTGAGACAGAAATGCTTTCAGCTCAAGCCTAAAAATCCTTTCTGCCCTTAACTGATTTAAGATTCAACTAAAATTCACTTTGACCACTAATCTGGGTCACTGGTATGGATACCCCGCTATGGTCTTAGTCCAGAGACCAATGGCGCATATACAAGCAATGATAAACCTATGGCAACAAGTAACATTAAGCACCTCCTCCCAAAGGTCCATGACATATAACGCCAACCCAACTTGGATCTCACAAACCTCAAAGTCTCTGCTGCCCATCCTACATACAACTATTCTGTCCATACCCTATCTTCTCTAATATACTTGGCTCATCTTTTTTCTTATACCATACACAATAACCACACTATAATCACATTACTACATTTTTGTTCTCCTTTATTCTATTTTTATTTTTTATTTACACCTCATGCTTCTCTTTGCACCTCATTTCTTTCTGTTTCTTTTATAGTTGTCATATTTTCTGCCTCTTTATACTCTTCTTTTTTCCTCAGGAATGTTCTTTTTTTTTTTTTGTCTGCAAAAGTTATTCATCAACACATACTCCATTAACCCTAAAGAAAGGTTCGAAAATTCTGATGGTTTAGAGAACCAGTATAAAGGAAAAGGCCAAAAGAAAAACAAGATAAGGGTTTCATGACTGCAAAGCAGGAATTCTTAATAAGGACCAGGAAACTCTAAAAAGATACTGCAGTGGCAAAAGGAAAGAATACCAACCCCCTTGAATGTTAGTATTTCAGTTGCATGTGAATTTTTCTTAGGAGAGAGCCACAGCTTTTTTACTGGAGCTTAAGCAGTTTGGGACGTTAAAAAAGCAGCAGCAGCTTGCGAGCATCCAATGGGAATTTGAAGAATGGAGAAAAGGGAGAAATACAGAGCAAAATTATGGTACATCCATAGAACAAAAGAGAATGAAGCTATCAAAAAAATACATGATCTGTATATACTGATATATTCAGCTACATGAAATGGGAAAAGATAAATATGGCTTAAAATACAAATACTTGTGTCTGCATGTACAAGTAGTTCATGAAGGGTTGCCTGTGGGGCATGGGGACATGCATGTCCATCAATTATTAAAAACTTTTTACTTCATATTGTATACCTTTTTTCATTGTTTGAAAATTTTCTTATCATATCTGTTGCTTTGCCAAATAGAATAATAAATCACTGCTCTAAAGATTTCTAATATCATACTAGCCCTTACTATCCTCTACTCTCTCAAACATTTACTCTTTTTTTTTTTTTTTCCACTGAAGAACAAAGGAAAAAGCAATTGGTGCAACTGGGATCTCTCAATAGCAGTGGCTCCAAAAGGCCCACCACAGCTTTTATCTAACAGTCAATCCAGAGTTTATAAGGTAGGCTGAACTTCTGTCTCTTTAGGATCTGTTACCAGAAATCCAATTTATGAAGACACTAAATACTAAATTATGGTGGAACAAGCCGCAATGAGCAACAGCATTTTTTTTTCATTGCAATAACATGGCAAGATGAAGCAAAACGCTTGTATTACTTGCAGTCAAATAACCAAAGATTTTACCTACAGGTTGTTTGTTTACAAGGGCTGTTGAAGTTGGAGTATAATCCAGATCTTCATCATTGAAGAGTTCTTCAGTACTCATTCCAATGGCTTCTCCCATATTAAGACCAAGTTTCTTTTGTAATAGTTTCCGTTGGCGTGCTATCCTCTCTTTAGGATCCACTTCACCTTTAAACAGAAAAGAAATACATTTCCTCCAAATCAGGTAAGAAGTTTTCTAATCAGTGAAGATCAAACTTGATTAAAAGTAAAAAAATTTTAACTATTAAAACACCCCTCTCAGGAGGTGGCTCAGTCAAAGTCCAACTCTTAATTTCGGCTCAGGTAACGATCTCACGGTTCATGGGACCGAGCCCCACGTCAGGATCTGTGCTGACAGCACCGAGTCTGCTTGGGATGCTCTCCCTACCTCTCTCTGCCCCTCCCCTGCTAACACATGCACTTTCTCTCAAAATAAATAAACATTTAAAAACAAACAAAAACCACCCCTCCTGACAATAAAACAAATCATACTCACAATCTGAACATGTCATAAACTCTGTTATCTGACTATGATTGAAAAATAGTGTTCTAGGGGCACCTGGGTGGCTCAGTCGGTGAAGTATCCAACTTCAGCTCACGTCATGATCTCACAGCTCGTGAATTCGAGCCCTGCGTCAGGTCTGTGCTGACAGATGAGAGCCTCGAACCTGTTTCAGATTCTCTTTCTGTCTCTCTCTGCCCCTCCCCATTCACGTACTATCTCTCTCAAATATAAATAAACATTAAAAAGAAAAATAGTGTTCTCGCTAACAAAACATTCTAGGAATTTTCACTGAGATCCCACCATTGCCCCACTATCAATTATCAAGTATATATAAAAGGAGATTCATGCTTATGGAAATAAACCAATCTTATTTACTTATTCATTCATCCATTCTCCACACCCATCATGGAGCTTGAACTCACGACCTTGAGATCAAGAGTTGCATACTTGGGGCACCTGGATGGCTCAATTGGTTAAGTGCCTGACTCTTGATTTTAGCTTAGGTCATGATCTCATGGCTTGTGAGTTCCAGTCCTGCACTGGGCTCTGCGCTGGCAGTGCAGAACCTGCTTGGAATTCTGTCTCTCTCTCTCTCTCTCTCTCTCTCTGCCCCTTCTCCCCTGCTCATGTTCTTCCTCTAACATTAAAAAAAAAAAAAGAGCCTCCAGTCTTTCTAGTTTGAGGAACTAGAGGAAAAAGAGTTAAAGTTCACTATAGCCACTGAAAGGTAAAGAAAACCCAAAAAAGAGAGAGCCAGAGAGAAGACCCAAATTCTGTGAAACCTCAGCCAAAACTCTAGCTTAATTATAAACTATGTGAGCACATGGCAGACTCCAAACAGTCCAGCTAAAGCTAAAAAGTGAAGTGAGATTTGAGCTGTTGCCCATCTCAGAGGAATTGCAATTTGAGTTTCACATAATTAAATGCCTGCTAAAACAAGCAAAAAAAGAAAGAATCAAACCCAAATCTTTTTTCGAAGAATATAACGGAATCCAGCCTAAACAATATATATAGCATTTATCACGTGAGGGGCAGAATTCAAAATTAAGCAACATACAAAGAATCAAAAAATGTATCCCACTCTCAAAAAAAAATTAAGGAAGACCAACTCTGAGATGACCCAGATGTTAGAATTAGAACACATGATTTTTAAACAGCGAGTTTAATAATGGTTAATAAGGAAGATACTGTCACAATGAGAATATAGAATACCTCAATAAAGAAACAAACCATAGGGGCACCTGGGTGGCTCATTCGGTTAAGTGTCACACTCTTTTTTTTTTTTAAGTTTTTTTTTCTTAATGTTTCTTTTTAAGAGAGAGATAGACAGAGTGTGTGAGCAGGGGAGGGGCAGAGAGAGAGGGAGACACAGAATCCAGAGCAGGCTCCAGGCTCCAAACCATCAGCACAGAGCCCAACGCGGGGCTCAAACTCACAGACCGCCAAAGTCGGACACCTTGAACGACTGAGTCACCCAGGTGCCCCAGCATCTGACTCTTGGCTTTGGCTCAGGTCATGATCTCGTGCTTTGTGGGTTTGAGTCCTACATACGACTCCAAGTTGACCATAGGGAGCCTGCTTGGGATTCTCTCTCCCTCTCTGCCCCTCCCCTGCTCATGCTCACTCTCAAAATAAAAAAAAAAAAAAAATTAAAGTTAAAAAAAAAAAGAAAGAAAGAAACAGAAACTATAAAAAAGAAGCTGAAAGAACCATATACTTGTAAAGGGTGAATTATATGATGTGCAAAATATGCCAATAAAGGCATTTAAAAAAAAAAGAAAAGTAGATCTGGACTGAACTATACAGAATCTGAAATTTTAAAAATCAGAGTGGGCCTAACATCTGAATGGAAATATCAGACAAAGCATAAGTGAATTTAAAGATGAGAGGAATAAAAGTACCCAATCTGAAGAACAGGGAGGGGGGAAAAAAGACCTAAAGAAATAAAACCTGAAAATGAGGTTAAAAAAACAATTCTACTTACAATATCATTAAAAGCAAAACTTAAAACTTATACTCTGAAAACTACAAAAATCCTGGTGAAAGAAATTAAAGATCTAAGTAAATGAAAAAACATTCCATGTTCATGGATCATAACACAATTACTATCGTTAAGACTGTAATACTTCCCAAACTGATACAGAGTCACAATTCCTATCAAAATGCCAGCTGACTTTTCTGGAGACACCGAAAAACTGATCCCAAAATTCATATGGAACCAGAAACATCCATAACAATCCTGAAAAAGAAAACAAAACAAAACAAACTGGAGGTTCAAGCTTCTTGATTTTAATACTTATCACAAAGCCAAAGTAACCAGGACAATGAGATACTGGCATAAAGATAGACATCAGTGGAACAGAACTGAGAGTCCAGGAATAAAACTATAGTTCTATGGCCAATTGGTTTTCAACAATGGTGCCAACATCATTAAGTTCTGTTCAAAAAAGGTGTTGACACAACAGGTTAACTACATGCAAAATAATGAAGTTAAACCCTTAACCTCACAACACCACAAAAATTAACTCAAAATGGGTCAAATACATGATAATATAAGAGCTAAAGCTTCAAAACTCTTAGAAAAAACACAGGAGTAAATAACCTTAGATTTGGCAATAGCTTCTTAGACATGACATCAAAAATTTGAAAAAGAAAAGAAAAAGATAAGATGCACTTCATCAAAATTATTAACTTTTGTGCTTCAAAGACTATCATCTAGAAAGTAAAAAGAGAACTCGGAATGGGAGGATATGTTTGTAAGTCACCAATAGGAGATTTGTACTTAGAATATATAAAGAACTCTTACAACTCAATAATAAAAGACAAGTATCTCATTTAAAAAATAGGCAAAGGATATGAATAGACAGTTCAAAGAAGATACACAAACGGTCAATAAACACATGAAAAGATGTTCAATGTCATGAATCATCAGGAACATGCAAGTCAAAACTATAAGATATCACTTCACATTCACTAACTAGTATGGTTATAATCAGTCAGTTAAGAACAAGTGTTGGCAAGGACACGGAGAAATCAAAATCCTCATATACTGCTGATGGAATGTAAAGTGGTAGAGCAAGTTTAGAAAACAGTCTGGCATTTCCTCATATGGTAAAACATAGTTTCCACATGATCAAGCAATTTCACTCTTGGGTAGCCATACAGGAGAAAGGAAAACACGTCCATACAAAAACTTTTACAGTAAACCCCCGGATTGCGAGTAACTTGTTCTGTGAGTATTCTGCAAGACAAACATTTCTAATAAATTTTAACTTGATAAATGAGCAATGTCTTGCAATGCTAGTAGTACATGACACTGAACATCACATGATCACAAATGAGCCAAAGGCGTTCTCTGTTCTCTCTCTCTCTCTCTCTCTCTCTCTCTCTCTCTCTCTCTGCAGGATTGTGGGTGACGGCCTCCCACGCTTGGATGCTCAGTCTCAGGCTGTGGTGTTTGGCAGAAATCAGCGGGTGCAAGCCCTATGTCAGGCTCTGTGCTGACAGTTCAGGGCCTGGAGCCTGCTTGGGATTCTGTATCTCCCTCTCTCTCTGCCCCTCCCCCACTCATGCTCTGTCTCTCTCTAAAAATAAACATTGAAAAAAAAAATAAAAAAGAAATAAAGAAGAGAGTAGCTTAACACCACATCACAATGCCTATGTCATTCACCTTACTTCATCTCATCAAACAGGCATTTTATCATCTCATATCATCACAAGAAGGTGAAGTACAATACAGTAAGATATTTCAAGAGAAATTTCTATAACTTTTATTAAAGTATATTGTTATAATACTTCTATTATTAGATATTGTTGTCAACCTCTTACTATGCCTAATTCATAAACTAAACTTTATCATAGCTTTGTATGTAGAAGAAAAAATGGTATATATAGAGTTTGGTAATATCTACGTTTTCAGGCATCCACTGGAGTCTTGGAATGTATCCTTTATGGATAAGACTACTGTATAAAGTTTCAATTTTGAAACACAGAGTTCTGAAGATCTGCACAACAGTGTAAATGTACTTAATATTATTGAATTATACATTTAAAAATAGTTAAGATGTAAATTTTGTTATCTACAGTCTACCACAATTAAAAAACTGACACATCCTATAACAGGAATAAAAACTATAGAGGGAATCAAAATGAAGTACTTATACTACAAAATGGATAAACCTTGGAAACATTCTGCTAAGAAGCCAGTTGCAAAAGACCATATTTTAGATGATTCCATTGATAAGAACTGTCCAGGATAGGCAAATCTAGAGAGACAGCAAGATGCTTAGGGCCCAGAAAGGGAGGGAAGAAAGACGGGTGTAGGAGGTTGATAGCCAAAGGATACAGGGTTTCTTCTTGAGATAAGGAAAATACTCTAAAACTGACTGCACATATCTATGAATATACTAAACACCACTGAACTGGATACTTTAAAAATGAGTGAATTGTATGGTATGTGAATTATATCTCAACAAAGCTATTTTTTTAAAAATTTAAGTCTGCTCTACCTGGAGAGAAAAACACTAGGTATCCAAAAGCGAAGACTGCTGGATCACAAGTCCATGATACACAGAAGTCCAAAATCAGTCTTCTCATTTCAGGCAAAGTCCTACTGCGGAAAGTAACCCACATAACCGCAAAGGAAAATCAGACTAGCACCTATACAAATCATGTATGTGTCCTTCATATATGAGGAAACAAACAGATGAGATATTTAAAGAAAATCTAATTAGAGGATTTTAAATGAGCACTGTTGAGCATACTGTGACTTATCATCATTAAAATCCAAGTTCCCCCAAAACTGGGGTTTCCAATCCTGGTTACATATCAGAGTCACCTGTGTAGTTTTTTCTTTTAAATACAAAGACCTAGAGCTCTCCACAGACCTATTAAATCAGAATGTCTAAGGTAAGACCAAACACGTATTTTTTTAAGTGACAGGGGGGACACTGACTTTTACCCCTGGATAAGGACCAATGATCTCTGATATGATGACAATAGTAAAATTAGTAAGCTTACTGTTGAGAGAGAACTTTTTTCAAATTGGAAAGTTTTTGAAATGACTTCTACCTCCTACATTAGAAAAACTATGCTTTTCTGGAACTTAACCAAATTCTCCTTTTAATTCTCTCCAAAAATAATTAAACTACAATTGACCCTTGAATAACACACAAGGGTTAGGGACACCAATCCCCCAAGCAGTTAAAAATCTGTGTAACTTCTGAGTCCCCAAAAACTTAACTACTAATAGTCTCCTGTTGATCAGAAACCTCACCAATAACATAAACAATCGATGAACATGTACTTATATATTATACACTACATATTCTTACAATAAGCTAGAGAAAAGAAAAGTGTTATTAAGAAAATCATAAGGAGGGGTGCATGGGTGGCTCAGTAGATTGGGCCTCTGACTTTGGCTCAGGTCATGATCTAGCCATTCCACAGTTTGAGCCCTGCGTCATGCTCCTGAGAGCTGGAAGCCCAGAATCTGTTTCAGATTCTGTGTCCCCCTCTCTCCCTCGGCCCCTCCCCAATTCATGCTCGCTCGCTCTCTCTCTCAAAAATAAAAATAATAAAACCTGAAAAAAAATTAAAAATTAAAAGTCATAAGGAAAACATAATTACAGTACTGTACTATATTTATCAAAGAAAAAAACACATATAAGTGGACCCACACATTTCAAAAACCTATGTTGTTCTGAGGTCAACCAAAGATCTTTCAACAGAAACCATACTGGGGTGCCTTGTGACTCAGTTGAGGGTCTGACTCTTGACTTTGGCTCAGGTCATGATCTCGCGGTCTGTGGGATTGAGCCCCCAAATCCCTGCTTGGGATTCTCTCTCTCCTCTCTGCCCCTTTCCTGCTCCTTCTCTCAAAATAAATAAATTTTAAAAAATAAAAAAAAGGAAGAAAGAAACCATATTAAGAGTTAATAGGTATTTGTATTTTTTTTTTTAATGTTTATTTATTTTTGAGAGACAGAGCAGGGGAGGAGCAGAGAGAGAGGGAGACACAGAATCTTAAGCAGGCTCCAGGCTCTGAGGTGTCAGCACAGAGCCTGATGTGGGGCTCAAACTCAAGGACCACGAGATCATGACCTGAGCTGAAGTCGGACGCTTAACCGACTGAGCCACCCAGGCGCCCTGTTTGCCTTTTTTTTTTTTTTTAAGAGGAACAAGTGAAGATCACTTCATTAACTTAGCTAGACAGATATGCTTTGAGTAATAACTAATTTTATTAGCAACAGAAACTGTTCTCTTTTGGTCTTAGGCAAAAGAGCAACTTATTTACTTACAGAAATCCATCAAAAACATCAAGGTTTTTTCCACTCAAAGCATGAATCCTGAATGGCCAAAACATTATTTTATATCCAGATGGATTCTGTAAGTTTAAAGATAATGGGACAAGTACCAACCCAACATTTATTTTTCATTTTTAGTGTTTGCTTTGGTCACCAGCATGAGTAGATCCAATTATTTAAAATTTAAAACACATGATAAAAAAGAAAACTGTCATACAGTCTCCCAAATGTCCCGAATTGTGAAAACAGTATCACAATCTGTACTAATCCAGGCTTTTAAAATCTACTCAACTGGGAAAACCTGGGTGGCTCAGTCAGTTTTAACCATCTTGAGTTCGGCTCTGGTCATGATCTCACGGTTCATGAATGTGAGCCCCATGTTGCGGTCTGCGCTGACAGCACGGGGCCTGCTAGAGACTCTCTCTCTCTTCTTCCCTCTCTCCTCCTCTCAAAATAAATAAACTTGAAAGAAAAAAATCTATTCAACTGAGGCTCTTGGGTCACACTTTATAATTTCACTAATACATAATAAAATGCCTGTTCAAATACTAGTATGTATATATTAACAATGCACAGATATAGTACAAAGTCACTTAAAAGAAAATATTCATATGGTACATTAGGTCCAAATATTTTTGGTTATCTTCTCCACCCACAGGGCCTCCACCTCCCCAACTGCAAACTTCAGTCAATTTACATTTTGTAACATCTATGTTGATTTTGCATGGCTGATATTATAGCATGCCAAGTAATAAATTAGTCTGTACACACACATTTCAGATTTTCTTCTATCGGACTACTACATACCTGATTTTTCATCTTGTACTTCAAATTCTGCACCAGCAGATCCCAAAAGTGATGCCCCATGCTGTAACAATCTACATATATCAAATCTGTCAAAATTCAAGCGATCTGTAGCAGGTGAATCTTCCATAGCACTTTCTGAAGTAGATTCTAAATGAGGTTGAAAAATATTTAATTTGATTATAAAGTCAAAGTATAGAATGAAAGAAAACAGCATCATGTGGGGTGGTTGGGTAACATTTTAAGACAACTAAAAGGGAGAATTAAGTAGAAAAGCTACTGTGGATTTACTTACGATCAGCTCTTATTTACAAATAAACTATTTAGTTGGAGCCCCCCCACTTCTACAAACTATCAAAATGCCAGTGGGTGTAGGTATAGCTGTTTTTGACTACAAAAGCACATTATATGAAGAAATGTATCCCATATTGAAAAACTTATGCTAAATGCCATACTGTCTCCATTTACTGTTTAACAGTTTGAAAATACCAACGTAATAGCCTGAGTTCATTATAGTGCAAAATTGGAAGACAAACATATTCACATACTATATTCATATATAATAAGCTAATAAGCATCATTCCTCCCTATACCTGAGGAATATCTATGACACAAAGCAAACTATTCATTCAATAGGTCTCCTCATAATATGAGCAAATTATAATCTCCTGGTAAATTGCGAAAATCATACATCCATCTGAGGCCTAAAAGTATCCGTAAAATGTTTTGTATTCCTCCCAAAAAAGGTTATGCCATGATGAATTTGAAAATCTATTGTAACTGTTCACTGACTTAATAATTTACCTAGCAGGTATTTGCATATAATTCATCTATTAAACAAAGCATAATTGCTTTAAATTTTCCAGTGATGATAAGCAACCTTACCATAAATTTTAATGCCGGTGTAACTAATTTATTATTTTATAAAAAGAATCTGAGTTCTAATATCTCTATATACCAAAATAAGCATGGAAATAAGCTGAAAAAGAGGAAGCTCTTTTCTAGAACAAGTTATAACTTCTGGTCATGTATTTCATTTGATGAGGGAAGACAAATTAATATAATCATTCAAAATAACAGGTGCTAGGGGCGCCTGGGTGGCGCAGTCGGTTAAGCGTCCGACTTCAGCCAGGTCACGATCTCGCGGTCCGTGAGTTCGAGCCCCGTGTCGGACTCTGGGCTGATGGCTCAGAACCTGGAGCTTGTTTCCGATTCTGTGTCTCCCTCTCTCTCTAACCCTCCCCCATTCATGCTCTGTCTCTCTCTGTCTCAAAAATAAATAAATGTTAAAAAAAAAAAAATTTCAAAATAACAGGTGCTAGATAATTAAAGCAAAAATTTTAGACAAGCTAAAATGTATAATAAAAGTGAAGTTATCAAAGTGACTTGAAAATTAAAACAGGTTGCACCATATTCTCAATTAAAATGTACACCTTCACAATTTTTTTTTTATGAAATTTATTGTCAAATTGGTTTCCATACCACCCAGTGCTCATCCCAACAGATGCCCTCGTCAATACCCATCACCCACCCTCCATTCCCTCCCACCCCCATCAACCCTCAGATTGTTCTGTTTTTTAAGAGTCTCTTATGGTTTGGCTCCCTCCCTCTCTAACCCTTTTTTTTTTCCTTCCCCACCGCCACGGTCTTCTGGTAAGTTTCTCAGGATCCACATAAGAGTGAAAACATATGGTATCTGTCTCTGTATGATTTATTTCACTTAGCATCACACTCTCCAGTTCCATCCATGTTGCTACAAAGGGCCATATTTCATTCTTCTCATTGCCAAGTAGTATTCCATTGTATATATAAACCACATCTTCTTTATCCATTTGTCAGTTGATGGACATTGAGGCTCTTTCCATAATTTGGCTATTGTTAAAAGTGGTTCTATAAACATTGGGGTACAAGTGCCCCTATGCATCAGTACTCCTGTATCCCTTGGGTAATTCCTAGCAGTGCTATTGCTGGGTCATAGGGTAGATCTATTTTTAATTTTTTGAGGAACCTCCACACTGTTTTCAGAGTGTCTGCACCAGTTTGTATTCCCACCAACAGTGCAAGAGGGTTCCCGTTTCTCCACATCCTCTCCAGCATCTATAGTCTCCTGATTTGTTCATTTTGGCCACTCTGACTGGCGTGAGGCGATATCTGAGTGTGGTTTTGATATATATTTTTCTGATGAGGAGCGACGTTGAGCATCTTTTCATGTGCCTGTTGGCCATCCGGATGTCTTCTTTAGAGAAGTGTCTATTCATGTTTTCTGCCCATTTCTTCACTGGATTATTTGTTTTTCGGGTGTGGAGTTTGGTGAGTTCTTTATAGATTTTGGATACTAGCCTTTTGTCCAATATGTCATTTGCAAATATCTTTTCCCATTCCGTTGGTTGCCTTTTAGTTTTGTTGATTGTTTCCTTTGAAGTGCAGAAGCTTTTTATCTTCATGAGGTCTCAACAGTTCATTTTTGCTTTTAATTCCCTTGCCTGTGGAGATGTGTCAAGTAACAAATTTCTGTGGCTGAGGTCAGAGAGGTCTTTTCCTGCTTTCTCCTCTAGGGTCTTGATGGTTTCCTGTCTCACATTCAGGTCCTTTATCCATTTTGAGTTTATTTTTGTGAATGGTGTAAGAAAGTGGTCTAGTTTCAATCTTCTGCATGTTGCTGTCCAGTTCTCCCAGCACCATTTGTTAAAGAGACGGTATTTTTTCCATTGGATGTTCTTTCCTGCTTTGTCAAAGATTAGTTGGCCATACTTTTGTGGGTCCAATTCTGGAGTCTCTATTCTATTCCATTGATCTATGTGTCTATTTTTGTGCCAAATTTTTATTTTTTTATTTATTTATTTTTTTTTTTAATTTTTTTTTTTTCAACGTTTATTTATTTTTGGGACAGAGAGAGACAGAGCATGAACCGGGGAGGGTCAGAGAGAGAGGGAGACACAGAATCGGAAACAGGCTCCAGGCTCTGAGCCATCAGCCCAGAGCCCGACGCGGGGCTCGAACTCACGGACCGCGAGATCGTGACCTGGCTAAAGTCGGACGCTTAACCGACTGCGCCACCCAGGTGCCCCTGTGCCAAATTTTTAAAAGCATACATTCATTTTTAACTATCATTGCAGGCAGTCAGAAAAATAATTTCCACTACAAGATATCTAAAGGACACATAATTAAAGACCCCTCCAAATATCCATATATAACTGTGCTTAAATTTAAAAAATAATTACACTAGTCTCCCAGTAACAAGAGAAAACACTTTCAAATATTTACACTGCACTGATTTAGTTTCCTTTTTTTTTTTTAAGGACATAAATTCCCTGAGGGAAGCAATAATCTCCATAAATCAAGCATAGAATTAATAATTTAAAAAATATATATGAAAATATAATTTATCTAATATCTTAAAGCATGGTGAAAATCACCTTATTCAGTGTCATTTCCTGACAAAGCTGTACCTGAAAATTAAGGCTTTAAATTAAAACTGTAATTTTTAAAATAGAAAATGTATAGTATAATTAATTCTACAGTTAGATTTTTATTGCAAACTACTTTTACCACTTAAAAGCACCTTGTCGGGTTCTTGGTATTGGATTCCACTCAGGTACATTTTTCACTATAGCTTCAACAGCCTGTCCTGCTGCAATGCGGGTATCCCAATTTGTACTCCTTAAATATATCAACACCTTAAAAAATTAAAAGATACAATAGTTACTCCAAAAAATATTGTTTGTTCAAGGTAGTCAGAATAGAGAAATACAAATTTACTTGTTGTTAATTTATAGTTTAGTACTTGGGCTTTATATATAAATTATAGATATATATGTGAATACATATAAATACATACACCTTGGAATTACTGTTTACAAGATTCTATCATTCACGGGAAATATCACTACACCTTAAAAAAGGGAAACAGGAAACTTTTATTTAAAAAATACTTAAGTGTTGGGGCACCTGGGTGGCTCAGTCGGTTAAGCATCCGACTTCAGCTCAAAGTCATGATCTTGCAGTTTGTGAGTGCGAGCCCCGCACTGGGCTCTGGGCTGGAAGCTCAGAGCCGGCTTCGGATTCTGTGTCTCCCTCCCTCTCTGCCCCTCCCCCGCTCACACTCCGTGTCTCTCTCAAAAATAAATAAACATTAAAAAAAATAAATACTTAAGTGCATTTAAAAAATAACCTAGCTTTTAACATACTAAAAAGTACAATGTGTATTTTCATGACGTCCCATTACTTATTGCAAAGAGTTAAAAAACTAGTATAAAGAATAAGGGCACCTGGGTAGCTCAGTCAATTAAGCATCTGACTCGATTTCAGCTCAGGTCATGATCTCACTGTTTGTAGGATGGAGCCCCATGTCAGGCTCTGCTCTGACAGAGCCTCCTTGAGATTCTCTCCCTCTCTCTCTGACCCTCCCCTGCTCATGCTCTCTGCCTCTCTCTCACAATAAACATTTTTTAAAAACTAGCAGAAAGAATAAATGAGTTAAGCAAGATTGGAAGTTATAAAATCAATATACAAAAATTAATTGTGGGATGCCAGCGTAGCTCAGTCAGTTGAGCTTCCAACGTTTGATTTTGGCTCCTCAGGTCATGATCTCATACAGGTCACAATGTCACACTTCCTAGATCAAGCCCAGGGTCTGGGGTGTCTGGCTCTGGGGTGACAGCTCCAAGCCTGCTTGGGATTCTCTAGCTCCTTATCTTTCTGCCCCTCCCCCACTAGCGAGGGCATACACTCTGTCTCTCAAAGTAAATAAACATTAAAAAAATGAATTGCATTGCAATACACTTTCAATAAACAACTTGAAAATAAAAATTTTTAAATCACATTGTGTTTTTTTTTAATTTTTTTTTTAAAGTTTATTTATTTTTGAGACAGAGAGAAACAGAACATGAATGAGGGAGGGTCAGAGAGAGAGAGGGAGACACAGGGAGGGTCAGAGAGAGAGAATCTGAAACAGGCTCCAGGCTCTGAGCTGTCAGCACAGAGCCCAACGCGGGGCTTGAACTCACGAACTGCGAGATCATGACCTGAGCCGAAGTCAGACGCTTAACTGACTGAGCCACCCAGACGCCCCTGTTTTTTTTTTTTTTTTAAAGAGAGAGTCTACCCACACGAACTGGGGAGGGGCAGAGGGAGAGAGAAACTTAAGCAGGCTTCATACTGAGCACAGAGCCCTGTTGGGGCTGTAGAGATCCCACAACCGTGAGATCATGCATGACCTGAGCCAAAATCAACAGTTGGACACTCAACTGACTGAGCCACCCAGGCCCCTAAAAATCTCATTAATAATAGCATCAAAAAGTATAAAATACTTAAAAATAAACTTAATCCTTAGATCAGTTTTCTAGGTGTGCAGGATGGTTTAGTGTTGGTCTGGCTCTGTTTCATGGACACGAGACACACAAAAAACTTCCATGCTGTTCCACCATCTTGGCTCCCTCCTTAAAAATAAACTTAAAATGCAAGACTCATATACCGAACATTACCAAAAAATTCAAAATAGCATCAAAAGAAATCAAATAAAATCTAAATACGGTAAACAGAAAGACACCTCATGTTCATGGATATAAAGATTTAATACTGTTGGGGCGCATGGGTGGCTCAGCTGGTTAAGCATCTGGCTCTTGATTTCAGTTCAGGTCATGATCTCATGGTTCATGAGTTCGAGCCCCACATCAAGGTTGACAACGCAGAGCCTGCTTGGGATTCTCTTCCTCTTTCTCTGCCCCCACCTGGCTCATGAACACACATGCTCTCTCAAAATAAATAAACTTTAAAACAAAGAAAAAGATTTAATATTGTTAAGATAGTAATACTCCTGAAATTGATCTACTTATTCAACAAAATTCCTATCAAAATCCCAGCTGATATTTTTGCAGAAATGGGCAAGTTGATCCTAAAATTTATATGGAAATGCAAGGGACCCAGAATCACCAAAACAATCTTGAAAAAGAATAATAAAGTTGGTATATTCACACTTCTTGATCTCAAAACTTGCTACAAAGTGGTAGTAATCAAGACAGTGTGGTACTGGCAAAAGGACAGGTATACAGATCAATGGAAAAGAACTGAGAGTCTAAAAATAAAATTGTGTCTATGGTCAACTGACTTTTAAGAAGAATGCCAAGACAATACAATGGAGAAAGAAGAGTTTTTTCCACAAATGGTGCTGGGGCAATAAAATGATGACTGAACACCTACCTTATCCCATACACAAAAATTAACTCAAAATGAGCCATAAATCTAAAAATAACAGCTAAAACTATACAATTCTTAGAAGAAAATACAGAGGTAAACCTTTGGGACCTTGGATCAGGCAAGATTTCTTAGACTGATCCCCAAAGCACAGAGATATGGAAAAAAAAAGGATAAATATGACTTCATCAATATTAATAACTTTTGTACTTCAAAGGATACACTTAAGAAAGTGAAAACACACACAAAAAAAAAAAAAAGAAAAGAAAAGAAAAGAAAGAAAGAAAGAGAAAAGACAACCACAGATTGGAAGAACATATTTGCAAATCAAATACCTGGTAAGGAGCTTCTATCCAAAATATATAAGGAACTCTTACAACTCAATATTAAAAGAACAAATATCCCACTTAAAAATGGGCAAAGAATCTAGACAGTTCAGTCAGTTTATGGTCAATAAACACATAAAACAACATCACTGTCACCAGGAAAATGCAAGTCAAAACTATAATGACATATCATTTCACACTCACTAGTATGGAAATAATCAAAGTCAGTTAATAACAAGCACTGACCAGGATATAGAAAAATTAGATCTCTCAAAAACTGCTGTTAGGAATGTAAAACTATGGAGCCAGTTTGAAAAAGTCTGGCAGGTCCCCAGAAAGTTAAACGTAGTTACTATATGATCCAGCAATTCTATTTGCAGGTATATACCCAAGAGAAATGAAAACATACACCCACACAAAACTTGTATGTGAATTTTCACAGTAGCATTATTCATCAAAGGCCAAAAAATGGAAACAACCCAAATGTCCATCAACTGATGGACAGATAAATAAGATGTGATAGATCCATATAATATATTCATATCATATCCATACAATGGAATATTATTTGACAATAAAAATGGGGAAAAAAGGAATGAAGTAATGAGACACACTTCAATATGAAAGAATCTTAAAAATATTATTTTAAATGAAAGAAACCAGTCATGTTTATATAAAATATTCAGAATAGGCAAATCTATAGGCAGAAAGCAGATTAGGTTGCCTAGGGATGGGTATGGGAGGAGTACTAGAGAATGACTGCTAATGGGCATGAGGTTTCTTTCGGGGGAAATAAAAATATTTTAAAATTAGATTGTGGTGATGATTGCACATATCTAAAATCATTGAGAGGGAACCTGGCTGGCTCAGTCAGTGGATCTTGTAGGTCTTGGAGTTGTAAGTTCGACCCCTACACTGAGTATAAAGATTACTTAAAAATAAAATTTTTTTTTTTAACGTTTATTTTATTTTTGAGACAGAGAGAGACACAGCGTGAACGGGGGAGGGGCGGAGAGAGAGGGAGACACAGAATCGGAAGCAGGCTCCAGGCTCTGAGCCATCAGCCCAGAGCCCAACGCGGGCTCGAACTCGCGGACCGCGAGATCGTGACCTGAGCCGAAGTTGGACGCCTAACCGACCAAGCCACCCAGGCGCCCCAAAAATAAAATCTTAAAAAAAGGTAAAATAATTGAATTGTGCACTTTACATGGGCAAATTGTATGGTATGTACATTATATTTCAATAAGTTTAAAAAACAAAACCAAAAGGCAACAGGAAAACAATGAAGGGAGAAAAAAGAGGATAGGAGGTGAGAAGGTACTAAAGACAAACTTTGCCTCTTTTGGAATTATTTGATGACAGCCAGCAAGCCGGGACCTAAGTTAAGAAGACCAGAACTCACCTGGAAGGCTGGAAACCTTTTCTCAGTTCAGCACAAACTAGTTTTGCTCACTGTTTCCAGTTTCAGCTCATTCAGTCCTCAATCTCTTCCCTTGGGAAGAGAAGAAATGGGTATACCTCTCTATCCCCCTACCTTACACATGAGCATAATGCATCTAATATGCAGTCTTCTCCAGGGACACCTGGATGGCTCAGTCAGTTAAGCGTCTGACTCTTGATTTCAGCCCAGATCATGATCTTGTGGTTTGTAAGATTGAGCCCTACATTGGGCTCTGTGATGATGGTGCAGAGCCTGCTTGGGATTCTCTCTTTCCCTCTCTCTGCCCCTCCCCTGCTTGCATACACACTCTCTCGCAAAATAAACAAACATTTTAGAAATTAAAAAAACAAAACAAAACATGCATCCTTCTCCATTCTGAGAACATGGAGCCTGTGGATGTCAAACCACTGTCTCTTCGTCTACATACTGTTTAGAAAGTACTGATAATATCTAACTGGGAAATATACTGGAAAAGACAGTCACTGTCAGCCCTCATGATAGGAACTATACAGTACAGATTTGTACATTCACAACAGCTTAGAACTCCTACTCATATGAATCAAAGAGAGACAGATGAGAATGAAAGGAGGGGGTAATACCAGCAGGAAGAGAGTTATCTTGGGATTTCTAATGTCTGGGCTATTATATTGCTCTCCCACCCTCCTCCCTACCCAAGCTCCCCAACACACAAAGCGCTCCTGTTTTTATTCTGCATGCCAGAGAATTATTAAGCACATGGAATGTATTGCTTACTATCATACAGGCACACTTCTACAAGTCAACAGAGTTCAATAAATACACAGCCATTGCTTAGGAAGAATATGGGCTAGGATTATGAAAACATTGATCCATCAAAACAGAAAGCCTCCACTTTCAAAACAGGTGATAACGAAAAATGTAATGACAGAGGCTCCTGGATGGCTCAGTCGGTTAAACAACTGACTTCCGCTCAGGTCATGATCTCACAGTTTGCGAGTTCAAACCCGGCGTCGGGCTCTGTGCTATTGGTTCAGAGCCTGGAGCCTGCTTCAAATTGTGTCTCTTTCTCTCTCTGCCCCTCCCCTGCTCACACTCTTGTCTCTGTCTCCCAAAAAATGAATAAATGTTAAAAAAAATTTTTTTTTAATGTAATGACAACTTGCTTCTCATATATTTCAATCATTTCCCATGAGTACTCAATCATCTGAAGACCAACAACTATAATTACTAGCTGTTAAAAACAGGTTAGACCACTAATGAACTAGATTAACAACTTAGCTCATTACCAAACTGGGTCAGATTAAAATTTGTGCCACAGGCAAAAGGTTCTATGTTGTCAAATCCCTTACACAATTAAACCTGATACAAAAAAAAAAGCTAAAATATTTTAAATCTTGTGACAAAAAGATGAAATTTAAAAAAATATTTGGAGACACAGTAAGATATTTAATGGACTCTGAAGACCATAACTGTGACTAAAATAAGACAATTTCTGGGGCACCTGGGTGGCTCAGTCGGTTAAGCATCCGACTTTGGCTCAGGTCATGATCTCACAGTTTGTGAGTTCAAGCCCCGAGATGGGCTCTGTGCTGACAGCTTGGAGCCTGGAGCTGCTTCGGATTCTGTGTCTCCCTCTCTCTCTGCTCCTCCCCTGTGCCTACTCTGGGTCTCTCTCTCTGTCTCTCAAAAATAAACATTAAAATTTTAAATAAATTAGTAAAGAAATAAAAATAAGACAATTTCTATCATTATATTCCTACCCACAGATAAACTTCTACAATAGCATTATACTAAATGGAAAAAAAAAAGGGGGGGTTCTTACTTTAGATAAAAGATTATTTAGTTCATGGGGATGAAGCTTTACCACTTCTCCAAGTTGCTGTGCAGCAGCTTTTCTTGTAACTGGAGTAGTGCCAGTATCCAGTAAGATAAAAAGACGGTCAAGCCTAAAATAACAAAAATATAATGATTATTCTGAAACATGTTTCCTCATAGGTGTAAGCTTGAGTCAACAAATGTATTGAGCATTTATGAAAGAAGACCTATTCTAGGGTTGCAGGAGAAATCTCTACACTCAAGGAACTTGCAATTGGGGGTAGGGTGAGAAGGAAGGCAAGTACACAAATAATTAGAATACAGTGTACAATAACACATATTCCAGAAAAGAAATGCAAAGTGCTTTGAGGAGTGGGAACAGAGGAAGTAAATACTATATATCCCCAACTGTGTAATATTGAAAAGGCTTCATAAAAGAAATAGTATATGGCATGGACTTTCATAGGTCAGCCATGAAGGTCTGGGTTCAAGAAAGAGATGGGACTAGAGCTCTATTTTAGGAAGATTAATCTGGCAGCAGTGTGAAGCATGAAATGTAATGGAAGAAAACTTTTAGAGAATTTTAGTCTAAAAGTGCAGACCTAAACTACCATCATGACTAGAAGCCTAGAAAGAAGTTGGGAGAGACACTGCAGAGGCAAAACACAGTGTAATAAGAAATGTCAAGGAAATGAAAGATTTCTCAGACTCTGGATCTTAGAAAATGAAGAGGTCACTTAAAAAAATGGGAACTAGTAGAGGAAATATTGTGGGAAATGATGACAAGCTTACTAGTGGCGGGGACAGGATAGCTACAAGAAACCAAAAAAGATAGTTGGAATAGAGATGTGAAGTTCAGGAAAAATTGAGACTGCAGGTATATAGGTATATGAAGTCATGTGTGTAGAAGTGACAAATGTGGCAATAAATAAAATCTCTGAGGAAAGAGTTTCCAAAGGCATACAGCATACTGGCACAAATTCTAGAGTCACAACATCACAGTTCAAACTCCAGTTCTACCATTTAATCAATGACTAAAGCTTGGAATATCACAATGCCTTATACCTGGAACAGGTGAGGAGAAGTGGAACACTATGTTCTTTTGGTTTGGGGATACAGGAAAATCCTAAGGTTTTAGAAAGGAGAAAGGCCAAGTCACAAGTAATTACCACCACCTGTCCACCTATCATATATAGGTCTAGCTTTCCTATCACACTACTAATCAGGCTCAGTAATGCAAAGTGAATGCCAGAAGTAATGAAAAGAGCCTCATACTTCATATAGGGAATAAATGGGTACTTTAAAAAACACAGAGGATGGTAAAGTTATATCAACTGCCTAATCCTACACAAAGGGAAATTTAAAGAATACATTTTCAAATTTTATCTAATGAGAAAGAGAAAGCAAGTAAGGTCCCAAAGCTAACCATGAGCATTAAGCATCAATAAACTACAGTGAAGCTTGTATTTTACTTCTGGGATTACAGGTATTTTTCTTTCACAAAGAGCTAAAAAATTACACAACAAAGCTCTAAACGTCTTTTGTAAGATAAACCTATAAGGGCCAAATGAAATGGGCTGGATTGTTCTTTTCTTTTCTCTGGTAGTATTTATCAAACTAGCCAGTCAATAATAAGCACAGAATCATTATAACTAGTAAGAAATAGAACTAAAATCTTTTTCAGTCAAGAACAGTAAGGGTACTTTGAAAAGTTTTCAACTGCTTCAGAACAAAACACTAAGAGGTACGGTTCAAATTTATAGTTAAGGGTATATAGAAAGGACAAATTTCAAGAAAAATATGTGAGGTAATAAAAAAGCCAGTGACAACAAAGAAAAACAGAAACACAACACAGTTTTTGCTTCCGATACAATGAATGGCACACAGAGTGATTATAAAGAAACTGATTTTTGTAAGACACACAAAAATTAACTTACTTTATATATACACCATGTATGGACACAATCCACCTGCTGAAACAATTATTCTCCTTATTAATTCAAGGCTGTCTAAATACTTGCCTTTACCCATTTATTCATCAGGTTTTGCTACAGATTTGGTGAACAGTGACTCAGAAATAGTGGGACAAAAGAATAGGAGAAAAAAAATTTTTGACAACTGGTGTTATTTAAAAAATTCTATGACTGTCAGACCCAAATCCCTTCTCCATAAAATGATCTTCCCCCCATCCCATACATAACGCTCAGAATGCCCCTTGAGTTATTTTCATTTTTAAATCAAGTTGTGATATTAATGTTCATGAGAATCATCTCTGAGCCTCCACAATAAATACTTGCATGTTGCCATTACCATATGATTTTGTCAATGAAATTTGCAAAAAGAGATTTCAAACATCTATGAACAACTTTCTGTAATTATCAAGACAAAAATTCATTTTAAATATTCTATATTAAGGAGTATCTGGCTAGCTTAGTTGGTAGGGCATACGACTCTTGATCTCAGAGTTGTGAGTTCAAGCCTCACGTTAGGCATGGAACCTACTTAAAAAAAAAATCTTTGTATATTATATGGTAGGCAAAATTATCAAAAATTAAATAAGTTTTATTACAAAGAATGATTAGTCTTAGGTCAAATTTATGCTACTCTAAGTGGACTTATATTTGTATATGCTGCATGTCTTTTTTGTAACAATACTGGGCTCTCTTATATGTATACGGTTCATGTAGATTCAAGACTTTCCTGTAGAAAACTGTGGTAAAATGGAAAACAAACTAGACTGAAAGTTAGGAGACCTTTAGAAGTCTTACTGCTGTCACACGTTGGAGGATTCAGGGAAATTTACTTCATTTAACCTCTTATTTTGGAGGGTAAAACTAGATAATTTAGGCATATTTCAGTTTCACATCACTGTGGGGTTTTTTTTTTCCCTTTTTTCTTATGTAATGTAATATTTGTCATATCTCTGACTTATTTGATGTGAAGTTCCTTAGACCTCACCTCTGGAAAGATTTCAACTACTTCATTAATTCTTTTTCCAGGATGGAGATTCTGCTTTTTATGACCAAAAGCAAAGCCGGCTGCAAAATGAACACTGTAAGGAAGTGACACTACCCTGTTTATAAAGTTAAAAGAAAATGGACAGATTGCAACATTTTCCCCCATCATTTCCACCTTCTCCAAGAGGCCATTACCATTCCTCATTCCTTAAAAAAGGAATGCACTACTTCACTGAGTAGATCTCTAAGCTTTGTAACAGATCTCAAGTTCTCTCCTCACTACCTCTAAAGATTGCTCGTTACCCTCATCCTATTTCAAATGGAAAGACAGTCCTCACTTCTTTTTAAGGTTTAGATACTGTCCCACTGTTTCCTTGATATCATCCTCTTCTAGCTTCATTCAATCATCCTTTCTCTAATACCTTAAATCACTGCCTTATTAATCTATTCCCTTCTACCTTTAAATATGCGAAAGTGTGTCTCTAAAGAGAAAATAAATGGCTTGCTCCTCATCTCCTAGTTTACTTTTTCTTTTTTCCTGCCAAGCATCACAAACAAGTGTTTAAAATCACTTCTTTTAGGGACACCTGGGTGGCTCAGTCGGTTAAGCGTCCAGCTCTTGATTTTGGCTCAGGTCATGATCTCGCTTCAGGCTCTGCACTGACAGCATGGAACCTGCTTAGGATTCTCTCTCTGCCTCTCCCCTGCTTGCACGTGCTCTTTCTCATGCACTCGAAATAAGTAAATAAAACATTTTAAGAAATCATTTCTTTCCTCACTATACACAATTTCATCCTTATCAGTCAAGTTTCTGTTCTTCTCTTCTACTAAAATAGCACACCTGATGGGTCACCAATAAACTTGTAAGCTCTAAATCCAATTTTTTAAAGCCCAATTTTCTTGACCTTTCTATAACATCTGATATCAGTAAGTACCCCATTTTTAAGACATTTTTCTTCCTGACTTTTCACAACATTATATTACCTTGTTTCCATCTGAATTCTCCATTTTTCCCCTGGTTTCCCTCTTATTGCTGTCCCATATTCAATCCTTGGCTCCTTACCCCACCAGTTTCTCCCTTAGGAAACTAGGTTATTTGTTTAAACTGTAACAAGGTACAAATAATCCCCAAAACTAGTCTATCTAGGAGCTCTAGTGCCACACTTCCAACTGCCTGGTAAGCATAACCCCCTCGTAACATGATCTTATTGCTAGATTTATAGTACTCTTAAAGTACTCTTTGATCAAATTACTACCTTACCCTAGAACTGTCAATGGCTCACCCTTACCTATCAGACAGTAATCAAAATCAAAAAAAGTATCTCCCAAACATGGGCCTTTTTGGTTTCCACAATTTCATCTATATCATTTCTTCCACTTGGAATGTCTTTTTTTGGTTCAGTTCTTGAGCTAGCTACAACCCATCAAGACTTAAAATCCTTTACCCTTTTGAAACGATGTCAGACTACTGTATTACAGAGGTGAACTCCTGTAATCTACACAAATTCTCATCTTGAGTAGCCATTTTGGTATTTATTATGTTTTGTTTTATGGCACCTCTTACATTAATTTGTCACATGATGTCTTATGCTCGTTAGGCTTCACCTCCTTCAGTGATTCTTTTTGTCTCCCACAATACTTTGCATAGTGTCTCTGCAAAGTCTTTGTTTAGTATTCAAATATTTGCTTAGTTGGTATTTACTAAAATTAAAATTATAAAGAAAAGTACACATTTCTTAGGGCCAAGTTTAGGCACCATTTTTAAGCAAAAAAAATTTGTGTGCTAAAAAAAAGGGGGGGGGGGAGGTGGTGCTATATTAGAATTTTTTTTGCTTCCTTTGAGAAATACCCTTGATCTGTAATACCTATACTATATGAAAACAAGTTGTAAAAATAACAACTGATGCTAAGGCAATGCTTCAGTAAGTGGTAAGATCAGCACAGCAGTACTTCAGCATTCTGAACATCAAGGCAGTTATGCCTGCTCCAAATAGCAAGCTGAAAGAGACCATGAAATGGGTACTGTATTCCTTCAATAATCTCCATACTTTCTAAACTTTCCTTTAGTCCCCTCTACCCAGCTTCACTGGAACCACACTCCTGCCCAAAGACCTTCAACTCCTCTCTAACTAATGCTGATCCCCTCTCACATCCATATAGTTCCTCCTGCCTCTCCTCTCTGCAAAGCCTTTTATCCCAATGCCATGTCATGTAACCTCTGCTCTTCCATCAGCCAACTGTCCAGGGGGTAGTAGATCAGCTCACTCTCTCGTTTAATCCAGGCCTATTTATTCTCACATCTTCCACCTTGGTAGTAGCAAAGCTTGCCTCCCTGAATAGAGGAATGGGGATAAAAGAATGCTTCCTTGGGTTTTGTTTGTTTGTGGAGTTCTCCCTTCCTCTATCCAAAACAGCAGAATAAACACCACACAAAAGGAAGAACAAAGGGGTGAGCAGACCAGGATCTGACAAGAGAGCAGTATGATCTGTTACCCTGGGGTAGCCAGCTATGAGCAAGCAGGGTAAGCATCAGGGTCAGGACTCAATGGAAAAGGCTGGTATAGTGAACTGGTGCGGGAAGGAGAAGGGGCATGAGCCAGGGTCAGTACCATGTTGGAGGGCAGATAGGGCCCTTGGTGAGGGAGAGATGTGATGGAAGCTAAGTGGTCAGAAGAGAAAGGAAGTTAAAAGAAGGGCTAATTGAGGAAACACAGTACTTACACCAATACTTTTTGAGAGAGAGGGAGCGTGCAAGTGGGCAAGCAGGGGGCGGGGGGCAGGGAGAGGAGGAAGGAGGGAGAGAGAGAGAGAGAGAGAAGCAGGGCTTGTGTTCACCAGATTCGGGACTCAAACTCACAAACTGTGAGATCATGATCTAAGCAGAAGTGGATGCTTAACCGACTGAGCCACCCAGGAGCCCCACAATATTTCTTATGGCTAAACCTTCTCTTGCAGAATAGCTAGTAGGGGGGAAAAATGCCATTCTTCATTCTTTGAAGGACAGACAGATGGAGCAGAAAGAGGTAATAGATGTCAAGCTGTATGAAAGGTACCAAAGACTGAAAAAATAAATAAAACATAAGGCAATTATATTTGACAATACCTACTGGTTATGAATTTACTGATAAGAAATCTGGCCCATTTTCAATTTGGACTTTAATTCAGAGAGAATTATACAAGACATGATTCATGTTTTGTTTACCAACCTGTGACTACAGGCAAGTGCTCTAAAGGCTGCCTAGAAAAAAGAAAGAGTACATGGAAGTTTGTAAAGGTTATTCAGGCAGGTGCAACCTAACCCCTCTTCTCTTCAGCTGTTGCATAATGAAGTAAAGATATAAAAAGATATGGAAGAAAATCATAGACATTTTGAACTATATCCTAGGTTACTACTTCATCGCTCATTTATTAAATGAGTATATGTTGGGGCGCCTGGGTGGCTCAGTCGATTAAGCAGCCAACTTTAGCTCAGGTCATGATCTCACAGTCTGTGAGTTCAAACCCTGCGTTGGGCTCTGTGCTGAAAGCTCAGAGCCTGGAGCCTGCTTGCGACTCTGTGTCTCCCTCTCTCTCTGTCCCTCCCCTGCTTGCTCTCTGTCTCTGTCTCTCTCTCAAAAATAATAAACATTTAAAAAAATTATTTTAACAAATAAAAAAATAAAGAAGTATATGTTGTGTTCCCAACTCCTTGGTCATTTGAAGATTAAAGGGGGGAAGAAAAGGTACGGGCGCCTGGCTGGCTCAGTCAGTTGAGCATGCAACTCTTTTTTTTCCCCCCCCAATTCTGGAGGCTTTATTAAATGATTATTTCTTCAGTATGTCAGTTTTTTTGTTTATTTAGGGGCATGACATTGAGCCCAACTCAATCTTTTTTAACACTGTTTTTTTTACTACTGTTGTTGTTTAATTTAAATCCAAGTTAGTTAACATATAGTGTAATAATGATTTCAGGATTTCAGGATTAGAATTTAGTGATTCATCACTTACATATAACACCCAGTAGAGCATGCAACTCTTGATCTCGGCATTGTGAGTTGGAGCCCCAAGTTGGGGGTAGAGATTACTTAAAAAAAAAAAAAAAAAAAAGGCAGGGGGTATAAAAATAACTTCTTCAATCTACTTCCAACCTCAATATTCTCAGAATTTAAATTAAGCATCTTTGAAAAATAGTATAAGGTCAACTAGGAGAATACCTCACCTTAACTAAGAGAATGATCAGTCAAGTCTGTCCAGTTTGTTACACATTTTCACATTTAACAAAAGTCCAGTAAAATTTAAAACAAACTGTTCGAATTTTTTACTTTTCTGTGTGACTTAGGAAATAAGAAAGTAAATACCTGATATGAACACTGTATTATAAAGTCTCACATATTATTATTAAACAAGAAAGTTATGGTCAAAAGAAACAACTTCCAAGAAATTCTCTAGACTGCTGTTTTTAAATGTATACCTTCTAGATCATAACGTGGGTAATCTGAAACTATGTTAATGGCATATTCTTTAAACAAGAAAGATTAGTTAAGACCACAGACAAAACTGAGAATCAATATGAAGATATGAAACCAAACCAAACCCAGGTGGAAGGCCAGGTGCATGCTAGAATAAATTGCATTCCCCCACTACCACAGTAGAACATGAATTTCTTAAAATGGGGATTCCATTTTTGTTCTGTTGTATTTCTAACACCTAGAACATAGAAAGCATTCCACAAATACTCATTAAATGAATGCTGAAAAAGTATAATCAAACTGAGTTATTTTCTCCAGGACATTTTTTTCTAACCTCCATTCTTGATCCATCCATCAAGCTACAGTCTTTTGCATTACTTTATCTTAAAGATAACATCTAGGTTCAATAAAACTATTCTAGACCCAGCAATGGCACTACTAGGTATTTATCCAAGGGAGACAGGTGTGCTGTTTCAAAGGGACACATGCACCCCAATGTTTATAGCAGCACTATCAACAATAGCCAAAGTATGGAATAAGCCCAAATGTCCATCAATGGATGAATGGATAAAGAAAAAGTGGTATACACACACACACACACACACACACACACACACACACACACACACACACACATATACTGGAGTATTACTCAGCAATCAAAAAGAATGCAATCTTGCCATTTGCAACTACGTGGATGGAACTGGAGGGTATTATGCTAAGTGAAATTAGTCAGAGAAAAACAAAAATCATATGACTTCACTCATATGAGGACATCAAGAGACAAAACAGATGAACATAAGGGAAGGGAAATAAAAATAATACAAAAAACAGGGAGGGGGACAAAACATAAGAGACTCATAAATATGGAAAACAAACTGAGGGTTACTGGAAGCGTTGTGGGAGGGGGGATGGGCTAAATGGGTAAGGGGCACTAAGGAATCTACTCCTGAAATCATTGTTGCACTATATGCTAATTTGGATGTAAATTTTAATAATAATTTAAAAATAAATGTATTTGTACCAAAAACAAAAACAAAAATAAAAATTCCAAGATCCACAATTCCAATGGAGAAAAAAAAAAGATAACATCTAGGTTCTTCAGAAGGAATATGTTATTTTTTAAGTTCATACAAAATTGTGCACTTTAATGGCTAAAACGGTGAATTTTATGTTACGTGTATTTTATCACAATTTAACAACAACAAAACCCTTTGAGGAACAAACCAAAGGAAACTATACAGACTGAAATGTAAAAGCTTCTATATACCTCTTCTCCCTCTCCTGGCTTTTTTGTCCCTAACTTTTTTTAAGTATGAAATATTTGACATATTGTAATTTACACTAGTTCCTTCTGTCAATCTTATAATGAATTGAAATTAGCAGTAATGGAGGAAAAGGACTAGCAAACACAAGAAACCTGTGCTGTCCTAGAGATCATGAGTATCATTTTAGCATCTTCTCTGTCAGTAGGAAGGATCCACTGGAACTTCCCCCACATTAAGAAACTTCCTTTTATTTGGCAGAACAGGACTGTTGAAACAATGTTTCTCCGAAGTATCAGCAGTACAGAGAGAATTAACAAAACTGAGCAAAGTTCTGATCAAATGTAGTAATTTGTTTCTTCCATAAGAGGGTATGATCCCTTTTTTCCAGAAACTTCTCTGAACAGTGCATCATTTTCAAATGCAAAAATATGGCACAGACTTCAGATACAAATAATGCAGAGTCTAATAATGCAGGCAAATCATAATTACTGTCTAGACCTTTTAGACATGACCTTTATAGTTTAGATCAATGAGGAAAAATTCTCTAAATTGCATTTTTTTAATTTATATGATCAAGGGAAAAATATGTTCATATTAGCTAGTCAAAGTACAAGGGTCAGTTCAACCAACAGTGGCATAAACTGGCAAAGGTATGATAAACAACCTTAAAAAAAAAATCCTGTAGTAACTTGTGGAAGGTAACATTAACACCCACGGGTTCACCACCTTCTGTAATGAACATAAGTCTTAATTTCTCTAAGGTTGCCTTTACTGTTGATGGCCCAACCAAGTGATAAATGTTACTGGGAGAAAGGTTCACAAGGCAAAACAGCAGCATTCAAAGATTTAACAATTATTATTTCAGCTGTTGGCAAGCAACACTGAAAGCTGTAATGTATATTAATGTCTTTTTGCTGAGGTTGGTTTTGTGGGAGCAAGTAGCTCATGAATGAGCTTAGCTGACTTTCCAGCATTCACATCTTAAGGGCAACATTGTTCTCAACTCCTACATTAAGAGTCTAAAGGAAGGGATGCCTGACTGGCTCAGTCAGAAGAGCATGCAACTCTTGACCTTGGGGTGTCAGGGTCATGAGTTCAAGCCCCACAATGGTGTAGAGATTACTTAGTAAAAACGTTTAAGAAAAGAGTCTAAAGGAGTCGTACATTTTTCAGTAATACTTCTCTGCATTTTACAGAGAACTTCAAATACTACAATTGTATTTGCATTTTTAGAGTATCAAAGCTTGTTTGTAAGACTTACCTCTCCCACAAATTAATAGTTGGCCATGTATTTGATAATTTTGCCACATTCTTACAATTCAATGTACAGTAAAACAAGGCCTTTATAAAACTGTAAGTAGGGTCTAAAAAATTTAATCACAAAGTACAAGGTTGTATTATATCGAATTTGCATTATACAAGACCACACTATCATAGAATTGCACTATATTATAAACTTTTCTGATAACATCATGTTTTTAAAATTATAATCCTGGCTGATATTCAAAGCTATGGTGAAAGTTTGTCCTCCTGGGGAAAAACTATAGCTAAACTACAAGGACTCACTGAAAAACACTGGAAATATTCTACTATATACATAAACTATGGTAAAATCATGACAGCTATTAAAACAAGAAACAAAATCACTCATTCATTTAAAAAAAAAAAAAAGTGTATAGGACACTAAGAGCCAGGCACTCTGCTGGGAATAGAAAGATCAGACATAGTTCCTTCTCTCCAGAGTGCATGTAAATCCAAGCAGGGAGAATAATTAAACAATTACAAAATATGATATTATGACTGACAGAAGTACATATTGGTGCAAGTAACTCAGATGAAGTAAGACTAGAAAAAGCTTCCCTAAGTACATATAAGCTTAGACCCAAAAACCAAGGTTAGACTTGGGGTGGGGGGTAGGAAAGAAATGCTCCAGAAAGAAAGAATGGGAGGTGAGAACACAGATTCAAAATGAAAGGGAAAGAAGAAGAGACAGAGCAAGAGAGGGAGAGAGAGAGAGATGCAAGAGATACAGAGAACCTGATATAAGGTGATGAAGCTAAAAAGGTGAAGCAGGAACCAGATCACAAAGAATCTATTTTGTACTCATGCTAAGGCAAAAGAAAACAACTAAAAGGTTTTAAGCAGAAAAATGACAGTAAAATTTGCATATTAGCAATAATATAGCTGAAGTGAAGAATAAATTAGAGGGGCGCCTGGGTGGCTCTGTCGGTTAAGCGTCAACTTCGGTTCAGGTCATGATCTCACGGTTCATGAAATCAAGCCCTACATCGGCTCTGCGCTGACAGCTTGGAGGCTGCTTGGGATTCACTCTCTCTCCCCCTTTCAAAAATAAATTTAAAAACTTAAAAAAAAAGTTACAAAAAAAAAATTAGAGATGCCATGGGAGGCAGGAAGACAACTGGCTGCTGTTGCAGGTGTCTTGGATTAGAGATGATGGTGGTACGGAGCAGGATTGTTGTAACTGGTATGGAAAGAAAGAAGACTGGCCAGAGAAAGATTGGAAAGATAGATTAACAGGATTGGATTTGGTGACTGGTTGGATGGGGGGAGGAAGAGAGAGGGAGAAATCGTTTATTATTCCCAGATTCCTGAACCTGGCAATTAGAGGGAATGATGGTACCAGCTAATCATTTCCCTTCTGCTGGAAATATTTACAAGGTCCTAAAAATATTACAGTGCAAAAAAATGTTTTAGATATGATTCTGGCAAATATGACTTTTACCTCTTGAGCTATCTTCCACCTATTCTGCATAAAATATCAAAATAAGTCTGTATTCTACAAGCACACACCAACAGGGGAAAAAGGAAATTTAATTAGTAAAGAAACATGCTTAGTGTACAAAGAAGGCCAGCTTGAAATTAAAGTTTGCTATTCAAAGTGAATCTGCAAATTAAAAAGGCAAGGACTGATGGTATCCCAAAACACAGTGTCTCAAAAGTTTCTTCCTTGAATGATCATATTACCAAAATAAACACAGGAATAGCTTTTTCATACAACTAGGACAGGCTTTTTTCTCAAAATTTTTAAAAGTAGAATTTAACAGAATTTTGGCAAAGAATCTACATTAAAAAAGAGCACCACTCTTTGAAATCCAGTATCAAGAACAAAAGACAGCAGCTTTCAAAACCCATTCATTCAGAAATTTAGGTGCCCTAAACTTCTGTAAATAGATTAGCATAGGCCAAGCAGATTAGTCTCTTTTTAAATACTTTCGTTTTGTCTCGACAAAACTACATCCAATACTGTGAAAACGTGGTCTGCTCTAAGAGAAATTTCAAGAGCTACTCATTCTCTTAAACATTGTATCACCTGTTAAACAAATCTCTTATTAAGTGGATGTATCTATGTATTTATAATGTATATATTTACATGAGAGGTAACAAATTAGAAGATACACCTTCCAGTACTTGCAAAAATTTTTAATGCCATTCTATTCTTTCAAGGCAATTTTATATATCCCAAAATAAGAATATCCTCACATTGAATGGATTCAATTAATCTATGAAATAAAAATTAGATGCTCCATTCTACAGGTACCTAGCAACCCCCTTAAATCAACTCCCAGGGACTTCTCCCACACGCGATCTCATCAGTTATCTAGGGAGTCTGTGAGGGGTGGGTTATTCTCTTCACTTGCAAAACAGACAGAGCTTGAGTGTCTATGGTGTCAAGGAAGGTGTCCAATTAACTGTACAAAAATGAATGAAAACTATTTGTTTTCTGAACTATCCTTGCTTCCTTTAGCCTAAGTGGTAGAAAGACCCAGTTCTCACGAAAACTTACTTTATCAACTCTAGTGAACGTGGTGATTCCTGACTGCTACCACAGGGACTATCCCCCTACTTACACTTCCAAAATCAAACCTCTAACAAAGTTTTCCCACCATCCTATCAGACTTTCCTCCCATAGCCTTATGTCTTATTGGTTGGTCTGCAGGTTTCCTAGTCTTTCCTGTTGATAGGCAACATTATTTTAAAATAATTTAAGATCTGTGATAACTTTCACGCCTTAGTTAAGAAAGACGGTGCTAACAGAATAACTTGCCAAAGATTCCTGACGACTGAATGTTTGTTGAACAAAAGAATTATACCGTAAGAAAAAAAGTCCTCATAAAGAACATATCCCTAAAGCCACAAATAATTTCTAACATAATTAGAAGTTCATTTAGACAACAGTAATTCCACGCTCCCAGACCTCGACAGTTATTACCAAGTTTTCCCATGAAATGGAGGTTAGGGATCTGCCTTAGAACACTAAGAGAGGTAACAGGCTCTAGAACTGAAAGAAGGAAGAGAAACCAGAGAAGAGAAGCATGGTGAGGAAAGAGAAACACTAGCTCTAACGTGGCACGGGGTCTATTCAACAAGAAAAAGACATTTTGAACCGATTTACGAGGAGTAACTCGAGCCCAAACCCTCGCAGACGCTGGGGCGAACTCCGAAGTCTGTGGAAGAAGGCGCCCGAGCCCAGTGACAATGGGAACCGACCCTATCTAGGAGTGGGGGCACCGAGAGGGGACCGTGCCTCGCCTGGGCCACCTTCCCGTCCGCTCGTCAGGAGCGAGACCCACCTGGAGACCGCCATGGCCGGGCGCCGGCGGTTCGGAGCTCCCCGCGAGCTACGCGCCGCGCCGCCGAGGCGCTAGTTTCCAGAGAGCGGAGCGGCGCAGGCCCAGGCCGCGGTCAGAGGGGAGCGGCCGGTGCGGCGCGGGGTGTCCCGCCGCGGGCCCTGGAGCATCTGCCCCGCCGCCTGCCCGAACTCGTCCCTGCCGCGGCCGGGGAGCAAGGGTCTGAGGCGGCGGCGGAGGCGGCAGTCCTCCGACCCGCACGACTTCAAACCGGGGGCCCCCAGCCCCGCTCTTTGCTGACGCAGGCGTCGGCACGCCGGACTGAGCGTCAGCGCGCCGGAAGTGACGTCAGCTCACCGCCAGGGCCTTTGCTACGGAGGGTGAGGCCGAGGAGTGCGAGCAGTTTTTGCTTGGCGGCATGCGCCTGGGTGAAAACGTTTGTGGTCATCTGTTTGTCATTAGCGACGCAGGAAAGATAAATAAGGGTCCCCTTATTTCCTAGAAGGGAAAAAAGGCGATTTAGCCAAGGTTCTGGAAGTTCAAAAACTTGGTTTCTAATTCCTTTACTGCCCTCACCCTCATCCCACCAGATTGCTAGAGAACGCAGGATCCGAAAGACCTTGGGCATGATGCTCTGCTCCAGGTGGCGATGCCAGTGGGAGGGGTGAAAGCAATAAAGATCTGCAGTGGCACTTAGGACACGGCTCCGGTGTTTGCCATATTTGCCAGAAGTTATGCGTAGCTATTGTAGGGAAGGTCTTCCGCCAACCATTTTGCCAAACCCAAGTTTGACTTCTTACCTGTTTGTGTTGTAGGTACCATAATTTTCTCAACCAGAGGTAAAAATTTCCAGCCCTCTTTTTTTTTTTTTTTTTTTTTTTTTTTGCTAATGTGGCTATTCAGTCCCTTAGTTCGTTTTGATTTCAAACATTCTTCTGTCACTTAGTGCAGGTCCTTACCACCTTAAACTTGATTTTTATGATAGTGGCCAAAGTATTTCTCCAGCTTCTGTAGTCGAGCCCATCTTAGAGGCCACAAGCAGATGAAGATTCAAAAACACTGCTTTTATCGTGTCACTCTGTATATAAAACTTGTCCATTGGCGTCTCATTACCTGAAGACTCTATGTCTCAACCCCTGAGTCTGGTTTTCATCTATAAAATGAAGCTAGTGAGTACTGTAGAAGGTTATGGAAATAAAATGAGGTCATGTATCTAGGGGAGCTGACAAGAAATTTGTAAACCACAAATTAGTATATTAAGGGGAAAGAAACTAACAAGTGCCTGCTATGTAGTAGGCATTTGGCATGCATTATCTCATAATTCCTAGGCCAACCCTGTAAAGTAAATTTTAATCTTGAATTTAGAGGTGAAGAAACTAACATTAGAAAGTTTAAATAATTTGCCCAAGATCCAAGTTAGTAATATTTACTGTTGTTCATTTATTCAACAAATATTTACTTGGCACCTGCTCTGTGTCAGACACTTCACTAGGCACTGTTTGTACTGTTAGACAACATCTGATTAAGCTGATGTTCAAGTATCTTCACATTTCATGGTCTTTTCACACCTGCCTTCTCAATGTATTTCCCACCACTGAAACTGACAAGCAGGTACCTACTTAACTGATTATGCACTACATTCATTTATTCAGCCAAAATTTAGTATCTACCACTTGCTGACCTCTACTAGAGACTGAAGCTTCAAAAGAAACCAAAACAGACAGGGTGCCCACTCTGGTTGAACTTACACCCTAACGGAAATAAAAAGAGCAAACAGATAAACAAGAAAACATCATGTTTACGGGGCGCCTGGGTGGCTCAGTCGGTTAAGCATACGACTTCAGCTCAGGTCATGATCTCACAGTTCGTGAGTTTGAGTCCTGCATCGGGCTCTGTGCTGACAGCTCAGAGCCTGGAGCCTGCTTCAAATTCTATGTCTCTCTCTTGCTCTGCTCCTCCCCAGCTCATGCCCTGTCTCTCTCTCTCCTTCAAAAATAAATAAAAACATTAAAAAAAAAAACCATCATGTTTATATTCCATGTAAAACCAAATGCTGGGGTAAATTAGACTCTAGGATGATTAGACTCTAGACTGGGTAATAAAGGAAAAACTAGGAGGCACCTAACCTGAGGCATGAATGGCGGGAGGGAGCCAGCTGTGTAAAGATCCGGGGAGACTTTCAGGTAGAGGATACACCTAGTGTAAAAGCCAAGGAGAAGTCTACTGTGTTGGGAAACAAACTGGGAGAGATAGAAAGGGGCCATCGTAAGGAATTTGGATTTCACTCTAGATGCAGTAGAAAGCCATAGGAGAGTTTTAACGTGAATAAAATGATCTGATCTATATTTTAAAAATATGACTCTGTAATAATCCAAGAGGTGAGTAGATATATAGTTCTAAATGACATTTAGAAGAGAGGAAATGACTAATATCATGGGTTTGTAAGGGATGGTGTAATAATCAAATATATTGATGTCAGACTGACTTGATTTTAAATCCTTCCTCACCACACTTAACAGCTGTGTGTCCAGGGGAGCCATGTAACTAACCTTTCTTAGCTTCAATTCTTTCATCTGTGAAATGGGGATAGTAATAGGACCTCTTAGGGTGGTAGTGAGGATTAAATGAGATAATGAATAAAATGCATTTAGCCAAGTGACTGCCACAGTAAGCACGCAAAAATATTATTAATGACATTGATTATTCTTTTTGTTAACTATGTGACCTTGAGCAAGAGACTTAACTTCTATGTCTCCATGTCACCATCTGTGAAATGGGGATGATCATTATACTGGTCCACAACACATATCTGAAATCTCAGTCAGGTGGTTTTCTGAATTTAAAGGTTTTTTTTAAGATTTAGATTTAGATTTTAGGTTCTGATTGGATTTAGTAATCCAATGCATATACCTTGTATTATGTCATACCCCAACAGCTCCTAGGGCAGCACCCTATAATCAAATACATTTATAGCTCTGCAGCAAAATGTATGAATAGCCATATTAACAGGAATAAATCAAAGACTGTAAATAGCTCTATGCCAGGTCAGGTCAGGTTTTGCTGCCAAATGAATTTTTTTAAGTATGGTTTTTAGATCCTTTTCAGTTTCAGAATTGTAAATAATGGATTATGAACCTGTACTCTGTAAAGTTATGGTAAGGATTAAATGAGTGATACATGATACACTTAAAAAATATTAAGTGCTAAATAAATATTAGCTCTTATTTTTTACCAGCAGAAAGGTGGTTTCAAAAATCAATGGAAAAAGAACAAACTATTGAACAAAGAATGATGGAAAATTGGCTCTCCATGTGCGGGGAAAAATCAAATCCCTACTTCATACCATATCTCAAAAGAAATCTCAGATGGATTAAAGTTTTAAAAGTGAAAAACTTCTACTAAAAGTAGAAAAAGTTCTATACTAGGGGTGCCTGGCTGGCTCAGTTGGTAGAGCACGTGACTCTTGATCTCAGGGTTGTGAGTTTAAGCCCCAGGTTGGCTGTAGAACTTACTTTACCAAAAAAAAAAAAAAAAAAAAAAATAGGGGCATCTGGGTGGCTCAGTCAGTTAAGTGCCGGACTTCGGCTCAGGTCATGATCTCATGGTTCGTGGACTTGAGCCCCGTGTCAGGCTCTGTGCCAACAGCTCAGAGCCTGGAGCCTGCTTCGGTTCTCTCTCTCTCTCTCTCTCTCTCTCTCTCTCTCTCTCTGCCCCTCCCCCACTTGTGTGCATGTGCTCTCTCTCTCTCTCTCTCTCAAAAATAAATAAACATTAAAAAAAATTTTCTTAATAAAATAGGGTTGCCTGGGTGGCTCAGTCGGTTAAGCATCCAACTCTGTTTTGGCTCAGGTCATGATCTCATGGTTCGTGAGTTGGAGCCCCACATCAGGCTCTGTGCTGATAGTGCAGAGCCTGCTTGGGATTCTCTCCCTCTCTCTGTGCCCCTCCCCTGCACGTATGCTCGCTCGCTCTCTCTCTCAAAATAAATGGATAAACTTTAAAATTTTTCAATTTCAAGATCCTCAACCTCCGTGTGCATGTTTTCCTCCACCTGTTTATCTCGACCATAGGCATGCATATGGACCTATGGTTGGAGTATTATTCTGGTTCTCCTTTTACACCTCCTTTCACAATTGCCTTTCTCTCAGTTGACTAAAGAAAGGCATAGTTATCATCTATTTCAAATCTCATTTGAGATTTTATATAATATTTACTACATGTACATTTTTATATATTTTTATTTATTCTTATTATTTTTAGTTTTTCCATACCCAATGTGGGGATTGAACTTAACACCCTGAAATCAAGAGTCACATGCTCTACAGACTGAGCCAGCCAGGCACCCCCTAAATTTTTGTTTTTAAAATTTAAGCATGATGCAACACTATGTAGTCCTAATAACTTTGATGTGAAAGTATAGTTAATTTAACTGGATAATCTACACTTTTCTGTTCATATCAAACTCCCTTTGATCACATGAGAAGGAAGGATAAAGTTAGTGGATGTATCATTCCACTATCTTCCCAGCATCCCCTGCAGTTATAGTGGCCACATGACATAGTTCTGGCCAATGAGATATAAGTCTGCTAAGAATTAGTGGGAAGACTTTCTTCTTTCTTGAGACAAACATTACCTCTTACTCCTTTGTTTTCCTGATGTATGATGCCTGGAGGTGAAGCAGCCATCGTTCCAGCTCTCTCAGAAAAGGTTGTCTCAGAAGCTGACTCTATTCTCATCCTCTGGGTAGTCTAAGGATAATTCCATTCCCTTTGCCAATGGTTAGTTTAGTTATGGGTGTGTGACCTAATTCTGCACACTTTGTTGTGAAGTTTGCTGTCAGCTTCTAAGAAAGTCCTTTCCTGTTTTTAAAAAAGAGACTCGTGGAAACCAATTTTCCCTCCATCCCACCCTGTCCCCTTTCCTTGTGTGTTTTGCTTTCGTAATATACAAGTTTTATGGTTTAGTGAGTTCAAGTTTACCTATTTTTTCCTCAATGGTAAATATGATAAGAGATGCATTAAGGAATCCTTTCCTATCCCAAGATCAAATATTCTTCAATATAATTTCCTGATAGTTTTAGAGTTCTGTTTTTCTTTTCTTTTTATTTAAAAACATTTTTAATGTTTATTTATTTATCTTGAGAGAGAGAGAGAGAGAGAGCATGAGCAGAGGAAGGGCAGAGAGAGCGGGAGAGACAGAATCCCAAGCAGGCTCCACACCGTAAGCACAGAGCCTGATGTGGGGCTCAAACTCATGAACCATGAGATCATGACCCGAGTGGGAACCAAGAGCCAGAGGCTTAATCAACTGAGCCACTCAGGTGCCCTTGAAATTGCATTTTTTAAAAAATCTACTTAAGCCTATACATTTCTTGAAAAGTTTTTAGGTATCCTCAGTGGTACATATACTCTAGTTCAAAGACCACTGCTCTAAGGAAGCATTCTTGTACACAAGAAGATCTCTACAAGGGTGTTTACTGCATCATTGTTTATCATATAGAACCTGGAAATGATTTAAATATCCGTCAGTAGAGTGGTGGATAAATTAAATGTAATATAGCCATATAGTGACATGCCAACAGCAGCAATTAAATAAATTAACTAGATCTACATATGCCAATATGGATGAAGCTTGGGATGCCTGGGTGGCTCAGTCAGTTAAGCATCTGACTTTCGATCTCAGCTCAAGTGAAGATTTCACAGTTTGTGAGATTGAGCCCCATGTTGGGTTCTGCTGTGACAGCACAGAGCCTGATTGGGATTCTCTCCCTCTCTGCCGCTCCCCTGCTCTCTCTCTCAAAAATAGATAAATAAACATAAAAAAAATAGATGAAGCTCAAAACCATAAGTAAAAAAAAGCAAGATATGGAACAATATGTATGATATCATAAAATTTCTATAAATTCTAAAAACTATACTTACAAAGCAATAGTATTTATGTTTTTAATTATGAATTCTTTTAAACACACAGAAAAATATAGAGAATAAAATCCACCCAGGTACTTATCCTCCGGGTTTAACATGTGTTAATATTTTACCATATTTGTTTCAGATAAATTTTCAAGAAATTAAAGATGTGGGCGCCTGGGTGGCTCAGTCAGTTAAGCGTCTGACTTCAGCTCAGGTCATGACCTCACACTCTGTGAGTTCGAGCCCCGCATCGGGCTCTGTGAGGACAGCTCGGAGCCTGGAGCCTGCTTCAGATTCTGTGTCTCCCCCTCTCTCTGCCCCTCCCCTGCTCATGCTCTGTCTCTCTCTGTCTCAAAAATAAATAATAACATTTTAAATATTAAAAAAAAAAGATGTAATCAAGGTCTTTTACTCCTCTCTAATCCCATTCTCCTCCCTACCTTCTCAAAAATAACTGTTAGGAAGTTTGTGTGTATACTTCTTGTCCATGTTTTTATCGTTTTGCTATATATATATGTGTGTATCCATAAACAATATGAAGTGTCATTTATAAGCTCATTTTTAATTAACCGATTGATTATCATTATGTTTCTAAGATCTAGTCCATTATACAAAAAGCCATAATTTATTCATTTCTCTACTGACCGATACTTAGGTTTTTCCAATTTTGCATTATTATAAATAAAGCTGCAATGAATATATTTGACATGAACTTTACATATATGTGCATAAACATAAAAAGTTATTACAAGTGGATTGAAAGAATACACCCCAACTTATGATAAAAATTCTGGGCATAGGGTGGGAGGAAAATGGGATTCGGTAGGGATAATGAAAATATAAGAGTTATGTAACATTTTTTTCTTTAAAAAACATGGAACACATATACAACAAGATATTAATATATGTTAATTCTTAATTGTAGGAATATAATTTTTGAATTGCTTTTTTTTTTCTATTTTTACAATTGTTATAAAATATTTCAGGGGCGCCTGGGTGGCGCAGTCGGTTAAGCATCCGACTTCAGCTCAGGTCACAATCTCGCGGTCTGTGAGTTCGAACCCCGCGTCGGGCTCTGGGCTGATGGCTCAGAGCCTGGAGCCTGTTTCCGATTCTGTGTCTCCCTCTCTCTCTGCCCCTCCCCCGTTCATGCTCTGTCTCTCTCTGTCCCAAAAATAAATAAACGTTGAAAAAAAAAAATTTAAAAAAAAAAAAAAAAAAAAAGAAAAAAAAAATTTCAAAAATACAGAAATGTTGAAAAAAATTATGCAGTGAACACCCATATACCTACCACCTAGATTCCACAGTTAACATTTTACTATATTTGCTTTATAACATAACTGTCTACTCCTCATGTCTTTCTATTCATATCATCCAGATTTTTTTTTATACATTTAAAAACAAGTTGCCAGCATCAATACATTTTATCCCTAAACACAAAACATGGATATCATTAACTTAGGTGGAATAATTGTTTACAGGTTTGGCTTCTTTTTTAGGTAAAACTGACATGTAATAAAATATATAAATCTTAGGTGTTACCTACACCTCTACCAAAATATAATATGTTGCCCTAGAAATATATAACCCCTAGAAAGTTCCTTTATATCCCTTCGTGGCTAACACAAGCCATCATTCATCCCCCAGAGGCAGCTCTGTTCTGATTTTTTCTCCACCATTGATTAGTTTTGTTTGCTCTTGAACTTCATATAGATGCAATCATACATTTTGTGTCTGTGTTTTGTTGTCCGGCTTCATTTGATCAACGCTACGGTTTTAAGATTAATCTCAAAATTGTTGCATGCTGTAGCAGTTCATTCCTTTTTACAAACAGATAATAAACAGATTTCTTATTACAATTTGTTTATCCACTCACTTGTTGATGGATAATTAGTTTGTTTCCACTTTGAGTCTATTACAATGAATAAAGTACTATGAACATTCTTTTACCTGTCTTTTTGTGGTCATACATTTTCATTTACTTTGGGTAGATATCTAGAAGTAGAATGGTTGGATCATAAAGTATTTAACTCTATAAGAAAATGTCAAGCAGTTTTCTAATGTGATTGTACCACTTTATACTCCAACCAGCAATGTGTGAGAGTTCAAGCAATCAACTTTTTGCCTTGAACACTGTATTAGGTACAAAAGAACTAAAAAAATCATCTTGTCTAAAAACTTTACAATATAATTTGCAAGATTAGGCAAATACAGATAAAACAAATGAAATTTGAATATTCAACTGTGCAAAGGTGATTTTACATACAGAAAGAATTATGTGGTCTTTTTTTTTTCCCCCCTCCCAGAAATATTATGTGGTCTTAAGATGCCTGCAGCACCTGGCTGGCTCAGTTGATAGAGCATGCAACTCTTGATCTCCACTCACAGTCATGAGTTTGAAGTTCCACGTTGGGTGTAGAGATTACTTTAAAAAGGAAAGAAAACGGGGTACCTGGGTGACTCAGTTGTCTGGGCGTCTGACTCGGGCTTGGGTCATGATCTCACAGTTTGTGAGTTTGAGCCCCGCATCGGGCTTTGTGCTGACAGTTCGGAGCCTGGAGCCTGCTTTGGATTCTGTGTCTCCCTGTCTCTCTGTTCCTCCCCCACTTGCACTCTGTCTCTCTGTCTCTCTCTCAAAAACAAAGATTTTTTTAAAAAATTAAAAAGGAAAGAAAAAAAAACAAAATGCAGGAGGCCTATCACCTCAGAAATTTATTGAGTCAGGTGCTGCAGCTAACCTCTAGGAGAAGGGAAGGAGGTAGCGCATAGACTGTTCCTTATGGTAATATATTTCCTTCCTACAGTTCACAGGGCAGGACTAAGCAGCTAATCACTGAAATTATCAAGAAATTCATCCCATTCCAAACTATTAGGTAGCCTAGTATGAATCCAAACAGCCCCGTTGGATCATTGATGCGAACAAGATCATTTTTAAAATCAATATTAAGACACATATTTCATGTTTTCTTACATATGTCTCATCACGATATTTTAAATAGTGTCTTCCCTTGGACTACATCAAAATTTAAAACTTTTGTGCATCAAGAGACACTATCCACAGAGTGAAAGGCAACCTATAGAATGGGAGAAAATATTGTAAGTCATATATCCATAGGAGGTTAATATCGAGGAGCGCCCACCTGGCTCAGTTGTTGGAGTATGTAACTCTTGATCTTGAGGTTGTGGGTTTGAGCACCATGTTGGTTGTAGAGATTCCTTAAAAATAAAATCTTTAAAAATATTTTGAAAAAGAGGTTATCATCTAGATATATAAAGAACTCCTACAACTCAAAGACAACAACAAAAACAACCTGATTAAAAAATGGGCAAAGGACTTCAAGAGGTCCAGGTTCTGCTGAGGTCATGATCTCACGGTTCATGGGTTCAAGCTCGTCATCCGGCTCAGTGCTGGCAGCAGGGAGTCTGCTTGGGATTCTCTCTCTCTGCCCTTCCTCTGCTCTCTCTCTCTCAAAAATAAATAAATTAAAAAAAAAAACCCACAAGGAGATGTCAATTCACACTTATTAGGATGGCTATTATAATAACAAAACCAAGCAAGCAAGCAAACAATAAAATAACAAGCATTGACAAGGATTTGGAGAAATTGGAACACTTGTGCACTGTTACAGGGATTGTAAAATGGTGCACCCATTATGGGAACAGTATGGGGTTTCCTCAAAAAGTTAAAAATAAAATTACCATATGATCCATTAATTCCACTCCGGGTATATTCCCAAAAGAATTGAAGGCAGGAATTCAAACAGATATTTGTGCAGCCATGTTCAGAGAAGCATCATTCACAAGAGCCAAAAGGTGGAAGAAACTCAAGAGCCCATCAATAGACGAATGGACAAACGAGATGTGGTGTATACAAACAGTGAAGTATTACTCCGCCTTAAATAAGAAGGACATTCTGACAAATGCTATAGCAAGGAATAACCTTGAAGACATTATACAAAGTGAAGTAAGCCAGTCATAAAAGGACAGATACTATCTAATTCCACTTACAGGAGGTACCCAGAATAGTCAAATTCCTAGAAATAGAAAGTTGAACGCCCCTTGCCAGGAGGTGAAGGAAGGCAAGGCATGAGGAGTTACTGTGTAATGGGTACATTTGGAAGACAAGAAAATGTTCTGGAGATGGAGGGAGCTGATGGTTGCACAACAGTGTGAATGTACTTGTGCTGCTGAACTGTGCACTGAAAGATGTTTAAAATGGTAAATTTTGTGATATGTATATTTTACCACAGTTAATAAAAAGTAACTTGTAGTAAGACATTACCCCTCTCTGACGTGGCAGAGCACATCTGTGTATCCTTTTTCCTCGGGGAACAATATTTCTGACAATGCCTCTGGAATCGCTCTCTTAAGGATTAGGACTTTTCAAATTAATCAACTTTTTCATTGTAATTAGTACAGAATGTCACAAGATGTCACTCTTTAGCTGAGAAACGATTCCAATTCCTTTCAGTAGCCGATCAGAAGTAATGCCAGAGCAACAGACAAGTCTGTAACTCTCCTTAGCGGTGCTTTACTCTACAAACATGGTTTTCTGGGAAAGAGAGAAGTTTCCATTTTTGAAGTATATTAATATGCTACTCTTGTTTATGAAACTTACATTAATATTTGTTAACTGCATAGGTACTAACTGCTTTTCATTAAACATCGAATTGATATAACAAAGACATAAATGACTTTGAAAGTGATAATGTAATACAAAACTGAAATGTAAAGGTTATTGATCGCTGAAAGCTTGTGGCTTTATCGCTAAATGATGTGTGACCTTGGGTAAGTCATTTAATCTGTCTGATCTCACCAGAGATAAAAAATTTCCATTCTTAGATCAGTATAGACTACTATATATTTAATATATACTAACATATATTTAAATTCATTCTTCTAATTCTGAAATATTTTGGTTTTTATAAGTGATCAAATTATAACTGTTCAAATACAATACCAAAAAGGAGTTCAGTCATAGAAAATACTGTCTGCAGTAAAACACTAGGAAATATAATGAGACTTCTTGACATCTTGGGTAGTTATTTTAGGAAAATACTCACATGTATAGAACAATTATAAAGTGTTACAAACTCTTGAAATGAAAAAACACATGTGTTACTGAGAACATTTTTTAAAAGATGGAATATTTTAAGCTTTGCTTAAATATAAAATTTTCAAGATTCAAGAATACATTAACTCTTAAAGATGACAGCATTTGAATTGGTAATATTACCTTGTAACTATAATCCAAATAAGTTATTTTTTTAAACTTCTAATTTTTGCAAGCAGTTTTATAATTGATTTATAATACTTAAAAATAATAAAAAGCCCAAATGCCCATCTCTGGGTGAACTGCAGGACACTATGGTATATTAATAAACTAGGATACATTTTTATTAGTACATTTTATTATTTTTATTCAGATTACATTATTAGGATAAGGAACACTACGGAAGTGCTGGGTGAAAATATAGAACTCAGAATGATATGAAGAGAGTGCAATGCCTGGTTTAGAACACGGACAGTTGTTTTGTTTCTAACATGAAATTTTTTATTAACTCTTAAAATTTAGATCTGTTTAACTTTATGTTCGGATGGTTAAATATGTAAAAGAAAAGAATGACTTGTTAAAATTTGCATGATTATTTTAAACATGGGAAGCTAAACACAAGATGTATATTTCATGCCACAGTGTCACTTCTATCATACATTTGGGGTGTGTATGTGTGTGGTGGTGGGAAATCTCCCAGTGTGAGAGAAGTCTGGGAGGGGCACAGTGGGGGAGGCCCCTCCTGTCCCATTCATAACACGTTCATTCACTGGGAGCCGGCTAAGACCGACTAATCTCTCACGCAGTCATTCCCTCTACCCTAATAAAGATCCACCACCTCTCCTAGAACTCGGTAAGTCCAAAGTGCAGTCAAAACGCATGTTTCCCAGAAATAATCTGAAATGTTTTTGTAGATAGTTTACTGGAGGGTGAAGAAGGGAGGGGGTGGAAGCGGCAATTTTCAGGCATCGCTTTCTTTTCGTCTTCGCGCAGGGTTTCAAAAAGATTTAAAACGATTTTTCAGACAGTAAGCGATTTTCTCAGAGGGCCTCTCTCAGGCTGCTGTGGGAAGGGGAATTCGTAGATGGTTTGCAGCAGCGGTCTCTGCTTCTGTGCCCAGGTCCGCGGGACGCTGCTCTCCTGGCCCTGCCACCACTGAAGCGCCCAGGCGTCCCGAAAGATCCGACCTGAGCGCAGACCCCGCGGACCATGAGTCCTCGGAGGCAGCGAGCGTCGGTCCCGCTGCTGCTGCTGCCGCTGCTGCTGCTGGGCGGCTGCCTCCTCGTGGACGCCCGGAGAGACAAGGGGGCGGCAGGCAGCGCGGCCCAGCCGGCCCCGGGTCCCGCGGGCGGCTCCTCCGGCCGCTTCGTCAGCCCCGAGCGGCACGCGTGCAGCTGGCAGCTCCTGCTGCCCGCCCCGGGGCCCGCTGCGGGCAGCGAGCTGACGCTGCGCTGCCAGGACCCGGACGGGGCGCGCCACCAGTGCGCCTACCGCGGGGAGCCGGAGCGCTGCGCCGCCTACGCAGTCCGCGGCGCGCACTACTGGAAGCAGGTGCTGGGCGGGCTGCGCAAGAAGCGGCGGCCGTGCCAGGACCCCGCTCCGCTCAAGGCTCGCGTGTGCGCGGGCAAGAAGGGCCACGGCGCTGAGCTGCGCCTGGTGCCCCACGCGTCCTCACCCGCGCGCCCCACTGCGGCGGGATTCCCCCCGGATCCCAAGCCCCGCGCCAGGAGCCGGGGGCGCCTCCGGGAGCCCGTGCCCGGCCCCTCCGGAGGGGCCCGACTTCCCGCCGGCGCGTCTCCCAGAGGGAAGCCGTCTGAGACCAACGGCGGCAAGAGGAAGGCGGCCTCGGACCCAGACCAGGAGCGACCCCTGGGGACCGGGCCCGATCCCGACGGGCTGGACGAGAACGCGAAGCTCACGGAGACCTACTGTGCTGAGAAGTGGCATTCCCTCTGCAACTTCTTTGTCAATTTCTGGAATGGCTGAGGCTGCCCGCCTGGGGAGGAACCTGGGTGGGGGGAGGTACGCAGCCGGGGAGGAGAAGTTAAGGGCATCTTAGGCCAGGAGATAAGGGATGGAGAGTGGGGAGGAGTCCAGGTTCTAGAATGGGGCGAGGGGGTGGGAGGGCGTGGGCCTTGGGATGAGAGTGTAAGGGGTATGGAGAATCTCTGAGACAGCAGAGACGTTAAACATTTTTGAAGAGTCTCAACCCTGATTAAGAGCAGAAAAAATAGTGGAAACAGAAGTAGGCATACCTTAAATGTGCAAAAACTGTAGACTGGGGAGAGAGACAGGAGTACAGAGGGAGGCTGGAAAAAAACTAAGGGGGGAAAAGTGAGGAGAGTGATGTAAATCTCATGTGGGAAGCAGGATAAAACATGTACTGTTTAACACATTTGTATTAAAATGTAATCAGGATCTATTGATACCCTGAGCCAGGTTGAATTGTTTAGTGACTTCTCACCCAATCAGCTGACGAGATTCCCAACTCTTTTTTATTCTCCCCCTTTTGGAATTAGTATGAACTTGGGTACTGCTTCGTGTCATAGATGACCTCTATTGGGATAGAAGCCATTCAGAGGTCAAAATTGCCTCCAATGAAAAGATTTTCAGGATGGTTGCCCTTGAATTCTTTTAGAAGTGTTACTTTTAAGCAGAGGGATGCCTTATGTTCTGAAATTTTCCCATTAATCTTCTAAATTCAGGGGTGGATTGTAGTGCTCCAGTAGGTTTTAAAAAAGAATCCTCTTTACATTTGACCATATATTTTTTAAAAAGCTGAAATTAAGTATATATCTCAGAGTCATTTGGACCATTATGGAAGTTGTATCTGTTTCATGTAATTAATTGTTAACATATTTCATTTTAAGTAAGATGCGATGATAACTTTGCACATGTTAGGTGCTCAATAAAGACTGTATGGATAACTTGAAAGAGCTGGCAGGGCAATGGAAATTCTGACTGCATTTGATATAGTTCTGAGTGTAGCTTGAAGTAAGTTCCCAAACATCTCTTGAATGGTAAGGAAAAGACAAGAAGTCTGCATAAAGCAGGAGTGTCAAACTGGCAAACCTTGGGTTGTATCATTGTTCTTTTGGCCTGCATGTGGTTCTCTCAGTTTTCCTCTCTTCTTCCTCCCTCTCAATTTGGAGGTGTTGCCAGCATTTAAAAATTAAATAATTTCATATAAAAATTAAGATTTCTGAATTCTCTTAAAAAATCAGATCTATACATGTTTTGATCTACCTTCCAACAAGGCAACCATTGGCTGACACTGAATATTGGCTGCCCATTGTAGTTCAGGCATGTTGTGTAGAGTTTTCTGCTGTGCCTAGAAATCTTATCTGTAAACTTTATTCATTCATATTACAGGCCTGAGCCCATGGGACTTTTAAGCCACTGCTAGATATAAGGTTACCTTTTTCTGACCTTCTGTTCTTCTCACACCCACTCCTTTAAAACAGTGGTAAATGCAACAATCTTACAGATACCGAACCTCTCCTGAACTTTCTTTGACCAGCCTTTAAGAAATGTTAGCTATGTCTCACCTTTCTGTACCTTCTTGTATTCACACAATTGGCAAAACATTCGGACTGCACATGGTTTCAGGCCAGGTTTATGAGGCCACATTCTGAGTAACGTTGACCATTAGATAAAATTCATCTTGACCGTGGAAAGGAAGTTCAGAGTAGTTAGAGACCACTCCCTTAAGACTGGGGCCAGGGGGCGCCTGGGTGGCTCAGTCAGTTAAGTGTCCGACTTCCTCTTGGGTCATGATCTCGCGGTCCGTGAGTTCGAGCCCCGCGTCGGGCTCTGTGCTGACAGCTCAGAGCCTGGAGCCTGTTTCAGATTCTGTGTCTCCCTCTCTCTGACCCTCCCCCGTTCATGCTCTGTCTCTCTCTGTCTCAAAAATAAATAAACGTTAAAAAAAAATTAAAAAAAAAAAAAAAAAAAAAAAGACTGGGGCCAGTATACACTTCCTCTAAAAAGGTTGGCAAAATTTGGGTGTCATCAGAGAAGGAGATTAGAAACGAAACACCACTGTCTAGAACCATAGCGAGAATCATGGTTTTACCTCTTGAAACAAGACAAATGCCAATCCTTCCTGTGTGCCCTTTGACAGTCTGATGGATGAGCTTACCTCCATGAAAGAAGGAAAGGCCAAACTCTAGGCCCAAGTACACAGTGCAGATTGCTCCCGCTTCTGCTCCTTTATTCTTTGAGAAAAACTATACCAGGACTTCATCTCAAGAACAGAAATCGGACGGATAGAAGCCAGTTGCTTGCAGTGAAAGAGAAATGGACAGACCCTGCCCCCAGCTTCTGGAGTGACTTTGGCTATGTACATTGAGGAGAGTTAGGCCAGGTTAAATCTGAGGTCCCTATGGCACCGCTACTCTCACTCCAGAATCCTATACATAGTTTTGCATAGTGATAACTGCATGTGAAAATCAACATGTCCTCTCTGTAGAGTACCACATGTTATATACCAAGGAAGAAGAGTTCCAGAGAAAGACAACCAAAATAGCCAGGGAAATCGAAAAGGCTTCTGTATCTGGAGCATCTAGAAAGATTTGGAAGGTTGGGCCAGAAGGACAAATCTGCACATGGGAGAAGACAGAATCAAACGGTCTAAAATAATAAGGAGGGGGGCGCCTGGGTGGCGCAGTCGGTTAAGCGTCCGACTTCAGCCAGGTCACGATCTCGCGGCCCGGGAGTTCGAGCCCCGCGTCAGGCTCTGGGCTGATGGCTCAGAGCCTGGAGCCTGTTTCCGATTCTGTGTCTCCCTCTCTCTCTGCCCCTCCCCCGTTCATGCTCTGTCTCTCTCTGTCCCAAAAATAAATAAATGTTAAAAAATAAATAAATAAAAAATAAAATAATAAGGAGGAATGATAAGGACTTGGGTATTCTCCCCCAACAGGTGCCATCAAGAGTAAAGGGAGGGGTTCCTGGCTGGCTCAGTCAGTGGAGCACATGACTCTTGATCTCAGAGACGTGAATTTGGGCCCCACCTGGGGTGTAGAGATTACTTCAAAATAAAATCTTAAAAAAAAAAAAAAAAGTGAATGGAAAGTTGCCAGGGCTCACCCAGGTTTATTGTGAGCTGGGATCAAACATGGGTATCAGAAGTGGTGAGACATCTATCACTCAGTCTATTGGAGACAGAGAATTTATTAAAAGTGTTGAACCATGTTATTCTCTTGTACTTCCCAAGTTATTTAGCACAGAGCTAGCAGGGAAAAGTAGAATTACACCCATGTACTCCATGCCCAGTTTGCTTTTCTGAACTCATCTCCACCAGGCAAAATCTTCAACCTATGAAGTCCTCTGGTCTCTATTTCCGTTTGCCCTGACATACCACCAACATTTTAATCCTTCTAAAACAACGTTTTCATCCAATGACTTAGTCTAAGTCCTAGCTTATGGTTTGCTTTTACACTTAAAAAAAACTTTTTTTTTAATGTTTATTTTGGAGAAAGTGTGAATGAAGGGGAGAGAAGGGTACAGAGCATCCAAAGCGGGCTCTGTGCTGACAGTAGAGAGCCTGATGCGGGGCTTGAACTCACGAACTGTGAGATCATGACCTGAGCCAAAATCAAGAGTTGGACACTTAACTGACTGAGCCACCCAGGTGCCCCTTTAAGATTTTATTTTTAACAGAGCACCTGGGTGGCTCAGTTGGTTAAGCATCTGACCGGCTCAGGTCATGATCTCATAGTTCGTGAGTTTGAGCCCCTCGTCAGACTCCGTGCCAGCAGGTCAGAGCCTGGAGGCTGCTTTGGATTCTGTGTCTCCCTCTCTGCCCCTAATCCACTCGTTCATGCACTCTCTCTCTCTCTGTCAAAAATAAATAAACATTAAAAAAATGATTTGGTGTGCCTGGGTGGCTCAGTCGGTTAAGCAGCCAACTTCAGCTCAGGTCATGATCTCGCGGTCTGTGAGTTGGAGCCCGGCGTCAGGCTCTGTGCTGACAGCTCAGAGCCTGGAACCTGCTTCAGATTCTGTGTCTCCCTCTCTCTGACCCTCCCCCGTTCATGCTCTGTCTCTCTCTGTCTCAAAAATAAATAAACGTTAACAAATTTTTTTTTAATATTTAATTTTTAAGTAATCTCTACACCCAATATGGGGTTGAATTCATGACCCCTAGATTAAGAATCACATGCTCTACTGACTGAGCCAGCCAGGCCCCCCATTTATGATTTTATTTTATTTTTTTTTATTTTTTTTATTTTTGGGACAGAGAGAGACAGTGCATGAACGGGGGAGGGGCAGAGAGAGAGGGAGACACGGAATCAGAAACAGGCTCCAGGCTCCGAGCCATCAGCCCAGAGCCTGACACAGGGCTCGAACTCACGGCTGCGAGATCGTGACCTGGCTGAAGTCGGACGCTTAACCGACTGTGCCACCCAGGCGCCCCTATGATTTTAAATAAAAACAGGATCAGCAACAGTACTCAGGGAGGCTATATTGGAGCCTGAGGCAAAATGAAAACCAGTAAAGAATAATACTGTCTTCATTGAAAAATTTGATGGTTTGTTTATCAGGGATTGTTTTACATTAATTTTTATTTTTTTAAATATTGCATTAAAATATCATTTATCTTGATGGAGTTTGTTGGTAATCCCTTATATTTTGCACCCTAGGCAAAGTGCCCAGGAGGCAGCTCTTGAGATGTGGGCAAGCACTGGCATTGGAGCCAGAGACAACTGGTTTGAATACTAGTTCTGCCCACCTCTTACTCCGGGTTACTTTAAGAAGATTGCTTAATCTCTTCCTGTGTCTTTCTCTTCTCTTGTTGAATAAGGCTTACCAACTTCCAGGTTTACCGTGAAGAATAGATTCTGTGACGTGTTGGATACCGCCCAGCACCACGCAAAACTTGGCACATAATAGGTACCCAAGAGATATTACATCTTCATCCCTTACAGAACGATACATTTAAAAATCAATTTAACTAAACAATGTATACTTGTTGATACTGTGCCAGATGTCCTGGACTTCGTTTGGTGCTGAGGAAGCCGGGTGGGTACACCCTGACAGAGGACTAGACTTTGACAAGCTGGAATTTAGGATTATACACGAAACCCTTCGAGAACAATGAGAACAACAATAAAAGAAATTAGGCTTCTACATGTAAGAGATTAGGAAGATGAGCTTTTTTTCAACGTTTTTTTTTTTTATATTTTTTTTATTTTTGGGACAGAGAGAGACAGAGCATGAACAGGGGAGGGGCAGAGAGAGAGGGAGACACAGAATCGGAAACAGGCTCCAGGCTCCGAGCCATCAGCCCAGAGCCTGATGCGGGGCTCGAACTCACGGACCGCGAGATTGTGACCTGGCTGAAGTCGAACGCTTAACCGACTGCGCCACCCAGGCGCCCCAGGAAGATGAGCTTTAAGTGTAGGTCTGGTTATCTGGGAAGCCCACTTCGAAGGTGTTAGCTTGAGGTAAACTTGGGTGTACTGTAACTCAAAAAACAGTGTGGGAAGTGAATGAAAATCTAAATGAAATGATGAAGAGAAATGATGTAAATTTAAAATTCCTGGGCCACGTCCCAGTTCTGCCTCTAGGTGTAATCTGGGCAAGTCATAATAATTTTTGTGCCTCAGTATGGCATAAGGAAAAAATATATACTATGCCGCTGAAGGCTCCAGAAAACAAGAGCTCTAAGATAACATTGGTGGGGGTGTAAATTGGTGTAACCTCAATGGAAGAGAAGTTGGCAGTTTATTTTCTCAAAATTTGAAATACCCATACCCTTTAACCTGGATAGTTCTTTTCTTTCTTTCTTTTTTTAAAGAGAGAGAGGGAGGGACACACAGCATCCAAAGCAGGCTCTGTGCTGACAGCATAGAGCCCCATATGGGGCTCAAACTCACTAACCATGAGATCATGACCTGAGTCAAAGTCGGACACTTAACCAACTAAGCCACCCAGGAGTGGCTAAAGACAAATTAATAGAAGGTGTGAGAAGTGAGATGATTCATTTTCAAAAATTCCAAATAAAAGCTGTGCTGTCTAGTTAACAATAGGTTTACAATCTATTGGAAATATGTACAACTCCCCATCCCCACCCCCTTGCACACACACACACACACACACACACACACACACAAATGGAGTCCCAAACCCTTAGACATTTCACTTCATGGTTCTTCTTCCCCTCACCATTTCACAGGCTTATTTTTTCATGGGCTTGGCAATGAGTATGCACCAAAAAAAACTGAAGTATCTGAGTCACCTCAAGGAATGTACATTTGTTCCAATCAAAATACTTTTTACTTTACATGGGCATTGGCGGCTTCCAGGTAAGACTAACCTCAGTAGTCCTCAGCCAATGAGGAATTGGGGGAGGGACTTGCACACTAGGAGATAAATTGTCTGCCGTGACTGCCCTGAGTGTGCCTGTCCATCAGTCACCCACTTTTTTTTTTTTTAATGTTTATTTATTTTTGAGAGACAGAGAGACAAAGCATGCGCGCCGAGGGACAGAGAGAGAGGGAGACACAGAATCTGAAGCAGGCTACAGACTGTGAGCTGTCAGCACAGAGCCTGACAAGGGACTTAAACTCATGAACCACAAGATCATGACCTGAGCTGAAGTCAGATGCTTAACCGACAGAGCCACCCAGGTGGCCCCAGGCACCTACTCTTGCAGCAAGAGCATTGATTAAAGCCTTGCTTCTCCGTGCTCCGTGTCTCCTCATCCCTCCTTTGGGTCAGTGGGCTTATTTCTCACACAAAGACACATAGAAACACATACAAAGTTATTAATAGCAACATCGTTTATATTGGCCAAAAAACAGAAACAACTTCAATCAATGGGAAAGTAAGTCACAACTCATTTATCTTTTTAAAATTTTCATTTATTTGAGAGAGAGAGAGAGAGAGACAGAGAGACAGAGAGAGAGAGAGAGCAGGGGAGGGACAGAGAGAGGGAGACAGAGGATCCGTCTCACAAACCACAAGGTCATGACCTGAGCCAAAGTCTGACCTTAACAGACTGAGCCACCCAGGTGCCCCAAGCAACCCATTTATATGGGATTGAGCCATATTGTGTGAACCAAACTAAGGCCATCTTGGACAAATCCACCTTGATGACTGTGCTGTGACCAGAAACCTTCTTGAGCATCCCTGCCCCTCCCACATTCTTTCCTTTTGTTTAACCACACTCTTAAGTACATCCCAGGAGCATAACATCCTTAATCTGCCCTGGAGCTATAACTATGACACACAATTACCCTTAGACATTTCCTCTTGGGTGGTCCCCCAACAAGTACTCTCAGCTTCTAGGGCTATAGGAGTAGGTTTTTTGTTTTTGTTTTTGTTTTAACGTTTATTCATTTTTGAGAGACAGAATGGGAGCAGGGGAGGGGCAGAGAGAGAGGGGGAGACACAGAATCTGAAATAGGCTCCAGGCTCTGAGCTGTCAGCACAGAGCCCGATGCAGGGCTTGAACCCAAGAACGGTGAGCTCATGACCTGAGCCGAAGTGGGATGCTCAACGACTGAGCCACCCAGTCACCTTAGATGAGGGTAGGTTTTAAGGGAGGCGGGGTCCAGGAGATCTACTGGTTTTGCGGAGCCCAAGACATGCTTCTGTCTGTAAGTCCCCTTAATGAGCCATTTCTTGTCAAGCTAGCTTTTTTCTTCCCTTTTATGGCTCCTTCAGCCTTTGGAAGTCATTTTTCATATTCTTCCCTTTCACAGAGTACATGTGGACCTGTTACTTGACCATTCTGACCTACAGAAAAATGTCAATTTTATGTGGTTCAACTTAATACAATACTTAATACAATGGCCATTTAAAAAATGAAAGATCTAACTGGGTGGCTCAGTGGGTTAAGCTTCTGACTCTTGATTTCAGCTCAGGTCATGATCTCATGGTTCATGGGATCGAGCCTGCATCAGGTTCTGCATCAGGGTCCTCACAGGTGTGGAGCCTGCTTGGTATTCTCCCTCTCTCCCTCCTCTGCCCCTCCCTCGCTCTCTCTCTGTCTCAAAATCAAATTTAAAGAAATATCTCGGGGCATTCACTTTCGAATGTCCCCGGTCTGTAAAGACAGCTTTCCTACTATTCTTCATTTCTAATCTTACCCTGGGGTAAGGTGGCGAGGGGAGGGGAGAGGATGTCAGAATACCACTTAATGATTATTAGTGAAAAAACTTCTTGGAAGAATGCAAGGAGACCATGTGACAAATACTTACTCCCAAGCTTGAAGTTCAGCCCTCATGGTCATTTTCTTCTTAGCAAGGTGGGATAGTTTTATTCTGAACATTTGGGTCCTCCATTTGGAACATATAGCTGCATATTACATTAAAACAATAAGTTGTTGGTCCTTACAACCTAAACACCTATGACTCCAAATGCTAAACAAAACAAAATCTATCTAAAAGAAATCAAAGTTGGGGCTCCTGGCTCAGGTGGAAAAGCATGTGACTCTTGATCCTGGGATTGTGAGTTTGAGCCACATGTTGGGTGTAGAGATTACTTAAAAATAAACCTTAAAAATTAAAAAAAAAAAAAAAGAAATCAAAGTTAAATCCAAATTCTTCAAATAAGAGTATTTATTTTATTTTATTAACTCTATGAGTTATATACTGTGGCTGATGTATATGTGAGTATATAACTAATATAATTACTTATATTATCCTGCCTCCTAGTATTCACACCCCTGTGTAATCCCTTCTCCTTGAGTGTAGGCAGGACCAGGTAGCTTGCTTCTAATCTCAAAGGAATGCAACGAAGGAGATGAAATGTCACTTCATTAAAAAAAAATTTTTTTTAATGTTCTTTGGCGGGGGGGGGGGGGGGGGGGGTGCGCAGAGACAGAGGCAGACACAGAATCTGAAGCAGCAGAGCTCCACATGGGGCTTGAATGCACGAACTTCGAGATCATGAGCTGAGCCGAAGTCGGCCACTTAACCGACTGAGCCCCCCAGGCACCCCTTCATTTGTTTTTTAATGTTTATTTATTTTAGGGAGGGGGGAGGGGCAGGGAGAGAGTGTCAGAAGATCCGAAGCAGGCTCTGTGCTGACAGCAGCGAGCCCCAAGATCACGACCACAAGATCATGACCTGAACCGAAGTCAGATACTTAACCAACTGAGCCACCCTTGCACCCTGAAATGTCACTTCTGTAACTACATCACATAATACTGTATCTTCTCTCTTGCTAGCTGACTCTTTTGCTGAATTTGATGGAGTAAAGCCACCATGTGGAAAAGCCCACATGGCAAGGAACTGAAAACAGACTCTAGCCGACAGCTAGCAAGGAGCTGAGGCCCTCAGCCTGACATTCAGAAGAAATTAAATCCTGCTAACAACTATGAGTTTAGAAGCAGATCCTTCCTCAGCTGAGCCTCAGATGAGACTCCAGCCCTGTTTGAGACTCTACAGGGTCATGAAAGAATGTGAAGCAGAAGACCTTAGCTAAGCTGTGTCTGACCCACAGAATATGAGATAATAAATGTGTGTCCTTTAAGCCACTCAGTCTGGGCAATTTGGTACACAGCAATAGATAACTAATATAAGTACATATAAATAACTTTAAAATTATTTTATCGTGTATACATGCAAGTATATCTGCAAGATAAACTTAAAACAAATTTTTTTTAACATTTATTCATTTTTGAGAGTGTGAGAGAGACAGAGTGTGAGCAGGGGAGGGATAGAGAGAGAGGGAGACACAGAATCCAAGGCAGGCTCCAGGTTTTGAGCTGTCAACATAGATCCCAAAGCGGGACTTGAACTCACAAACTGTGAGACCATGACCTGAGCTGAAGTCAGATGCTTAACCCACTGAGCCCCCCAGGCCCCCCAGATAAAGTCTTATACATGGAGTTTGTGGCTTAAAGGGTGTATGCACTTAGGACTTTAAAAGGTATTGATACACATCTTCATTAAAATTTCCTAAAACAAGTAAAATGTGAAAACCTCTATTCAGCTTCTTTCTCGTCTCCTTCCTCTTCACAGAAGTAACCACTGACTGTTAGAATTTGGTAGGAACCATTAGGGTTTCATTTTCCCCTCTGGATGTGATAGATACTTAGACCACTGAGAAGTGGCCTGAGGTTCTCAAATTTGGATATATGTAAAGTTTCAGACTTTGTTCAATACAAAGTGCATATATGTATTTATTATTTTTTTAAATTTTTTTAATGTTTATTTATTTTTGAGACAGAGAGAGACAAAGCATGAATGGGGGAGGGTCAGAGAGAGGGAGACACAGAATCCGAAACAGGCCCCAGGCTCTGAGCTGTCAGCACAGAGCCCGACGCAGGACTCGAACCCACGGACCGCAAGATCATGACCCGAGCCGAAGTCGGCCGCTCAACTGACTGAGCCACCCAGACGCCCCTATATGTATTTAACATATATGTTGTTTCTTTCGTACATAAATGGAATCATGCTATATATATTAAGCTACAATTTACTTTTCACATAATATATTTTCAAGATCCTTCTAAATTAGCATGTGAATATAAATATACCTGAGGCTTTGTCATCGATACATAGTACACAGTATGAACATAAAATAAGTAAAGTTTTGTTTAACTACTTCTCCCATTTTTCACTGAAGTATAGTTGACACACAATGTCACATTAATTTCAGGTATACAACATAGTGAGTCAACAACTCTATAACGTTATGCTATGCTCACCACAAGTGTAACTACCATCTGTCCCCATACAATGTTATTACAATACCACTGACTATATTCCCTATGCTGTACTTTTTATCCCTGTGACTTACTCATTCCATAACTGGAAACCTGTGTCTCCCATGCTCTTTTGCCCATTTTGCCCTTCCCACAACCCCTTCCCTCTGGCAACCACCAGTTTGTTCTCTGTATTTATGGTCTGGCTCAACTTTGCTTATTTTGCTTTTTTGATTCTACATGTAAATGAAATCTTATGGTATTTGTCTTTGTCTGACTTACCTAGCATCATACCCTCTAGGTCCATCCATGTTGTCACAAACGTCAAGATCTCATTCTTTTTTGGTGGCTTAGTCGGTCGAGTGTCCCACTCTTGATTTCAGCTCAGGTCGTGATCCCAGAGTCGTGGGATGGAACCCCATGTTGGGCTCTGCACTGAGCGTGGAGCCTGCTTAAGATTCTCTCTCTCTTGGGTACCTGGGTGGCTCAGTCATTAAGCATCTGACTTTGGCTCAGATCATGATCTCAAAGTTTGTGAGCTCAAGCCTCGCTTCGGGTGAGCCACGGGCCCTGCTTTGGGTAAAACACAAGCCCTGGGTAAGCCCCACTTCTCTCTCTGTCTCTCTCTTTCTCTCTCTCTCTGCTTCTTGTGGGATTCTTTCTCTCTGCCCTTCACTCACTTGTGTCCTTTTATAATCAGCATGTCTTTATCCACTCATCTATCGATAACTTAGGTTGCTTTCATATCTTGGCTCTTGTAAATAATGCTGCAACAAACATTGAGGTGCATTTATCTTTTTAAATTAGTGTTTTTGTCTTCTTTGGGTAAATATCTGGTGGTGGAATTACTGGATTGTATAGTATTTCTATTTTTAATTTTTGAGGCAACTCCACACCGTTTTCCACAGTAACCACTTCTCACTTGATGAACAAAAGCTAAATCTGTTGGGGCACCTGGCTGGCTCAGTCAGTGGAGTGTGCTACTCTTAATCTCGAGGATGTAGGGTCGAGCTCTACCTTGGGTGTAGAGATTACTTAAAAGAAAAATAAAATCTTTTTTTTTATTGAGAAAGGGGGGGATGCAAGTGAGCAAAGAGCAGAAAGAGAGAGAATCTCATGAGGGACAAAGGGAGAGAGAGAGGGGGGAAAGAGAGAGAGAGAGAGACAGACAGACAAAGAAGTGGGGCTCAACTGAAGTAGGGCTCCAGGTCACCCATGCGGGACTCGAACTCATCTGACCATGAGATCATGACCTAAGCCAAAGTCAGATGCTTAACCAACTGAGCCACCCACGTGCCCAAAGAAAAATAAAATCTTAAAAAATTATTATTTAAACAAACAAACACTAAATCTCTTTAGTTGCATAGGAAATGATTACAAAGTTGATATCACCTGAGTATTTCCATAAAGTTTTATTCTCTGCTTAGATCTTTAAATAACTGTGCTAGTTTGCTAAGGCTGCTGTAACAGAATACCACAAACTGGGTGGCTTAAACAATAGAAATTTATTGTCTCATAATTCTGGAGTCTAGAAGTCCAGATTAAGGTATCAGCAAGGTTGGTTCCTTCTGAAGGCTATGAGACATGACCTGTTCCATCTCTCTGTCCAGACTTCTGGTAGTTTGTTGGCAAAATATTTGACACTCCTTGGCTTTTAGAGTCCTGCCTTCTTTATATGGCATTTCCCTTGTGTGTGTCTGGCTCCAAACATCCCATTCTGATAAAGATACCAGACCTTACAAAAGGGCAGATAAGAGGCCCACCCTCCTCTAGGAGGACCTCATTTGAATGGCATCTGCTATGACTCTATTTCCAAATAAGGTCACATTCTGAGGCACTGGGGATTAGGACTTTAACTGAATTTTACAGGGGATACAATTCAACCCATTGTAGTAATAAACCTGTGACCCCCTCAACTGCCACACACACACACAAAAACAGTCCTTTGTTGTTATACACAAACATATTCCCTTTTCCTATGGATATTGTTTTCATTTATTTTCTCTCTCTCTCAATTTTATTTAACTACAAAGAGATATCTAAGAGTCTAGTCCAATTTGACTATAAATTTGCTTGGCACTCATGGGAACTGGCTAATCACAATATGCTTGGCATGCTGTCAGTCTGCCCTGCATTTTCAATCCAGAAAGCAAATATGTACAGGAATATTAGTAGGCTCATAAATGCCAACTTTCTACCATATCTCATTGCCTGGGCAGATTGTCACTGAAAAACGTGTCTTAATTTTCTGCATTCTGATGACTCAAAGACAATTCTAGGGGTAAACCTCAACAGGACAAAGTTCAAGGCCAAAACAAGATTCCTTAAAAAGGTCAAACTAGAAGCAACGGGCAGTCAGGCCCACCTGAGAGAAAATCCACGATGGAGAATCCATTTCCTGCCCTTTCCAGTTTCTGGAGGCTGCCCACATTCCTTGGGTCATGGACGCCTTCCATCTTCAAAGACAGCAATCACCTCACTCTGACCTCTGCTTTCATTACGGCAACTCCTATCTCCCTCTCTAGCCTCGGTCTTTTACATAAAAGGAGCCTTGTGACTATGTTGGACCCACCCAAATAATCCCGGATAGTCTCTTCATCTCAAGGTCAGTTGATTAGCAACCTCAACTCCATCTGCAGCCTTAGTTCCCTAAAGCTATCCAACATAATTTATGCGCAAATTCTGGGGATTAAGACATGGGCATCTTTGGGGGACCATTATTCTGCCTACCACAAGGGGCTATGCTAATATCCAACAAAGTAAATTCCAACACAATGACAAATGATAAAGAGTGACATTACAGGGGCGCCTGGCTGGCGCAGTTGGTAGCACGTGCTACTCTTGATCTCGGGGTTGTAAGTTTGAGCCCCATGTTGGGGAGCACCTCTGAGTCCTATGCAGGGAGAGCAGTAGGAAAGAGGATTGGATAGGAAAAGGCTTAGGTCTTGCAGCTCTGAGGAGCCCTCAGCCAGGCCGGTGGGGAGCCCCAACACTGAGGTTGGAGGAGTCCCACAGAGAACAGGGATGGCCTGGTTCTAGCACTCCGGCAGGCACAGTCATTGGCTGGGAGTGGCCTGGGAAGAACATGTTCTGGGTGTGGACGCTGTGATGGATTCTGAAGGTGTTGCAGCTGGACACGTCCCCTAACTACATTGCTCACAACAGGCTCTCGCTAGGGCAGATCCAAGCAGCGCACTGCCACTGTTATAAAATAATATTTCAGTTTGGTTGAGGCATAATTTAGGTCTCTTTTTCTTCCACCACCACAAAAAGATATTACTGCTTAAAGCTACCAACACTTTAGGTGACAGAGATCAATACTCCTGGGTTCAAACTTTGCGGCTGCTACTAACCAGCTGTGTGACCTTGGAACAACTTATTCATCTCTCTGAGCCTCAATCTTCTCCTATGTAAAATAGGAAGGAAAAGGATAGTAATTTCCCATAGGGCTCTTGGTGGGATTCAATGAGATGCTTATGGTAAAGCACAGTTCCTGGCACATCTCAAACAAGCATTAAGTATATCCTCAGTGCTCACACATTCCTTCAGTGTGGCCATGAAAGCATCCAAAGGGAACCTACCATCTTAAAGGGCACTTACACAAAATGATGATCAGCAATGCTGCATCTTAGCTAATAACAGTGTGAAAAAAAAAATATGCAAGAAATGTGTGGTTGTGGAAGAGAGAATGATCTGATAATGTGTACGATACACAGTGATGGCGCCCGTAATGTGGAAGCGGGGGGTACATGACACCTCCTTGGATGGGGGTGACCTGAACAGAGACAAGGATGTTTGTGGTCTCAGAAGGCTTGGGGACCACAACTGACCTCCCAGCTTCCCGGCTTTGTCACAACTTCAAAGGGCAGCTCTCCTTACTTTTCGACCAGTGCTTACAGCCGCAGGGCTTTGATGAACTTACCCCAAGTTTGTCCCTCCTGTGACCTCTAGCTCACCACATTCAAACTCTTCCCTGTTTCAGTGTTTAAAAGCAGGCCAAAGCCCTCCTCTCCCTTTTAAAGTAAGAAGGCCATTTCGGCAATATTCTTGGGTGGTCATCATATCCAGACAACAGCAGTTAGAAAAGACGATGGAAAGTGCCGTTAGTAACAGCAACACAAGGTAAAGTGTCTTAGAATACACTCAAGAATTTTGCAGGAGCTATGTGAGGAACACAGAAATACTTCTGAGGCCAGAAAAGGAAGGCCTGAATAAATGAAAACATATATGCGCTTAATGCCATAATTAAACAAAGGTCCTAACATTTAAAACAATGTCCATCTGTAAATAATCTACTCATTTAAGACAATATTTACATTTACGTCACACAAAATATTTAATCATGTAGCAATGGCTACAATAAAAAACTACCAACAGGATTTTAGAGTGTGAGGCAACTGCTTCTCGAGCACTCAGGGAAAACCAAAATGAATTTGGGGGCTGGAGGGATGCAGGACTGTATGTTTCAGAAGAACAAAAAAAAAAGAGAGAGAGAGAGAGAGAGAGAGAGAGAAAGGATGCTTTCATTAAGCAGACAACTTGAAATGGCTAAATACAGAATCTCCAAAGGATTATTAGCAGCACAGTGCAAAACAATGTCAATGACGTGAGGGGACTGTTTCTAGGTAACCATAGGGACTTTCCATGAAAGGCCAGAAGCTTCCGACCAGCACTTCAGTTGACAGTTGCCTCCTTTGAGCTGGGTGGTCATGTGATCGTGGTGGGGCTGACGACCCTAAACCTTTGATCCATATGTTCTTTTGTTCCCATGCACAATGGTTACAATGAGAACGATTCTTCTCCAAATCGAGACAGGGATAGGGCCCTTGTGCATTGATTTGAAGACGTGGGGAGAGGGGTGAAGGGAAGATGGCTAGTGTGGGATCCCCCAGGAGGGTGAGATGTCACAGCTGATGTTTAACCGTGAACAAGTATTCCTTCACAGTGCCCCAGGGTGAAATATTTACCGGCATTCAGAGGAGTTACTTACCTTTCCCTCTTCTTATCCCTTCCAATGACTGCCCAAGGCTCTCTGGAACGCTCTCAATTAAAAAAAAAAAAAAAAAAAAAAAAAGGCAAGGCAAAACAACACACAACAGCACACATACACAAGCACACACAGGATTGGAGTATTTTGAAAACGTACCAGCAGCAAGCGCCTAGCGGAAAGACATTTAGGACAGCCTTATCTTGAATTCCTTAGTTCACACCAACAGCCTCAACCTGTGGCTATGCAACCAGTTCTTAAAAATGTGTTAATGTTTATTTACTTTTGAGAGAGAGAGACAGTGTGCAAGCAGGGCGAGAGGGAGACACAGCATCTGAAGCTGTCTTCAGGCTCTGAGCTGTCAGCACAAACTCAGGAACCCAGGAACGGTGAGATCGTGACCCGAGCTGAAGCTGGCCGCTTAACCACCTGAGCCACCCTGGCATCCATGCACCAGTCAGTTCCTTAGATGCGTTTAGATGTTCTGCAAATCCATGTTAAACTTTGCAACATAAACCCTCCGGAAAATCTGGAGGGTGAAACCACTTTGAGTAACTGTGAATGGCTGGAGCCTACAAGTGTTCTCCAAACTCTGAGTGAGTCGCCCAGAAGGAAGGAGGACCTCACTGCAAGCATGTGTGCCTGAAAGCAAGTAGGTGCCTTAAAAAGGCTAGGGGCAGATTGAAGGCTGAGCGCTGAAGTTATTCGCCAGCAGGATAATCGGCCTTGTGGAACCAGCTGGTGGGATGTAAGAGGGGAGGGGCAGGAAGTGGCTAGTGGGGGCATTTGGCTGCAGCCTTAAGTTACCAGCAGCCTCAAATTTGACAACTGCTTAGCGGTTAATTTGTTTAAAATAGCAGAAGAGGTCGTGTCTTGTAATAGCCACCCAGTTCCATTTGCCATTAAAAAAGTAACAACTACTGTTTAATATCTAAAGTATCTTCTTTGGATTTTGAAAAGCATTTGGAAGACAATTTAGGCATGACTGGCATGTTATTTTGGTAGTGCAGTTTTACAAAATTCAATACTGATAACATGAAAGTTCCTTTGTTTATCATTTTACTGTTTATCTCAAAGTTTGCCATGAGATCGGAATTGAAATTCATAGACTTCCCAGCACTTGCTAAATATTGAAAGGGAGCACTCAGATCTAAGCGTGGGAGGGTGCTTAATGAGCTCTGTGAGTTTGTGGATGGGCCCCGGTGGCCTGTTCTCCAGGCCTGAACCCTGCCTGTGGTTGGGGAACAATCGCTGCCTATTAACCTCCCAGGTGTAAGAGCTGGTGGGGATCAAAGGTACCCTATGCTGTGTGGTATTACTCAGATGACTGGGGTCCAACCCCCAGTAAATTGTGCCAGGTCCCCAGGGAGGGATGGGCCACCCTAAACTGAGAGGCACACGTCAAAGAAGCTCTGTCCCATTAGTGTTATCTTTGGAAACCCAAGAGGGAGAGGGCAAGACACCAGGAGAGTTCTTGGAGGTAACGGTCTGAGAGCTGTGGAAATAGGGGTGGGCAATACTGAGATTATTTAGGCAGAAACCTCACACCAAATAGCAGTTGCCTCTCTAGGTCTCCCTCCAACATTTGCAGGACCTTTGGCAAAAGTTCCAATGGAGGGTAATTCACTTATATGTCTAAATATTAATCTAAATATCACATAATCATAACAAGATCATACATATTCCATCCTATCTTGACTATACTTTCAAACAACAATTTTAAATATTTACATACGAAAACTATGATTTTACATGGATGAAAGTTGGCAAAATGTCCAAGACAACGAAATTTAATGATTATGGTGCATGTCTGGTGTTCTGTTGACAGGGCAGTGAACATAAGATGAATAATAGCAACATATAATTCACAAATTATTATGTATTTATTTTTAATCCTCATTTCAGCAAAATGGCTAATTATGTTGTCGGGATTATAACAGCATAACCCGTGGTCTATTGCCAGAAATGCCAAATTGGAGAATAATTTTTGAGTCATTATGGTTCTTAGATGGTTTTTATTCAATTCAATTTTGAGATACTTTATTCTGCTGAGGCAGTAGCAATTTATCTGTCAGTAGATTTCTTCAATTCAGAAATGAACCCGCAGTTTTACAAATTACATTCATTGTATTGGAATTGTGCATGATAAACTGACATCCCGGAAAATGTTATTAAATAATTTAATTTCATCATGTAAATTGCTATCACTTATATTGCAATGTTTCCTTTCTTGGAGTAATATCTAGAGCCATACAATATTTCTTCCTTTAAAAGTTTTTTTAAATTGAAAACTATTTCTTTTAGTAATCTCTATACCAACGTGGGGCTCAAACTCACAACTTGGGGATTAAGAGTCACATGCTCTTCCGACAGAGCCAGCCAGGTGCCTCCATACAATAGTTCTTAAGTTCTTCTTTCAAAGTTTCCTGTTTGTTCAAATGTCTTTTCAGTTGAGATTATACCATTCTATAATGACCAGAAAATAGGCTGTATGAAATTAGTGTAGGGGTGCCTGGGTGGCTCAGTCAGTTGAGCGTCCGACTTTGGCTCAGGTCATGATCTCACGGTTTGCGAGTTCAGGACTGGCGTCGGGCTCTGTGCTGACCGCTCAGAGCCTGGAGCCTGTTTCAGATTCTGTCTCTGCCTCTCTCTGCCCATCCCATGCTCATGCTCTGTCTGTCTCTGTCTCTCAATAATAAATAAATGTTAAAAAAAATAAAAAATAAATAAATTAGTATAGGGTGTTTATCAATAAATCTTTCTTCAGAGTCATGCAAACATTTTCTCCTCCTTGTTTTGAATTCCTTGTTTTATCGGAATGTTACTTTTATTTACATATCACATTGCAATTTCATGTAATTAAAACCCCCGATTTTCAGGGTCCCTGGGTGTTTTGCTCAGCCAGTTAAACTTCGACTTTGGCTCAGGTCACAAGTCCTGCATCAGGCTCTCTGCTGTCAGCACAGACCCCACTTCAGATCCTCTGTCCCCTCTTTCTCTGCCCCTCTCCCACTCCTGCTTTCTCTCTCTCTCTCAAAAATAAGCATTTAAATAAATAAATAACCGATTTTCTGAAAAATTAAAAAAGCATTTTTATTCCTTTTAAAAGTGAAATATGCTTAGAATACTCTCTAGTTCCATCCACGTTGTTGCAAACGGCAAGATTTCAATCTTTTTGATTGCTGAGTAATACTCCATTGTGTGTGTGTGTGTGTGTGTGTGTGTGTGTGTGTGTGTACACACACACACACACACACACACACACACACACACCACATCTTCTTTATCCATTCATCTATCAATGGACATTTGGGCTTTCTCCATATTTTGGCTGTTGTTGATAGCGCTGCTATAAACATTGGGGTGCATGTGCCCCTATCATCAGCACTCCCGTATCCCTTGGATAAATTCCTAGTAGTGCTATTTTTGGGTCATAGGGTAGGCCTATTTTTAATTTTTTGAGGAACCTCCACACTGTTTTCCAGAGTGGCTGCACCAGCTTGCAATCCCACCAACAATGCAAAAGAGATCCTCTTTCTCCGCATCCTCACCAACATCTGTCGTTGCCTGAGTTGTTAATGTTAGCCATTCTGACTGGTGTGAGGTGGTATCTCATTGTGGTTTTGATTTGTATTTTTCTGATGATGAGTGATGTTGAGCGTTTTTTCATGTGTAGGTTGGCCATCTGGATGTCTTCTTTGGAGAAGTGTCTATTCATGTCTGTTACCCATTTCTTCATTGGATTATTAATTTTTGAGGTGTTGAGTTTGATAAGGTCTGTAAAGATTTTGGATACTAACCCTTTATCTGATATGTCATTTGCAAATATCTTCTCTCATTCCATCAGTTGCCTTTTAGTTTTGCTGATTGTTTCCTTTACTGTGCAGAAGTTTTTATTTTGATGAGGTCCCACTAGTTCATTTTTGCTTTGGTTTCCCTTGCCTCCAGAGACATGTTGAGCAAGAAGTTGTTGCGGTCGAGGTCAAAGAGGTTTTTGTCTGCTTTCTCCTCGAGGAGACTGATGGCTTCCTGTCTTGTGTTTAGGTCTTGTATCTATTTTGAGTTTCTTTTTGTGTCTGGTGTAAGAAAGTGGTCCAGGTTCATTTTTCTGCATGTCACAGTCCAGTTTTCCCAGCACCATTTGCTGAAGAGACTATCTTTATTCCATTGGATATTCTTTCCTGCTTTGTCAAAGATTAGTTGGCCATATGTTTGTGGGTCCATTTCTGGGTTCCCTATTCTGTTTCATTGATCTGAGTGTCTGTTTTTGTGCCAGTACCATACTATCTTGATGATTACAGCTTTGTAATACAGCTTGAAGTCCAGGATTGTGATGCCTCTAGCTTTGGTTTTCTTTTTCAAGATTGCTTTGGCTATTCGTCGTCTTTTCTGGTTCCATACAAATTTTAGGATTGTTTGTTCTAGCTCTGTGAAGAATGCTGGTGTTATTTTGATAGGTATTGCATTGAATATGTAGATTGCTTTGAGTAGTATCAACATTTTAACAATATTTGTTCTTCCAATCCATGAGCATGGAATATTTTTCCTTTTTTTATGTGTCTTCAATTTCTTTCATAAGCTTTCTATAGTTTCCAGTGTATAGATTTTTCACCTCTTTGGTTAGGTTTATTCCTAGGTATTTTGACAGTCATGTTCTTTTCACAGAGAATCTAAATATGTCCTTCATTGGCCAAAGCTAATCATGAAGATGGCTGTGAAAAATGTAAGGGGAGCAACAGAATACTTTGTCTTTGTTGCCTGGAATATAAAAGTTAGTTTCATAGGTTCTCCATTGGCAGCAATTTTTATGTAAAATGAAATACTAAACTCTGCCAAGTTAATACAATGGAAAATTGGATAATCATTTATTTGAAAAAAAATTTTTTTTTGCTAGAAACATTCTCATGCTGGCACAAGAATGTGATGACCATTTTTCCAGTATTCTTACCCCCAAAACATGGTTAAGTTCTAGAGGTCCTCTCCTTGTTACCTAGCTTGCTGATTTCGTGGATGTAATTTTCTTCATCTCCTAATAGTCCAGAGTAGTATTTGAGCTTTTGAATTGTGATTTATAAGTAATAATTCTCTTTTATACTTTATGCCTCTTTTTTTTTAAAGATTTTATTATTTTTTTTAAGTAATCTCTACACCCAATATGGGGCTTAAACTTACAATCCTGAGATCAAGAGTTGCATGCTCTACTGACTGAGCTAGCCAGACACCCCAGAATAATTCTCTTTTAAAATTCTCATTGCTTTGATCAGTCATTATTTCTCCCTTTAGTGAAGAATTTGGAGATGCAAAGATTTTCATCTACTTATTCAAGCTGTAGATTTGATGAGAGTAATTTTCTAACTAGATATAATTTTTTTTCAAGATCTTATTTATAAGTAATCTGTACATCCAACATGGGATTCAAACTTACAGCCCTGCGATCAAAAGTGACACATGCCAGGGCACCCTGGTGGCTCAGTCAGTTGAGCATCTTACTCTTAGTTTCGGCTCAGGTTATGATCTCACAGTTTGTGAGATCAAGCCTCAAGTCAGGCTCTGTGCTGTCAGCACAGGGATTCTCTCTCTCCCTTTCTCTCTCTCTCTCTCTGCCCCTCCCCTGTGCACATGGGCATGTTCTTTCTCTCTCAAAATAAATAAACATTAAAAAAAAAAGCTAACTTAAAAAAAAAGTCACACATGCCACCAACTAAGCCAGTCAGGCACCCCCAGATTTCATTGTTTTGATAAGTTCTATACAGATAGCTTGGATATGTCCTCTTTGCACATTTTATGTGGTTATGTCCTAAGTTAGGGTTTAATTTATAAATAAATAAATTTTTATCTTTATTTTCTTTATAAATTTATTTATTTGTTTGTTTATTTATTTATTTTTTTTAACGTTTTATTTGTTTTTGAGACAGAGAGAGAGAGAGCATGAACAGGGGAGGGTCAGAGAAAGAGGGAGACACAGAATCTGAAACAGGCTCCAGGCTCTGAGCTGTCAGCACAGAGCCTGACACGGGGCTCGAACCCACAGACCGCGAGATCATGACCTGAGCCGAAGCCGGACGCTTAACTGACTGAGCCACCCAGGCACCCCTAAATTTATTTATTTTGACAGAGCACGCAAGCGAGTGGGGGAGGGGCAGAAAGAGAGAAAGGAATCCCAAGCAGGCTCCAAGCTGTCAATGCAGAGCCTTATGTGGGGCTCGATTCCATGAAACATGAGATCATAACCTGAGCTGAGATCAAGAGTTGTATGCTTAACCAACTAAATCACCCAGGCACCCCAGAGCTTAAAATTTTAAACAGATCACTCTGAAAAAAATTTTTTTTCTTTTCAGTTTTTCTTTCTTTTTTTTTTTTTTTGGCCTGCTCTGATTGCATTTCATGTTTTCTATCACAATCTTGGCTACTATTCAGTCTCAATGATCTAAGGGATTAAAATATAAAATGTAGAGGTGCCTGGCTGGCTCAGATGGTGGAGAATGCAACTTTTGATCTCCTGTTTGTGAGTTCCAGACCCATGTTGGGTGTAGAGATTACTTAAAAATAAAATCTTAAAGGAGCGCCTGGGTGGCTCAGTTGGTTAAGTGTCTGACATCTGACATCTGCTCAGGTCATGATCTCACCGTTAGTGGGTTCGGCCCCGCATCGGGCTCTGTGTTGACAGCTCAGGGCTTGAAGCCTGCTTCAGATTCTGTGTCTCCCTCTCTCTCTGTCCCTCTCCTGCTCACACTCTGTCTCTGTTTCTCTCAAAAATAAATAAACATTAAAAAACAATAACTATTGTTTAAAAAATAAAATAAAATCTTAAAAAAAATAAATAAGTGTAATAATATTATTCAGTGGCTGCAAAATGATATATACTTGTTTATAACATGTACATTTTAGGAGCATTTGGGTGGCTCAGTCCTTTAAGCATCAGACTCTTGATCTTGGCTCAGATCATGATCTCACAGTTCTTGAGTTCACATCCCTAGTCTGGCTCTGCCCTGACAGGACATCCCTCTCTCTCTGCTCCTCCCCCATGCTCTGTCTCTCCCAAAACAAACAAACTTTAAAAAATATTTCTTTTGAACTGCGAAAATGGAAGTGTGGTCTACATTTTAAGAGAAATTATTTAATTAGGGTTAATTTTCTTAAGAGTGATAGTTGTGGTTATGAAGGAAAACATCCTTATTCCTAGTTGCTGTATGTAAAAAAGATGTCCTGAGTTCAGCAATTTACTTTCAAGTAATGCAGGAGAAAGAAACCTCTCTACACAGACGATAAAGCTAAGAAGGCAAAATACTGCCAACAGGTGAATCTAGATGAAAGAGGAATGTTCACTTCTTTTATGGCAACACATTGGCAACTTTTCTGTAAGTTGACTATTTCCTAAATAAAAAGTCTGAAGAAAAACTAACTGGGGGGAAAAAAAAAACAAAACCCAAAACTAACTGGAAACTGACCATGCCTCTGTTTAGTAAGATAATTTACAGAGAAGGGGAGAAAAGTAAGAGACAGGGCTTCTGCCTCAGGGCTCCCACGTGTAAAGTGTGGAGGAGGCGCGGTTTTAAGAGCCTGCATGGTCGCTGGCTCCCCTCTGACGGGCGCTTGTGCCGGGACTTCCAGTAAGACAAGCCACCAACGTTGCATTGGCTTCCCGGGGCCCACAATGACCTTAAAATGTTTTCTAAATCATCTGAGCTGTAGTGAGACTCTAGGGTTCCGGGAGACGCGATCACAGCGATTACATGACGAGATTAAAACAAAAACAAAAAGACAACAGTGACAGAGCCACGCGTCCCCGCGGAGACAACGAAACTCGGCGGGCGCGGGCTCGGCGGGCGGGGCTCCGCCTGGGGCGCGCACAGGGTTAACGGCAGGCCGAGGGGCCCGCGCCCCCCGCCCGCCCACATTCTGCCTTTGAATGGAGGCGATGGCCTGATGCCGGTGGGGTGATGTCGCTGCTCCGCGTCCGACCTTCCCACTGGCCAGGCCCGCGCCCCTCCCGGGGCGACCCCGCTCGGCGCGGTCACGTTACCTTCGCCGCCTTTCACGCGGCCCGGCGGGGTTACAAAGCGGCACATTAGCGAGTCTGCCGGCGTCGCCGAAGCTGGAGATGCGGGGCCGAGAACGTGGAGACAATTACGGCGGTTCTGAAGGCCCCCGTCGCCCGGCGGTGTAATCTGACCCCTTCGGTGATGTTACAGGGGGCCTGTGTTTGTAGATCTGTTTCTTTGTCTGATTTTGGAAATAAAGCGTGGTTCAACTTCAGAAATGTGCGCGCGTGTGTGTACGCGCGTGCGCGCGCCCTTTCATTAAATCCGTATGGGCTGGGCAAAATGTACGTTTTTACTGATTTGCCTTTACTTTTGTAAAACATAGCCTGTAAACTTTTTTTTTTAAACAAAAGGGAAAAACCAGGTTTCGAGTCTACAGAAACCCAAGTGAAGATAAAGATGTTTCACTCATAACGCTCCTGAACCAAGTCTAATCATTTAACCCCCTCTTGTGAAAAAAACAAAAACACATTTTGGGATCTTTTGATAGCTTCAGCTGGCAGTAGTTCCTAAAATATTTAATAAGCTACAGAAAAGATAAAATACTGCAAATGCTTTTTATTACATGATCCAATGACCACGAACATTGGAAGAAAGTGTGATTAAGTGGGCCATTCACAAATTTATTGTCACCAGAGAAAGTAAATCGGCATGTTCAGGATGAGTGAAATGAACTCTCTGCCCCTCCCCTGCTCTCACAAGCTCTCTCTCCTCTCTCTCAAAATAAATAAACTTAAAAAAAAAAAAAAAAGAATTTCCCAGTATTCCTGAGGAAGAGTGTTGGTTAAAGTGACCAGTATTAGGAAAGGCTAAGTACCAGGTGCCACAGGAGCCCATGGGAGGGCCACCCCACAGGGTCAGGGTCAGGAGTGTATGGAGATGATAAGAGAGGGAGGGAAATCAGGGAAGTCTTCCTGAAGGAAGAAATAGAAGTTAGGGTGGTGGTTCCCATTAGAATCACCTGGGGAGCTTTTAAAACTCCTGGTGGTTTATGTCACATCCCAATTAAATCAAAATGGGGGTGAGAATGTGGTGTCAGTATATATATATATTTTTAAGTAGTGTCTAGGTATGGGGCACCTGTGTGACAGTCGGTAAAGCATCCTACTTCATGAGTTCAAGCCCTGCATGGGGCTCTCTGCTGTCAGCACAGAGCCTGCTTCAGATCCTGTCTCCTTCTCACTCTCTGCCCCCTTCTCCGCTCTTGCATGCACTCTCTCTCTCAAAAATAAACATTAACAATTTGATTTAAAAATAAACATAAATAAAAAATAAAATAAAAACGAATAAACAAGCACCCAGGTAATTAATTCCAACATACAGCAAAATTTGGACAATTACTAAGGCAAAGGGAGGGAAGATGATGGTTTTTAATTTTCTGTAGGAAAACATTCACTGGCAGGAGCTTAATAGGTGCTAATAATTGTTCTTTGCTTCCTCCTCCTCCTCCTCCTCCTCAGCCTCCTTTACACCGCCAGGTCTCTAAAAAGCATTCAGGAAATGTTTCCTGAAGTTGGAACAAAAGTAAATCAAAATCTAGGTGTATAAGAAAACCAGGTCTTCTTGGGCTGCCTGGGTGGCTCAGTCAGTTAAGCTTCTGACTCTTGATTTGGGCTCTGGTCATGATCCCAGAGCCATGGGATCCAGCCCTGAGTCGGGCTGGGCTCCGAGTTGAGCATGAAGCCTGCTTAAAATTCTCTCTCTCCCTTCCCCTCTCTCCTTCTCTCTCTCTCAGGAAGGAAACCGGGTCTTCTTAAAGAATGCCCTTCCTTTCACACTCACCGTGCACTAATTAGGGCAACATAGAGACAACGGGGGAAAATGTACTCTTCTCTTGATTTCCCTGCTTCACCTTCAGCTGTGTGCTATAATTGTTGCTTCATAGGCAACAGTTGACAGTCTACTGTTCCTATCTTCAAATGGCTTCCCCCCCCCCCCTTTTTAAGGTTTATTTATTTTTGAGAGAGAGAGAGAGAGAGAGCTCGGAGTGGGGTAGAGGCAGAGAGAGAGGGAGACACAGAATCCAAAGCAGGCTCCAGGCTCCGAACTGTCAGCACAGAGCCCAATGCAGCGCTCGAGCCCATGAACTGTGAAATCCTGAACTGAGCCCAAGTAGGATGCCCAGCTGACTGAGCCACCCAGGCGCCTCTGGCTTCCCCTTCTTTATTGAAAAATCGCCAGGCCTGCCAAAATGATGAATACATTAGTCAAGAAAGGTCAAGAACAGCCAGCCTGAGAAGGAGGCCACATGAAGGAAGAGTCCTTCGTGTCAGTAAAGGGAAGCTACGTGGGCTGGAATCTAGTGCTCTCCCTGCCCAGGGCCACTCTCCTTGCCCATCCCTCTCTCGTCGCTAACTAACATTCTTTGAGATTCGATACCACCTTGGCATGAAATGCCCTCTTGCAATGTATCTCTGGTTTTAATGGTAGTTCCAAGTCTGCAGGCACTTTAAAAGGGAGCGAGAAAAGAAAATCTTTTAATCCAGGCTGAGGCAGGCTGCATTTTCATTCGATGGGAGACCACAGAGTACAAACTTCTTTTCTGGGAGGAGGGTGTGCTATTACCTGACATCCTAAGAGACCCACTGAAGGCCTGACTAAACTACCTCTGACTCAACATCACACCCCTCAGATAGAGCCCCAGGGAGCAAACCTCACTCTGGCTCCATTTCATTAACCTTTAGGTACTTTGCGTCTCTCTGTAGGAAAGGGGGAGAAGCAAATTTAAGGCGTTTATTCCGTTTCATTGGTCCTCCTCTGAAGCTCTGGGCACAACTGTGACCCCATGGGATTAACAAAGGCAATTTTGTGACCTAGATTCAAGCCAGAAAGGCACCCCTAAGTCCAGGAGGTATGGACGGGACGGGCCACCTACAGGTCTGCAGGGAGAGGACCCTTCATTGTCCCATACCTGATGCCAGAAGAAGTCTGAGCCTCTGACATCGACCAATTAGCACAAAGTCCTGAAAACGGGAAGCTGACCCAAAATGAAGTCACAGGCAAAGCCCACCGACAAAGGAAGGAGAGGAATGTTTAGTAGGAAGATAGTGTGGATTCTGAAGCAGACTTCCCAAGGGTAGCTGGGAGCTCTTGCAGAGCTCTGAAAATAAATCAGGCTCTTCCAGATATCTTCCTCTTGGGCACAGTGAGGTAACGCCTCCTCACATTTATATGCAGCTTACACTTTGTCAAATATTTTCACAGACATTACCTCATCTGAACCTCAGAGCTCCCCTGTGAGGCATGATCTTTCTCCACACTTACCATTGTGAGAAACAGAGGCTCAGAGCAGGTGTCTTGAGGGAAAGAGCAGTCTCGGAACCCGTATCTGACTCTAGAATGCTCCTCCCATTCACTGGTATTTTCTTCAAATCTGGGCTGAGCATTAGCTCTATTTGAACCACTCAGGAAGCTTGTGAATACAGATTTCTGCACCCCCACTCTGATCTTCTCAGAGTGACCCTGTGGGGCAGCACCTGGGAAACTACTTTTAACCTGCAAATTGCCCAGATGCTTCTGATAAGAAAACCATGATCGGGGGCACCTGGGTGGCTCACTCGGTTAAGTGACCTTGGTTTTGGCTCAGGTCATGCTTCACGGTTCCTGGGATTGAGCCCCATGGGGATTCTCTCTCCCACTTTCTCTCTGCCCCTCCCTTATGCACGCTCATCTCTCTCAAAATAAATAAGTGAACATAAAAAAGATTTAAAAAGGGGATACCATGATCAGTAACTACCGGTGCAATTCATCTGGACAAGACCCAGAAGTGTTTCATTTTGATTCACGGATCTGGCATTTCTTTGGCCTCGTACTGATTAGACTTGTAAGCTACAGGGGAGACCGGAAGTCTACCTACGGTCTTCTTCTCCTAATGTTCTCCCAGAGGTTCTGCTAGAATGCCCCGAATGTCCACTGTTCAAGCAGGTCTTTGGGCTCAAGTGGTGTCGGCAATAACACGCACGCATGCCATCTGGAGGATACTGATTAATCTTTTTTTTTAATGTTTATTTTTTGAGCGAGGGGAGGGGCAGAGAGAGGGAGACACAGAATCTGAAGCAGGCTCTGAGCTGTCAGCACAGAGCCCCATACGGGCCTCAAACTCATGGATCAGGAGACCATGACCTGAGCAGGAGTCGGACGACCCAGGTGCCCCTGGAGGGAACTGGTTAAATGCTCTGCTGCCATCTTAGGACACAACCTGTCCTGAGAAGGTAAAGATTGTGGCATGAGGAGAGAAGAAAGATGTAGGCATTACTTGGGAGACCCGGGTTCTGGCCCTTCATAAGAAGGACCCCAGTGGGGTGACCTTGAATAAGGTCTCTTGTCTTCACTACCCTCTTCTGAAATCCAAGGGGGTATATCAGGCACAAATCCTTATTTCTAACAAGATCTTATGCTAAACACCAATGCATAAAGTAGGTGAAGGCTGAATGGGGTAGGAGACTTGCTGCAGCTTGAAGTGATGGATGGATTCCAGGAGTCCCCAGCTCTTGGCAAGTCAGAGAGTACAGAACATTTGGGAGGCTTCATTTCAGGTTTTACCTCCTGAGTCCTTCTTCCTCTCACGTTATGGTTCAGAGATGGAAATGCAAATAGGACATTTAAATAATAAGACAAATCCCCCAAATCACACACATCTTAAAAACCTGTAAGAGGGGCGCCTGGGTGGCGCAGTCGGTTAAGCGTCCGACTTCAGCCAGGTCACGATCTCGCGGTCCGTGAGTTCGAGCCCCGCGTCGGGCTCTGGGCTGATGGCTCGGGGCCTGGAGCCTGTTTCCGATTCTGTGTCTCCCTCTCTCTCTGCCCCTCCCCCGTTCATGCTCTGTCTCTCTCTGTCCCAAAAATAAAAATAAAAACGTTGAAAAAAAGAAAAAAAATTAAAAAAAAACGTGTAAGAGTTTTTTCTAACTCTATGAGAATCTCGGGCTTGAGCTAAATTGCTTTCTGGCTGGATGAGAAAAGAAATTAAAAAGAATGATCACAACTGTACCACACTGAGTATGGCTAGAAAATTCCCCTTTAGACTGAGGCAACATTATACTGACACGGAAATATCTTGGAGATTTATTGTAGACAGAGAGAGAGAGAGAGAGAGAAAGCAAGGTGTCTTGTGTACTACTGTTTGGGATAAAAAATAAGAATAAAAGAAAGAATATATATATATATATATATACATATATATACATATATATATACATATATATATATACATACATATATATATATGTATGTATTTGATTATGCACATAATCTCTGGGGAAATACACAGGAAACAAATAATGCTGGCTGATTCTATGAAGGGAGCTGAGTGGCAGGGATGGTGTGGGAGGGAGGCTTGCTTTTCACTCTATACTCTTTTATACCTTTTGCATTTTGCACTAAATCCATTTGGTTCCCCCCAGCACTCCCTCTGACCCTTTGGCCAGCAATTCCACTTCTGGAAATTGATCTTAAAGATGTACTCACACAGGTAAAATGTGACCATATAGTTGTTCTGAAGCGTACTGTTGTTTTTTTTTTTTTTTTTTTTTTGTAATGACAAATATTTGAAACATTGTCCATGCCTATCAGTACGAGTCTGCTAACGTGGATTGTAGCACATCCACAAAATGGAATCCCATGCATTTGTCAAGAAGCTGGGGATGCTGTCTGTATACTAATATGGAAAGATCCACAAGATAGTCATTGAGAGAAAACAGGAAAAATCAGACTAGTGTGTACAGGGGCACCTGGGGGGCTTAGTTGGTTAAGCGTCTGACTCTTGATTTCGTCTCAGGTCATGATCTCAGGGTTTGTGCTTGAACTCTGTGCTGACAGAGTGGAGCCTGCTTGAAATTCTCTCTCTCCCTCTCAAAATAAATAAACATTAAAAAAAAGAATCGTGTGTATAATACAAATTTTAAAAGGGGGTTAAAGTATATTTGTACATATACATTCATATTTGCTTGCGTAGGTAAAAAAATCTCCTGTAGGGTTACACTAGAACCATGATAGCATTAATCAACTGTGGGAGAGCCGGGTGACTGAGGAATGAGGATAGGAGAGAGGCTTTATTGAGTATCTTTCTGTACTTTAATGATTTTGAATCATGGTAAATATAATACCTATCCAAAATTAAACAATGAATATTTCAAAACAAGCCAATATATATAAAAATCACGCCTTGGTGTCCCCCTCCCTTACACCAAGCACCGCCATTATGATTTTGCTTCAGGGCCAGAAACAAAACAAAATAACTCTTAAAGAAGCCAAGGCTTGGGCCTCCCTTCATCCTTTCAAACAGGGACTTGCAGAGAAAATCCAAAGCAGCATCTCTTCTAGTCTTTGGAACTGTTCTATGCCAGCGTTTTATCCTTCTTCCCCTACCCATCCCCCTTACTCAAGTCTCATCAATCTTCCCTGGGTGTCTACTCTGACACTGCCGTAGGCTCTACAGCTCTGATTTACAGCACAACTTCGTGCCTGGAATTACAGGAAAGCAGAAGCAGACCTCTGCACACGGGTGTCTCCACAGCTCCCTAGGTTTGGCCAACTCCTGTCTCTACTGCAGGCTCTTAGCTGGCCTCACATTTCACTTTTCTCATGCAGTTGATATCCCAGGGTCCTTCAAGGAGCAAGTAAATTCAGCCTTTCACACCGAGTCAGTTTTCCCGCACTCAAGGCCGGCTGAGCCTGCCCCCAACCCTTGCTAAAACCCCCACATACCCTGGTCAGCCATGATGTACTCATCTTCACTTGCTTCCTCCAGGTACCTCCACACTTTGCTCAAACTGGTTCTTATAGCCTACGGTCCCTCCACCTCCTCCCGCCCCTCCCCCAAAGCCAGCGCTGGATCTAAACACGCTGCCATTCAGGCTTTAAAAAAAATCAGTGAACTCCAAAGGGCATCATTATATTCATTTAATACCAATGTCCCTGCCATTGGGCTGGGTGCTGGGAAGATAGTCATGAACAAGACTGATGTGGCCCCTGTCTACATGGAGCCGCGGCCCAGTTGGAAAGGCAATTTGAACAAGGAATGAAATACTGCAGCTTTCAACTCTGGCTGCACATTAGAACTGTTTGGGATTTAAAAACATACACCAATAGTCTAAGTCCATCCTTTTTTTTTTTTTTTTAGATTAAAAAAATTTTTTTAACGTTCATTTATTTTTGAGAGACTGAGAGAGACAGAGTGTGAGCAGGGAAGGGGTAGAGAGAGAGAGGGAGACACAAATCTGAAGCTGGCTCCAGGCTTTGAGCTGTCAGCACTGAGCCTGATGCGGGGGCTCCAACCCACAACCGTGAGATCATGACGTGAGCCGAAGTCAGATGCTTAACCGACTGAGCCACCCAGACACCCCTAGATTTTTTTTTAAAGTGTATTTCTTAATTTTGAAAGAGAGAGAGCTGAAGGGGCGGAGAGAGGCAGAGAGAGAGAATCCCAAGCAGGCTCCACATCATCAGGAATTGACCTCGCAAACCGTGAGATCATGACATGAGCCAAAATCAAGAGTCAGATGCTCAAGTGACTGAGCCACCCAGGTGCTTCGTGTCCATTCTTGACCAACTGAATCAGAATCTCTGGAGGTGAGGCCCAGGCCCAAACAGCATTCTTTTCAAACTTTCCAGGCGATTCGAATGGCAGCTAGCATTGGGAACCCCTCTCTAGCACAATGGATTTACACAACGTCCCACTTAATCATACAATCTACATGACTCCTAGATGAAAGTCCTTATTTGACTAATAAAATTCGGGTTTATTTTCCATAGACACAAAGCTAGGAACTAGGGTGGTATTCTGAAAACCCATTTCATACCACAGACAACAATTTAATCCTGAAAATAAAAGACAAGAAGCCCAAACACGTGCTTTAAAAAATATCCAATGGCAGACATACAATCTTCTAACATGCCATAGAGTGATCGGGGCTTATGCATGAGACAGGATGGACTACCATGGTGGTAATAATGGGAGAAAAAGAAACAAAGGCCAGACTTGGCTGCAGTTCACAGTCTCCAGGGAGATTTCCTGAGGCTTACAGATTGTAACCCTCCCACAGCTCTCTCAAGGACTTCCCTGATTGCTTTACCGCTACAGCTTTGCTCTTGTTAGTGTCCCTTTCTCTGATAGCCATAAACACTCCCCAAGATATATGTTAGCGATCGTCTCAAACACATGGCCCACAGAAGGATCTCAAGGCTGATGTTTTTCTAGGCAAGAGTAAATAACCTTATCTTAGCAGCAGCTAGCCCCTCATGGTCCTGAAAACTTTATTTCCAAATTCCTTCAAGACTTATGCTGTCCTTAGCCCCCATTAACTAAAACATATTTAATCAGTCACTTCTCACAAGACAAGTGAAGCTCTTTCTGAGCACGGGTCCTGCCCCCAGGCTATAGTAAAGGCACCTTTTGCACAAACACGGCTCAATAATTCTTTCTTGATCGTTCGCTCCCAGCCCGTGTTACATCATTTGGGCACACGAACGAATGTGGGCTCTGAACCTTCTTAACTGGACCCAGAGCCTCGTTGCAAAGTCGGTGAGTACATTCTCTTCTTTTCCTTTCCTTTCATTTCAGGGCCTTTTCAAGGAGTACGGTCCTAGTGGGAACACGTTCACGTCTGGTTGCTCAGGCTGCAATCCTCTAACTCTACGGGGAGGAATAAAAGCTTGCCTTTGGGCTGGAAGTTAGGACCCTGGCCTGAATGGTAATGAGACCGGGAAACTTGATGCCCTCTCTTTATTCCTATTCTTACGCAAATTGTCTTTCTGGGGCTCGGGACAGCCACCTGTCACTAGGATGGCTGCCAATCTTAAGACTCCCTCGTAAGTTTTCCTCCTCGTTGGTCTAATGTGATCTTCCTATCTACATCTATGGAGGCCAAGAGACCTCCCCTGGGAACCGGCCGAAACAGTACCCGATTAAATTAAAACCCAACCAGGGACCGTTCTCTAGGAAAGTTGGCTGAAAAGGCTACATGACTTGGAATGTCGCTTACAGCATGATGGATTTCCATCCTTCCTGTTTTTCATCAATGTCCCCTACTGACTGACTAACTTGCAATATTGGGTAATTTCCCCTTCTAAAGTTTTTCTTGTGTTTTCCATGGGTTAAAACATCAGGTTCTTCTTCAGTCCATTCACTGGCACCCATTTGGAGCCTAGGATGCAATGGGGAAGCCAGGGGTGGGGGGGGGGGCATCCCTCCTATAGGACAAGGCGGTATTCATAGTGATTTTTTTTTTTAATTTTTTTTAACGTTTATTTATTTTTGAGACAGAGAGAGACAGAGCATGAACAGGGGAGGAGCAGAGAGAGAGGGAGACACAGAATCTGAAACAGGCTCCAGGCTCCGAGCAGTCAGCCCAGAGCCCGACGCGGGGCTCAAACTCACGGACCACAAGATCATGACCTGAGCCGAAGTCACCCAGGCGCCCCCATCGTGATTTTCACTTGAGGGACACCTCTGGTCTCTTTGACACCAGGAACCTCTGACGTATCCTGCATGGGACACCTCCCCGGAGTTGGGAGGGATTTTCTTGGTAATGGACCTTCTCTGCTTTTCTAGGATCACGGATCGTCTTCCTCAGTTCTCAAGGACCCTCCCTTGGGGTGCCTTTTAGCCCACTGGAAACAATTTGGATTGCAAGATTTAAGAAAGAAAAAAATTGGGGACGCCTGGGTGGCTTAGTCGGTTGAGCAACCAACTTGGGCTCAGGTCATCATCTCATGGTTCGTGGGTTTGCATGAACCCCTGTGTCGGGCTCTGTGCTGACAGCTCAGAGCCTGGAGCCTGATTCAAATTCTGTCTCCCTCTCTCTCTGCCTCTCCCTCACTCACGTACTCTCTGTCTCTCAAGAATGAATAAATGTTAAAAAAATTTTTAATAAAAAAAAAAAAAAAGAAAAACTGATCTTCTGTAACAGTGCATGGCCTCCCTACTCCTTAGGAGAGAAGAAAAAATGGCCCCGCTAATGGGACATTAAACTTCAATACTATTTGTCAGTTAGATCTCTTCTGCAGGAGACAAGGCATATGGACTGAGGCACCCTATGTCCAGGCCTTCATGGACCTAAATCAGGACCCCGATATAATGGCCTCTTGCAGAATGTTAGCTGGTAACTAGGCTAACAAGCTCTCTCCTGATATATTGGATGATGATTGTCTCAACAGGCCTCTTCCTCCTCCTGACAAGCCCAGATTGCCGGAGGAATCACAGGCCATCCCTAATGAAGGGGATGCTGACTCTCTCACTGTTCCTCCTCCTAATGAACTCAGGTTACCAGAGGAATCTCAGGACTCTCCAAATAAAGGGGACGTTGATTCTGTCACTTCTCCTCCTCCTTACGAGCCCCCCCCCCCCACTCCTCTGCACCTGGCCCTACTGGACACACTAGGAGTGGGACTCCTTATTTCCCTGGAATTCCCCCTAAATCAGGATTTTATCCTTGCAGGGAGGTTGCTAATGGAGAAATGGGCGGTATCAGAGTCCGTGTCCTGTTCTCCAGAGCAGACTTGGTTCAAATAAAACAACAATTAGGATAATATTCCAAAAATCCTTCTCAATTTATTTTTATTTTATTTTATTTTTTATTTTTTAAAATTTACGTCCAAATTAGTTAGCCTATGGTGCAACAATGATTTCAGGAGTAGATTCCTTAGTGCCCCTGACCCATTTAGCCCATCCCCCCTCCCACAACCCCTCCAGTAACCCTCTGTCTGTTCTCCATATTTATGAGTCTCTTCTGTCTTGTCCTCCTCCCTGTTTTTATATGATTTTTGTTTCCCTTCCCTTATGTTCATCTGTTTTGTCTCTTAAAGTCCATACGAGTGAAGTCATATGATATTTGTCTTTCTCTGACTAATTTCACTTAGCATAATACCCTCCAGTTCCATCCACGTAGTTGCAATCCTTCTCAATTTATTGAGGTTTATCAACAAAGTATCCATTATGTTTGATTTGACCTAGCAAGATATCATATATATCATATATATGATATATATATATCTTACTAACTCATTTCTGCATCCCTGAGGAAAGAGCGGGGTCTGGCAGGGGCTCAAGAGTTTGCTGATGGCCTGGCAATGGCGATAGGGGACGCTTTCCAGTAGGGGGCGCTGCTGTCCCAATTACCCAACCACACTGGACCTAGCAGGAGGATAGTCAGGGAAGAAATCAGATGATCACCTGCCTGATGGAAGGAATGAAAGAAGGACTTACCAAACTTGTAAACTTTGACAAAATTTGAGAAGTTACGCCAAGAGCTGGTGAAAATCCCACTCTATTTCACGGTCGCCTAATAGAGGCTATCTGTAAATACATAAACCTGGACCCAACTACATCTGAGAGAATAACTATCTAATTATTAATTACTATTTTTTTTAAGAGGGAGAGGGAATCTTTTTTTTCAACGTTTTTTATTTTTATTTTTGGGACAGAGAGAGACAGAGCATGAATGGGGGAGGGGCAGAGAGAGAGGGAGACACAGAATCGGAAACAGGCTTCAGGCTCTGAGCCATCAGCCCAGAGCCTGACGCGGGGCTCGAACTCACGGACCGCGAGATCGTGACCTGGCTGAAGTCGGACGCTTAACCTACTGCGCCACCCAGGCGCCCCAAGAGGGAGAGGGAATCTTAAGCAGGCTCCATGCCCACCGTGAAGCCCTATGTGGGGCTCGATCTCACAACCCTGAGATCACGACCTGAGCTAAAACCAAGAGTGTCGGACGTTTAACTGGCTGAGCCGCCCAGGTGCCCCTATTTTATTTATTTTTATTTTTAAGAGTTATTTATTTTAAGTAATTGCTACACCCAACGTGGGGCTTGACCTCACAACTCTGAGATCAAGAATTTCACGTTCCTCCAACTGAGCCCGCTAGGCACCCCAGGAGTAACTATTTTAAACATGCATTTTATGAGTCGGTCAGCACCTGACATCTGCTGAAAGTTAACTAAAAGGGCTTAGGCCCTCAAATCCCCCACTCAACGCCTCCTAGAGTTTTTAATAATAGAGATGTGGTATTAAGACAGGAAAAGGACCAGCGTGTGAAGTTACAGGGCAAGATACAGGCTTGAGCATTGACTGACACCCTTGCAGACTCCCTCCCCACCACATCAGAATCACCAGGGGCAAGGGCCAACTCCAGACCAGAAGTCAGGTAAGACCCCATGTTTCAGATGCGGCCAGATTGGACATTGGAGCAGAAAATGTCCCCACAGAGGCTTTGTTCCTGGGCCATGTCCTGCTTGTAAAAAAAGAAGGGCATCGGAAGAGAGACTGTCCTTGTCTTCAGGGAGAGGAGATTAGGCACTCACTCCCCCGTCTGGGTCAAAACCGGAGGGTCTGGCATGATGGGACCCTAGGCTGGTCCAGCTCCTTTTACATCAAAATGACTGAGCCCTGGGTTACCCTGGATGTGGGAGGTAAGCTCACTGATTTTCTTATTGCTACAGGAGCCACTTACTCTGTCCTTATTCAGAACTCTGGCCCTACTTGTCCTTCTAATCATAAAATTGTTGACACAGAATGGGAAACTAAAACGTGCCCACCCGACAACACCTGTAACTTGTACATCCAAAACACCATCGGTTACTCATGTTTTTCTGGTCCTTCCGTCTTGTTCCGTTCCATCACTTGGATGAGACGTGATGTAAAAACTAGGGAGCAAGTCTGCTCTTATTAAAGAAGAGGATGGCTTGTTCTCTTTAACACTTGGAGAACCAAGACCTTGTACTGATCTCCCTTCTAATATCTGGAAGGAAGTAAACCCACAGGATGGGATTGTGACGTCCCAGGCTGGGCTCTTAAAGCTCAACCAGTTAAAGGGACTTTAAAGAACCCGACCATTATACCTCACAAAAGACAATACCTTTTAAACCCTGAGGAGAAGCCTGAGTTACAATCACTTATTGATAAACTTCTTAAACATGGTATTTTAAGGCTTTGTCAATCTCCTATTAACACTCCGATTTTACTGGTAAAAAAGCCAAATGGAGAATATTGGGTGGTACAAGATTTGAGAGCTGTGAATGAGACAGTGGTGCCTATTCCATAGATCCAAATCCATATACTCTTCTCACCCAGGTCCCTGGTGATGCGAATTGGTTTACGGCACTGGATTTAAAAGACCCCTTCTCTTGCATCCCTCTAAGTGAAGAGATGCGGCCACTATCTGCCTTTGAATGGGCCTCACATTCGAGTCCACAGGCTGCTCAATTAACCTGGACGGTCTCTCCGCAGGGATTTGGAGACTACTCATTTATTGGGGGCTGTACTTAGTAAAGACCTTCGTGATATATCCCTGCCTCCGGGGACTGTAATTCAATATGTGGATGTTTTCATCTGCAGTCCCACAAAGGAAATGTCTGACAGTGATTCTGTAACCTTACTTCATTTCCTGGCAGACAGAGGGTGTCGCGTCTCCCCTAAAAAGGCACAAATATCTAAACGGAAAGTACAGCATTTAGGATATGAGCTAATAACACCAGGTCACCATACTCTAGTTACTGGCAGAAAAAAAGGCTATATTAGACCTTGAGCCCCCAACTACAAAGAAACAACCCTGCACCGTCCTAGGCATGGCAGGCTTTTGCCCTCTGTGGGTTCCTGGATTCAGGCTCTAGGCCAAACCACTATATGATTCAGTTAAGGGCCCTGATGAAGAGCCTTTACTCTGGACTAAAGGCCAGCACACAGCCTTCAAGACATTAAAAGCTAAGCTTTTATCAGCCCCAGCCTTGGCTCTACCAAATTAAGAAAAAAACCTTTCACTTTATATGTAGCAGAGAAACAGGGTCAGGCTTTGGGAGTTCTTACCCAGAAATTAGGAAATGAAACAAGAGCAGTGGGTTATTTGTCAAAGCCACTTGACAATGTAGCACAAGGGTGGCTGGCTTGTCTCTGAGCGGTGGCTGCCACAGCCCTCCCGGTAGAGGAAGCCTGAAAACTTACTATGGGACAGTCCCTGACTGATGGCTTCGCATCAGGTCCCAAGTATTTCAGCAAGTAAAGGCCATTCATCAATAGATGATGGAGGTGCCGACTTAATGGCAGTCTATACTTGTAGATACACCTGAAGTCGTCTTTAAGACCTGTCAGACTTTAAACCCAGCTGCCCTTACACCTGGATCTGACCATTGTACTTCTGTAGAACATAACTGGGTAGAAGTTATTGATCTTGTTTATTCTAGCAGATCAGACTTAAAAGATTCTCCTCTTGGTAATGCAGATGACCACTGGTTGACCGATGGCAGGAGTTTCATAGAAAAGGGGATACGAAAAGCTGGGCATGCTTTAGTCAGTCTAACCCCAGACTATTGAGGCCAAAGCCCTTCCAGCAAATACGTCCGCCCAGAAACTGGAGGTAATGGCACTCACTCGTGCTTTACGATTGGCAGAAGGGCTCAAGATTAATATCTATATTGCCTCTCACTATGCCGTCCTAGTCCCACACGAGCATGAGGCAATTTGGAAAGAGGGTCCTTAACAAGTCATAACTCTCCCATCAAACGTGGACCTAAAATAATAGCCCTTTTAGACGCTGTACACAACCCCAGCCCTAAAGAGGTGGCTGTAAGTCACCTCAGGGGACATGTCTATGGAATCTAAAGGATATAACATGGCAGAGCACACAGCCACCCAAATTGCACAAAGCCTGAGTCTCATACCAGTCCTAACACCAGTAAAAGATATATCCCCTGTCTGTTCAGATCATGAAATCCGAGTATCCCAGGAACAGGGATTTTTCAAAAAATGCACAAGGCTGGGTTTATAAATAAATGATAGAGGAAAAGTCTTCAGACCCAAAAGCAGTTAACGGAAACTAATGCAGAGGGTATACATCAGGCTACTCACCTGGGTAAAAAGGCCCTGGGACAAATGGTTAAGAACACCTTTAATGGAATTAATGTAACCACTACCAGGGCACCTGGGTGGCTCTGTTGGCTGAGCATCTGACTCTTGACTTCAGCTCAGGTCATGATCTCGTGGTTCGTGAGTTCAAGCCCCACACCCAGCTCTGCACTGACAGCACAGAGCCTGCTTAAGACTCTCTCTCTCTTCCCCTCTTTCTGTAGCTCCCCTGCTCTCAATCTCTCTCAAAATAAATAAATAAACTTAAAAAAAAAAAACCCACTAATCACTACCATAAAACAGGTCTGTCAATCATGATCAATTCTTACCAACCCCCTTTCCAAAGGCAGGGGGCATATCCTGGGGAGCAATTAGATTTTACACAAATGCCATCTTGTAAAGAATATAAATACTTACTGGTTATGTAGACACCTTTATAGGATGGATAGAGGCCTTCCCTTGCAAAACAGAAAAGGCCACTGAAGTGACAAAAACTCTATTAAGGGAGATTGTCCTTAGGTTTGGACCTAGTTCTTACAAAGTGACAAAGAACTGTCTTTTATTGCAGAAATAACTCAGCAAATAGCTCAGGCCCTAAAAATCAACACCTATTTGCATTTGGCCTGGCATCCACAATCTTCCGGAAAGGTGGAAAAGGCTAACCACGCCTTAAAAAGACACCTTACTAAACTAAGCATTGAGACTCAAGAAAATTGGATCGCTCTGTTACTCATAGGGCTTCTCAGAATGAGAATTGCCCCCAGACAATCAATAGGGCTAAGCCACTTTGAATTATTATACGGAAAGCCTTTTCTCACTCTAGACCCATCAATAGATGCAGACTATAATGCTCCGTTAAATTATTCGAGGCTGGGTTAATTCATACTAAACAAATACTAGACCATACCCTCCCCAACCCTGATTTAACTGTTACTAACAACCCACTTCATGTAAATCCAGGAGACATGGTTTATTGAAAGGATTGGAAGTCTAGGGGCACCTGGGTGTCTCGGTCAGTTGAGCGTCTGACTTGTGATTTTGGCTCAGGTCATGAACCTAGGGTCATGGGATAGAGCCCTGAGTTGGGCTCCGTGCGGACCATGGAACCTGCTTAAGATTCCCTCTGCCCCTCTCCCCTACTCGCACTCTCTCTCTGAAGTGAATGAATGAATGAATGAATAAATAAAAAATAAATGATTGGAAGTCTAACACAGTAGGGGATTTAACTCCAAAATGGAAGGGCCCCTACGAGGTCATTTTATGTACTCTCCCGGCCATAAAATGAGAAGGACATTCCTCATGGACTCCTATATCAAGAACTAAATCTGTTATCTTTCTCACAGGGATCCAGTGTGCCAGCTAATGTGTCTTGTTACTCCTGTGAACCTGTGGAAGCTCTCACACTTCTCTTCAAAGGACAATGAAGGTTGTACCTGTCTTTCTCATTCTCTTTGCCCCGGTTTATACTGGTAATTCCTTCTTACAATGGGCTATGCAGTATGCTTCAAAATCAAACAGCTTGCTGGGTAGGTGGAATTCCGCTGGTATCGAGTACGTCCAGTCTGCCTTGTTGGGTCTCCCCATTTCAGGGCGCAGACTGGCATTCCTTATGTAACCGTGTCTTAGATGTCATCTATGACTCAGACACTTTGTGATAGCTCTGTAACAAAGCGCAATGTCACTCTCTGGCCTAAAGTCAGTACCACCTGGAATCTCCCAGGCCACAAATCGGACCTTTTCATACTCTCGAACCATTAAGGTTCTGACTGGCTTCACTCACGCACAAATGCACAGGGCAATATGACGAAATAGGATGGCATCAGACGTTTTAACTCCTGTACATGGTAGAATGCGTGTTATCATAAAAACGGAATGCCGTGTATATATCCCGGCTTACCACAAAAATATTTCTGGGTTTCTAACTGTCACGAACACTCGAGTGGGTGCTCTAAAAGACCCCTCCCTTTCTCTTACTGACTGGTGAAGCTCCTGGACAGGAGGGGGATTTTGGTCATCAAAGGACTCTTGTTTGGGCTTCTTTTTCTTCTTGTTACTCTAATCATGTTTTGCTGTTTCTCCGATGCCTCTTCACCTGGTGCCGAGACTCCTCCACTGACATAATTTCAAGCTGACAGATGATCCTCTCTGTTTAAGGAGACTCCTATATGTTATCAACTCTAGTTACAGGTGCGTCAGCCTTCCATAACTCCTATTATTTTTTTAAATGTTTATTTATTGAGAGAGAGAGAGAGAGAGAGAGAGAGAGAGAGTGGGGGCGGGGGGGGCATAGAGAGAGGGAGAGAGAGAGAACCCCAAGCAGGCTCCCTGCGGTCAGCACAGAGCCTGATGTGGGGCTTGAACTCACGAATGGTGAGATCATGACTTGAGCTGAAATGGAGAGTCAGACGCTAAACTGACTGAGCCACCCAGGTGCCTCTCCATAACTCCTATTAAATTCCCAACTGACCAATGTTGACCATTAGGTAGGGACATTTCTAAGCCCCTATTCAGTAGGAGGAAGTCACAGAAGACAGGACCTTCCATTGTCAACAACCTTAAGGGTCAAAGTTGTTCAGGGGGGAAAAAGGATGGGAGAAAAGGAAACAAAGGCCAGACTTGGCTGCAGTTCACAGTCTCCAGGGAGATCTCCTGAGGCTTACAGATTGTAACCCTCCCACAGCTCTCTCAAGGACTTCCCTGATTGCTTTACCGCTACAGCTTTGCTCTTGTTAGTGTCCCTTTCTCTGATAGCCATAAACTATATATTAGCAATCATCTTTCAAACATGCGGCCCATTGAGGGGCACCTGGCTGGCTTAGTTGGAGGAACATGCAACTCTTGACCTGGGGGTTGTGAGTTCGAGCCCCATGTTGGATGTAGAGTTTACTTAAAAAAAAATTAACAATCTTAAACAACAACAACAACAACAAGAAACACCATCTGGCCCACTGATATACATCTGAAGGGTCTCAAGTCTGATGTTTTTCTAGGCAGTAGTAAATATAGCCTTAACTCAGTAGCAGCTAGGCCCTCATGGGCCTGAAAGCTTTAGAGACTTATGCTATCCTTAGCCCACACTGACTAAAAGGTATTTAATCAGTCACTTCTCAGAGGCACAAGTGCAGCTCTTCCTGCCCATGGGTCCTGTCCCTGTGATATAATAATAATAACAAAAATAAAATAGTAATTTAAAAAACCCCACCTTTTTTTGCCCTGAAAACGTTTCAAGAATTCTTTCTTGACCGTTCATTCCTGGCCCACTATATCACTAAGAGTCCTGGGGAATCAGGAAGGTATTTTCCAATCCTCTTTACTCAAAGTTTTGGATTTCTTGGCTCCCCTCCATTTCTTAGAGGGTTCCAATGGAATTTAAACTACATAAATAACCTACCACCCAAATCATCCCTTGCCTCTCTGATGGGGACCCACATATATAGTGATGTCGTGATGTAACTCTTCAGTTGGGGGGGCCTCACAGTATAGAAAGTGGGTACTCTTATATGTAGGTGCGAGTATAAATTGGTGTAACCTCTCTGGAGGTTAATCTGTAAATCATAAAACAGCATTTCCCAGACTTCCTTTTTAGATATTAAAAGAAGTAATAACAAATATCATCTACTGTGTGGTATTATATATCAGACTCTTTACCTAAATGACAACCATTATTATTATTATTATTATTTTTAATTTGAGAGAGAAAGAGAGGGGCAGAGGGAGAAAGAGAATTGTAAGCAGGCTTCACGGTCAGTGTGGAGCCTGATGAGGGGCTCAATCCCATGACCCTGGGATCATGACCTGAGCTGAAATTAAGAGTCAGGTACACAACCAACTGAGCCACCCAGGTGCTCCGATTTTGTTAATTCTAAAGTTGAACTTTTTTTGTCATATTTCTGGTCCATTTTGAATTTCTTTTTTTGTATTTATGTATTTTTTTTACATATCAAATTCAATTTAAAAATGTAACCATATTGCTCAATCTTTTGATTTTTAACTTATTTTTTTTTAAGCTTATTTATTTTGAGAGAGAGTGTAAGCAGGGGAGGGGCAGAGAGAGAAGAGAGAGAAAAATCCCAAGCTCTCATCTCAGAGCCTACCGCGGGGCTTGAACCCGTGAACCATGAGATCATGACCTGAGCTGAAACCAGGAGCCGGTGCTTAACTGGCTGAGCCACCCAGGGGCCCCTTGATTTATAACTTCTTAAAGAATGCTTTTATGCTTCCTCATCTTGAGATCATATATTCACCCTTATTATTTAGTTCTATTTGAAACATTTTTTATTTTAGAAAGAGAGAAAGAGAGCACGAGCAGGGGATGGAGGCAGAGGGAGAGAGAGAGAGAGAGAGAGAGAGAGAGAGAGAGAGAAAGAATCCCAAGCAGGCTCTTCACTGTCAGTGCAGAGCCCGAATTGGGGCTCCGTCTCACGAATGGTACGATTATGACCTGAGCAGAAATCAAGAATGTAGGTTGCTTAACCAACTGAGCCATCCAGGTGCCCCAAAGTTACCCATTTCTAAGAAACAGGATAATGGGTGATTTTCACTTTGCTGTAATTTTCAGCCTTTCTCAAAGTTTTACAATGAATGTGCTTTACAGTCAGAACAATCGGTAATTAGTATTATGTAAATGGATGTTTTTAAGGCTCAAACTCTCACACCCTCCGGGCTTGTTTGGGCAATTGGGAGGAGTCAATCCCACCCCAGAGAGGAGACGATCTCTTTCTCTCTCTCTCTCTCTCTCTCTCTCTCCCTGGGGAGTCATGCACAGTAGCTAGCCCTGAAAGGGGATGCATTTACCACTTCAGCTCAGTCCTTTTGATTGGGAGATGCTGCCATTAAAAGATGTTAAATACCAAATAACATCATCTGGAATCTCACTGTGACCCTTTGTGTTGCCAGCTCGGAGAGGGGACTGTGGTGTCACCTCCTACTCGCCCTCTCCACACCCCACCCAGAAGGGCTGGGAAGGCACAAAGACTTGCGCGCTGTATCTGGGTGGTATGCAAATGCAGCCTTGTCTCCGACTGCCTAATCCTATCAGGAATGCTTAGGGTGTTAATTTGACCATCTTTCACAGCTCATAAATCTACTTGGGGGCAAAACCAAGCTGCCAGACGCCATCAAGCAAAACTCCTCCTGAGGCTGGCAGTTTCAGTAAAGCAGTCGGGATCATGCCTCAGTAAAGTCCAATAAAGAGCTTTGTATGTGGGGGACTGGAAAGCAGCTTCTCACATTTGGATACAATAGAACAAAACAGTGGGAAATGTGAATGTCTGATTATCCGGACTGGTGGCCTCCTCTATGCTCTGCCTGCCCACCGAGCCACGGATCCTCATTCATTCGCAATTCTTTGCACGCAGATGGATCTGTCTTGCTCCCGAACAACTGCCTGCAAAGAGTCCTGTCGGATTAGTTTATTTAATCCCTGTCTATAAATACAAATTGACTATATTTGCTTCCACTGCAATCTGCTAGCCTTTTTATATTAAAATCTATTAAACTTCAGCCAGCTCATTTCTGCCTAGATTCATTCTCCCTTTATTTAGTGGTCAGAACAGAAGAAATCTTTTCTTTCTGAGACAGAACACTCCCCAGGAGAGTTCCCACTCGCTCCTGACAGATAGGGTTGAAAGTGCCAACAGAAATCAGTTTCAACCTCTGGATTACAGCTTCATCCAGAATCCATCTGTTCTGACGATTGGTCAGTTTAAAATTCAGCTGATTAGAGATCCTCAGTAAAAATAGCCTTTCCAGGGGCACCTGGGTGACTCAGTCGGTTGTGTCCGACTTCAGCTCAGATCATGATCTCGTGGTTCGTGCGTTCAAGCCCCGCATCGGGCTCCGTGCTGACAGCTCAGAGCCTGGAGCCTGCTTCAGATTCTGTGTCTCCCTCTCTCTCTGCCCCTCCTCCCCTCATGCTCTGTCTCTCTCAAAAATAAACAAAACAAAACTCCAAAACATCCTTTCCAGCCTCTGTGAGGGAGGCACTGAGGGCACACTGGGCTGGTGTTCTGCCTGTAGGGACATGAAGCTCCTCTGAACCTGCACAGAGATGGGAGGAAGTGTTGGCTCTGGGAGAGGAACACAGCAATAACTCCGCATGACCGCAGACTGGAAGTACCAGAAAAGTCAGAGATTTATCCATCCGGCATCTCCGCACGGTTCAGGCAACAAATAGCATTCCCCCAGAGTCTCGAGGAAAGACTCCATACAGCTTGCCAAGGGTGCTTACAAGGTCGAGGAACACGGAGGGAAGGGAATCTGAAAAGATTTATCAGCTTTGGCTCTGGGCTCTAGTTCCCTTATCTGAAAGATAATCTATGTGGGATTATCTGGCTCTTGGTGTAAGGACTTAATACATGGTAACTGGGATTACTGATATTACGTTACTGGTGGTGAACTTTAAAAATAATTATTGATATTATTGCTACAGTGAATTGGATACATAATTATGACAATTGATATTATCATTATTGCTGGAAGTGGATTTGATAAATAACCATGTTGTTACAATTGTTACTACTGGCAATGCCACTATTAGCTATATGATGGTAAGTAGACTTTAAAAGAATCGAGTGAAGAACATACAAGACCACTCATTAACCACATGTTTATTATGTGTGTCAGTCACTGTTCTAGGCATTGGGCTACATCACTGCAATCCATCCTTGTGAAGCTTCTCTTTCAGTGGGGGAGATGGGCAATAAATATAATAAATACACTATGTTGAATTTATAAACTGTTTAATTGGAAAAACAGAGCAGGGTAAGGAGGATTGGAGCAAGTTGGGGAAGAGGGAGGTTGCAATACATTTAAAATAAGATGGTTGCGGAAGGCTTCCCTGAGAAGGTGACATTTGAACAATAAGGAAGGAAGCAGGGGAGTAAGTCACAGGGAAAGCTGGGCATTCTGGGCAGCAGAAATAGCACCTGCAAAGGCCAGGGCTGGGGGAAACATGTTCAGAGAGAGAAGCATGTCAGCCTGTTCAGAGGCTGACATGGCCAGGGGGTAGAGTGGGACATGGTGACACAGGGGTGGCAGAGGCAGGTCATATATGTCAAGCTGTGCATTTAAAGGACTTCACCCCCCTCCCTTTTTTTTTAGATTTATTTTAAAGTAATCTCTACACCCAATGTGTGGCTTGAACTCACAGCCTCAAGAGTCACATGCTCCACTGACTGAGCCAGACAGGTGCCCCAGGACATCATCTTTTTAAGTGATGTGGGGCGTCACTGCAGAATTTAGAACAAGAGGCACGACATGGTTTGACTTATGCTTCAACAGGATTACTCTGGTTCCTGAGTTGAAAATAGACTAGAGTTTAATAAAAAGAAAGAAAGGAAGAAGGAAAGAAGAAAGAGAAAGAAAGAGAGAAAAAAAGAAAGAAAAAGAAAAGAGAAAGGAAGAAAGAAAGAATAAAGAAAAAGAAAGAAAGAGAAAGAAAGAAAAAGAAAGAAAGAAAGAAAGAAAGAAAGAAAGAAAGAAAGAAAATAGAGCATGGGATGTGCAATGGGGGTGGTGGACAAGGGTGAAAGCAGGGAATCTAAGTGGGATGACTCGGGCTGTGAGGGAAACATGAAGACACAGGGTTCCTGTTTTGAACAACGGGAAGAATGGAGGCTATGAACCAGGAAGGGGCAGATGGCAGATGAAGCAGGTTTGGGCGACTTCTCAGTTCGTTTTGGTCACATTTTAGCAGACTTGGAGCTTAAAAGAACCCTTCGAGGGGCGCCTGGGTGGAGCAGTCGGTTAAGCGTCCGACTTCAGCCAGGTCACGATCTCGCGGTCCGTGAGTTCGAGCCCCGCGTCAGGCTCTGGGCTGATGGCTCAGAGCCTGGAGCCTGTTTCCGATTCTGTGTCTCCCTCTCTCTCTGCCCCTCCCCCGTTCATGCTCTGTCTCTCTCTGTCCCAAAAATAAATAAACGTTGAAAAAAAAAATTAAAAAAAAAAAAAAAGAACCCTTCGATATTACCTAACTTAAGCCCAATCTTTAAACAAATACTACCTATATCTTTATTTTTATGATATTATTTTTAAGTAATCTCTACATCCAACGTGGGGCTTGAGCTTAGAACGCCAAGATCAAGAATCTCATGCTCTACCGACTGAGCCAGTCAGGCGGCCCTAAACAAATTATGTTTAAATGAGCCCCTGTAGTACAAAATTCTAAGTCCAACGAATACAGCATGGAAAATTAGCTTTCATTTCCGTCTGTAGGTACCCTGCCACCCAGATCTCTCAGATTACTGTTACCATGTATTTGCATTTATTCCCCCCAACTCCTAAGAGATAGCCTGTGGACAAATAAGTCCGCATGTTGATATTTCTCCTCTATTTTTTTTACAATGGTAAGTTACCATGCACACTGCTCTGAATCTTGCTTCCCTTCCCACTCCCTTCCTCAATAATTTGCCTTCATCAGTACACACAGGACTGACCCATTCTTTTCATGACTGCAGACTTTCTGGTGTATGCATGCACTGTAATTTACTTAACCAGTTCCCTACTGATCCATGTGTTACTTACGACTCTGTCATTTCAAATAAGGCTGCGATGTATTTCCTTACCATGGGTCCTCTCACGGAAAGGTATGTCCATTTACAATTTGGGCAAACAGTGTTTTCCGAGGTTGTTTCTCAACAATGCAAGAGAGGTACTCTCCACCAGGTCTGATAGGTAGCTGTGCTGCACCAGTGGGGTTGTACTGGTTAGGTACCATCATACTTCCATACCCACTGGCAACAAGCTCTGTCCCAAGCCCCCTAAACGATCCGTTCTCTCGGGTAGCTCAGCAGCTCCGTTCCCCTCCGCTCCCTCCCACAAGCCACCATCTAAAGGACTGGCGCCAGGCAGAAGAGGGAGTCTTGAATCTGTCCTGATTGACAAGTGTTCAGGGTGTTTATTACTTTGAGTATCACTCCTTGATCTTTGCTAATAGAGGTGGTGTTGTAGTGTATGAGTAAGCTGAATTTCTCTCCCTTAAATGGCACTATCCTTGCCTTTTCTGTATATTCATTTTCTGTTGGGTTATTGTTTTGCTTCTTGATTTTCAGGAGCTTTTTATGTAAAAGAGAACCGATTCCTTGTCTACTGTGCACACTGCCAATATTTGTCAGTTTGGCATTTATCTTTTTGTTTGCAGACGTAACATTTTTCTGAAGTTGGATTTATCAATCCTCTCGTTCATAGCTTCTGGGTTTTGTGTTACATCAGAAAGATCTTCCCTACACCTAGATTAGCAATATTGTGTTTCTCTTGTAACTCTGCGGTTTCATTTCTACCATCCCACATTTGACTCACCTGAAATATTCTGACGTAAGGAGTAAGGCTTGGGTCCAACTTTGTTTTTTCCAGATGGCTCCTCAGTTGTTGCAAGACCATTACCTTTCCCACAATTTCATAATATACTACCTTTATCACATACAGTGGATTTGAGCCTTCTGGGCTCTCTTCCATTCCACTGTGATTATCCTATGTGTCAGGATTACTGTTTTAATAATAGTTGAAGAACATTGTTAAGATGTGATACGGCCAGTAGCCCTTCACTCTTTCCTTAAATATTTAATAAGAATCCTCGTACATTCATTTTTCCATGGGAGCTTTAGAATCAATTTGTATGGGTTTCTGCTCCTTCCCTCAATAAGGTTGATCTGTAGACAGAGACAAAAACCAGATGATTTCACTTACATGTGAAATCTACAAAGCAAGTGAATAAACAAACCAGAAGCAGAAACAGACCATTAATAGAGGACAAATTGGTGGTTGCAGGAGGTGGGGGATGGGCGAAATGCGTGAAGGAGGGTGGGAGACACAGGCTTCCAGTTACGGAATGAGTAAGTCAGCAGGATTAAAGGTCCACCATGCAGTTGTACCGTATGGTGACACACGCGGCCAGGCTGGTGGTGCACACGGCGAAGCAGACTTGTGGAACTGCTGTGCCCTACACCTGAAACTGTCAGTTTATTTCATTAAAAAAGAAAAGGTTTGATATGTTATTAGGTCATGGGAAACTTACATGTTAATTAAGGGAGAAACGAAATCTTTGGAATAGTGAATCTTTCCGTCCGAGAACAGCATATGGTACTCTATTTGTGCCAACGTATTTTGTCTCTAAGTAGCATTAAATATGTTTTACGTATTTTATATATATATATTTATTTATTATAAATGGGATCGTCCTTCCATTTCATCTTAAAACTGCTTTTTGTGTATAAATAGGAAGCCTTCTACTTACTGCTTATTAATTTTGTACCTACTCATCTTATTGAATTTTCTTATTCTAGCAGTTTTTCAGGTGATCTTGAGTTTTTCAGTGTATCAACTGTAAGTAAAAAGAGCTTGACTGTCCCCTTTATCATTTTCCAGAAGAGTGCTAAATAGCGATGATGGACAGCCCTCGTCTGATTCTTGACTTTTGTTTCTCTCATAAGCAGGAGGCTGGCTTTTGGCTTATATAGAAAATTGATTTAAATATATATTGATTTATATATGCAGTTTTTAGTACAGGCTGAGTTTCTCTGCCCTTTACATGTGCTGCACATATTTTCTCCCACTTTGTGACTTGCCTTTTTACTTTCTTCACAGAGGTTATTAAATGAACAGATGTTCTTAATTTTAATATGATTTTATCAATCTTTTCTTTTAGGGCTAGCATTCATTAAAGCTCAGTTAAAAGTTCTCTTTTGTCTCCAAATCAGAAAGTCTCCCAGAGTTTCTTCTCGACATTTAACATACTTTACTTTTCCTACAGAAGCCCTATAGAAAATACATTTAGAATTTTTGTTTATGCATCCAAATACATGTGTTTTTTCATATGGTTATCCATAACAATTTGTTGACAAGACCCTTCTTTCTGCATTATAATGCTGTCATGCTATCTCTGGTATGTATAAAAATCCTATATATACTCCATTCAATTGGTCAAATGAGCCTATCCCTGCACCAATATCACACTTAGTTGCTAGAGCATTAATTCTATTTTCCAACTCTGGCCCTCTCCCCCAACCCCCTTCAGGCACGTCTAGCCTATTCTTAGCCCTTTATAGGTATTTCCTACCAATGCTGGATTCTTTTACACCTCTGGGGACAAAAAGGACATGCGTTGCCTGTTATTTCCATTTCTACTGGAGTATTCCATTTTTTCTACCCTTTTTTCACCTTTACAATTCTATTTCCACTCTGATTATCCTTAAAAATGTAATATGCACACTGAAGTTCATCAACATTTTAAGGTTTCTCTTATCTTCCTATATCATTGTCAAGTAGTACTTTAAATTCCACCTTGTTTTTGTTTTTTAGTGTTTATTTATTTTTGAGAGAGACAGAGACAGAGCGTGAGGGGGCGAGGGGCAGAGAGAGGGAGACACTGAATCTGGAACAGGCTCCAGGCTCTGAGCTGGCAGCACAGAGCCCGACGCGGGGCTCAAATTTATGGACCGTGAGATCATGGTGTGAGCTGAAGTTTGATGCCGAACCGACTGAGCCACCCAAATGCCCCTAATTCCTTGTTTTTAAAACCTCAAATCTATTCTTTACTTCTGTAGTATTTTTATAGACAACACTTATTTTAAACAGATATATAGTGAAGTCTTTAACACCTTTGGTGTCCTCCCAAATTTATGTGTATCCTGGAGGCATTTTATGCATAAAGAATCAAATGTATATTGTATTTTTTCCTTTTATAGAAATAGCAGTAAAAAACAGGAAATCATATATACTGGTCAACCTCTTACTTTTGTTTTTCATTTGTTATTTCTTGAAGATTTTCTTCTATCAGTTAATAAAACAGTCTGTTTTTACATGAGTATTTCAGTCTGTTTACCAATTTTTTCCCCCAATGTTTATTTTTTAAATGTCTATTTTTGAGAGATAGAGAGCAGTGGGGGGACACAGAGAGACACGGAATCCAAAGCAGGCTCCAGGCTCTGAGCTGTCAGCACAAGGCTGGGCGTGGGGCTCAAACCCAAACTGTGAGATCATGACCTGAGCTGAAGTCAGAGGCTCAACCAACTGAACCACCCAGGTGGCCCTACCAATTTCTTTGTTCACTCTGCTTCTTGCATTTAACTCCTTCCTTCTGGACTCAATTGCCTTTTGTCCTAAAAAACGAACCTATGAGTTCTTTCAGCAAAACCTGAAAATGTGTTTTTATCCTCCCTGCCCCCCCCCCTTTAAATGTCTACTCTTCTTCCTGCAGCTCATTTTAATTTCTTTTTTAATGTTTATTTTTTAGAGAAAGAGAGTGTGTGTGTGGGGGGGGGGGCGGGGCACAGAGAGAGGGAGACACAGAATCTGAAACAGGCTCCAGGCTCTGAGCTGCCAGCACAGAGCCTGATGCGGGGCTTGAACCCATGAACTGTGAGATCATGACCTGAGCCGAAGTCGGACGCCCAACCAACTTGAGCCACCCAGGCGCCCCTGTTAGGTTTTTTTTTTTAGAAGTTTTTATTTAATTTTGAGAGAAACAGAGACGGCACACATGGGGGAGGGATCGGATCCCAAGCAGGCTCCATGCTGTCAGCACAGAGCCCTATGAGGGGCTTGATCTCACGAAACCATGAGATCATGATCTGAGCCAAAACCAAGAGTCTTAACTGACTGAGCCACCCAGGCGCCCCGTATCCTCCCTTTTAAATACTCCTTTATGTGTAGAATTCATAGCTAACACATTTTTTCCCCCTCAGCACTTATTTTATTGTCCCCTGGCCTATATTGCTGTCACTGAAAAGCCTGCTGTTAATGTCATTATTCCTTTGCAGGTAATGTTTTCTCTTTGGTTGCTTTTATATTTCTTTTTTTTTTTTAAACATTAAAAATTTTTTTTTTTTATGTTTATTTTTGAGAGAGGGAAGAGAGAGACAGAATCCAAAGCAGGCTCCAGGCTGAGCTGTCAGCACAGAGCCCGATGTGGGGCTTGAACCCATGAACTGTGAGATCGTGACTTGAGCTGAAGTCGGACACCCAACCCACCGAGCTACCCAGGTGACCCTGACTTTTCTCGCCTTTCGTGATTCCACTACATGTCTAGAAGTAGATTTGTTTTCAGGTGCTCTCCTGGTATGTCATGCTTCAACTTTATGTCTTTAATAAACTGCACAAAAATCTGCAAATCTCTTCCCTCCTATATTCTTTTAAGTTGGATCTTCTATACTCCATCTTTCTCAGCCCTCTTCTATTTCTCATCTCTTTCTTTTATGTGGGTATTTTCCTGATTTATCTTGTAGTTCTCTCCACTTCTCTGTGGCACTGCTCCACCGGCAGACCATGTGGGGGGCTCTGTGCCTCTGTGTGACGGGGAGGGCAACTGTGGGTGGATGATGAACTAGGAAGACAGTTCTGACAGTGGTGGCTTGTAAGGAGCAAGAACCACCGAAAAGGGTGTAATTAAGTATTTTAGGTCACTGTCTGCCTAAGCTAGTAAGCATGAAAAGGAGGGGCGGGGAGGAGATTGAGCAGTGAAAAGGCCACATTATAGTCTAACTTTATGAGAATAGGACAGGTCTCCTGCCCTCCAAAGGAAGAAGGGGAGGCAGAGGATGGGTGGGGAGCTCGAGTACAAGCAACCTGGGTCTCTGAGACACCTCCATTCTGCACGCCAAGCCAGGATGCCTCCAGTGCACAGTTTTAGAAGTTTGATAATCCATAAAGCAAGTCAAATATTAAAAACTAAACCGAACTGGGGAAAGAAAAAAAGAGTCTGACCGTTCTCCTGGTGAAGAATCAGTATTCCTACTTGCTTTCTTCGTCACTTTTGTTCTCTAACAGAGAGAACAAAAGGTAAAGGGCCAGTCAGGAATACTAATTACAAAAGTTTATGGGAATTTATTTACATGTTTTCTTTCCTCACCACCATGAAAAGAACTGGATCGTATCATATAGTAGGATGCTTAGGAACTAGCAAGCAAACATATTGTCCTAACTAAAGGAGTAAGACTAAGCTGCTGAAAAATCTTCCAAAGCCAAATGACTCATAGGTTATTTGCACCATTATTCTATTATTATGGAAAGCAAAGAATTGATCACACACACACACGTGAACACTTACACTGTAATCTAAAATACATATATTACTATAATTTTTTAAAATGTTTTAATATTTTTGAGAGAGAGAGAAAGAGAGTGCGTGTGCAGGCAGGGAAAGGGCAGAGAGAGAGGGAGACAGAGGATCCAAAGCAGGCTCTATGCTGGCGGCAGAGAGCCTGATGTGGGGCTCGAACTCATGAACCATGAAATCATGACCTGAGCTGAGGTCAGACGCTTAATGGACTGAACCACCCAGATGTCCCTATACTTTAAGAGTAATAAATACCACTAACTTTAAGATTTTAAAACTTATAAAAATTGTTTTTAGGGGCACCTGGCTGGCTCTGTGAGTACAGCATGCAACTCTTGATCTTAGGATTGTGAGTACAAACCCCACGTTGGGCCTACAGTAGCTTACTTAAAAAAAAAAAAAATGTAGATATATATTCCTCTTTAGAAGAAGATAGATTTCCTGGGAATGACCTTTAAGGTTTGTTGAAAGTTGTACTGGATGGAGTATATGTCTAAAAGCATCACATATCAAAGCATCTGAGAGATTATGGTCACAAAACTCAATATTTCAAATTTTAAACTGCATTCTATCACTGTTAGACTCAGAACTGCATTGTTTTCCTGCAATTGTGGTTTATTGCGATCTTAATCCATTTTCTCAAGACCATTCAAAACATTTATACTATTCCAGTAATTACCATGCTACCCAGAAAAGCAAATGAACACTTTATTAAGAATTAAATGAAGGTATGGAATGTGATACAGTACAAATAAGACACCCAAGATGGATATAATAGTACTACCCACACAAAAAGTTAATTCTCACTCCCCCCCCCAAAAAAAATCACAAGACAAAAGAAAAAGCAATTCCATCATTATAAAGTAAGATATTTCATGCAAAAACTCCAAAAAAAAATACCCCCAACCACCCCCCAAAATCCCTCAAACTGTCAACAAACCAAAAGCTATTTGAAAATATTGCCATGCTAACATATTAACCACAATATAATCATTCATAGAAAAATAACACACTAATTAAGCAATGGATTAGATGAAACAATACAGGCTGCAATATCATAAACTCATAGATCTCGATGATTTTCCATGAAAAGTAATTCCAGATTCACCTACAGGGTGAGTAACGGGCTCAATGCTGAGAGATAAGGTAGGTAAATATAAATTCCATTAACTCATCTCATTAGCTTCTAATTATAAAATCTGGAAGCTTCCAGAATCTGAAAAATTATATAAAATTTGGCATACTCCATTGTGTTCCAAGAAATTACTTTAGGATCATAACTGCAATTATTAGAGAACTGTATAAAAGCACTTCCAGGTCAGGAACTGACCTCTTAAATAATGATCACAATTTACATCCTAGAAACAACTCCAGATATGCATTTACTCTGATTAACTCTCACTTAGGACAAGAAACATGATTTTCTAGCACTTTATGTACAAGTTAATGCAAAGGGCCAGGTAATTTAGAGACGGAATAAAATGTAAAACAAAAGTGAACTGGCACAGAGACTGAAGAGGAACATTCCCACTTACAGAGACGTAAGTCGGTAAAAATCTTGCCTTGCTTTCTGAGGGAGCGAGAGTCAACGACTAGACTGACAAGCTATAATTCATGTCTCTGTACCAAGATGCTTTCTCCTATTTCATGGAAAAGACAGTTTTACATTAGAAAACAGGAATGGCATTTTATGGGATAGCATTCCCCTCCACAGCTGCCAAACAAGCCTGGTCACCATGTGGTGCACACACAAAGTGTATTTCCAACTGACTGTTAGTGTCATGATGAGGCAACCGAGGACCAGGAAGCAATGGCTCACAGCACCTGCCCATTCAGGCGACCTGGAGAGAACTGGGACACCTATATTTCATGGTTCTGGGTTCAGTTTACCTATGGTGTAAAGATCGGCTCTAACAGTAAGGCCAAGGAGAAAACACAAGAAAAAGTTACTTAGGATAAAAAACGACCCACTCTCATTCGCTTCCCCTTCCATCCCCCCACTTTAGATTTCGGGTAATTAGAATACATTGGAAAATTAGTCAGAATTACCGTTCCTACCTCTGAAATGTAATTTCCTATTTACACTCCATGAAAAGAACACCATAATTTTCACTGGCAGGATTTAGCCTCTAAAACACAGAAGCACTTGCTCTAATTTTTACAAAATGAAATGACAGAATTTTCCAATGTGAGACCCGGGAGTTTGAAGCCAGTAAAGAAGTGTCTTTAATTATCAGGACGTTCATAATTAGAGCTCTTTGGAATGTGTCTTATACAAAGGTACCAGAAATTAAATCCCCAGAGTATTTATGAAGTAAGTTCTAAAATGGGAAAGATTTCTAATGAGAGATAAATGCTTCCATCAGCAAATTAAATCTGATATATCAATCTTTCCTAACTGACAAAGTCTTTGCTAATAATAGCTCAACATAGCCTCTGGAATCAAATGTAAAGATCACTCAATCATGATGATGCACGATGAAGTACAGATGGGCAGTACATATGAAAAACAATTTGTAAACCGCTGCAGTTCTAAAACAGATTTATATTACAAAGCAATGTAAATAAATATTGGGCTAGTACAAAAGCTCTTATTTACAGTTTTACAAATGAAATTGTATTCAGTGTAAATGCTGTGTTTTAAAGAACACAGTACTGTATTAGTAAAATGAGTTCTGTTGAGGGGATTACACTTTCTGTTAGAATCAATGCATAACATATAAAAGATTCAAGTTAACTTTGTTTATAATTTAGTACAGACAAACCCAGTTTAACCTGGAATGGCATCTGTTAAAGTGCTGAAAAACAGGAAATACTTAGAAAACACTGTACATTATTAAAGCTTTATCAAGTCAGAATGTTAAACTTCTTTCACATTTTTTTATCCTTTGGCCACAGGCTTGTGGACAAGATGATACTTCTCAGCAAAGGAGTAAAACTTAATAGGCCACCAGCTGCTTAGATGACTTTAGGTTCAGCGGATTTAGTTTCCTAAAACAACTATTTATCCATCAACCATACCTTCGGGCCTCACAATCTGGTAAGTAATTAAATATTCAGGATAAGCCTGGAAGAGAAAGATCAATTTAAACACTGGTAAACAAACTGTTTTAAACATTTTACTATAAGGATTTCCAAACTTTAGAAAAGAGGTTCTAAATTAGTGCTGTGGATCAGAATCATCTAAGGACATTTTCTCAAAACATCCTTACCTTGATTCCAATCACTTAGGTTCTGAATCAGAAGGTCTAGGATGAATACTAAGTGTGTGTTTGTTTTTAATAACTGAGGTGATTCTGCTACATTTCCTCAGTTAAGAACACTGCTCTAGAACACAAGCATCTAGAGATGCTTTTGACTGGACCTGTGTCACTAAGAGCAAGAGGGAATTGTTTGCTTCTTTGCTACAGATAGGTTAACTACTAAATACAGGATTCTGATTAACTATATTTTACAGAAGGTAAGAAACAGAAAAAAGATCCACTGTAGTTGGCAAAATCTGAATAAAGTCTGTAAGTTAGATAGAATATTGTAACAATGGTATTTTCCCGATTTTGATAATTTTAAGACAATGTCCTTGTTTTGGGGAAATACACACTAAAGTACGTAAGGGTAAAGCAACAAGCCTACAACTTCCCCTCAAGCAGTTCAGGAAAAACAAAACTGTATTCACACACACGCGGGAGAGAAAGATAAAATGTTGACAATGGGAAAATAAGGGACTTCTCGATTATTTTTGCAACTTTTCTGTAAATGAGAAATTATTTCCAAATAAAAGTTAAAAAAAAAAACAACAACCCAGTTCTCAGGGCAATATGCCGTGTCAGTTTAAGAGATTAGTAAGAAAAGGTTAAAGTATGGCTCTAAATAATTTCTGAAGATGAGCAAATAAAACTGAATTACCTGTTCTCCTCTGTAAATAACATATTCAGCTAAAGCTAGTCCATTTACACTGGGTCGACCAGTGACTGAGTGATGTCCTGGAGGAGAATGTGCCATTTTCATTGCACTGAACTGCAGGAAAGACTTTCCAAGGGTTACCCGGCAAAAGAGCAGCTGCCTATAACATGGAAGGGAAAAGATCTCTCTGAAGACAAGGCAGAAGACATTGTCTGTGTAGACTGCATAAGCTTTTTAATGTATTTATACATAAACACAAGTTGTTTTGTCATTTCACCCTTAAAAGAACTTTGTGAGAATGTCTTCTACTCTCATTAATGAATCTGTCACTTTAATCCTTATTTTAACTATAACAACTGAGAATGGAATGACCTTATAGAGACGGAGACTCCACTTGTTTGTATCCTAGCAAAAGCACAAACCACAGCCCAAGTGAGAAGGAGAAGCAAACTTAAGGAACCCCCATGAAGTAGCTTGCAAAGTTGGACATTTATCCAACTAAGTCTAGTTGATTCCACCTTCAAATTGTATCTGAAACTCATTCTCTTAATTCTATGGCTACCATTAAATTCAGATCACCAAAATTTTCAGTTGGATTGGGAACAATGGCCTCTGAACTACTCTATTTCTACTCTAATTCCTAAACTATTTTCCATCCAAGCAACAAGTTATTTAGGGGGAAAAAAAAATCCAACACATAAAACATTAATCAAATCACATCACTTTTCTGCTTAAAACCTTGTAGAGGTTACTCAGTATCCTTGGAAGAAAATCCAAATTCCTTACAACGGCTCCAAATTCTCTAATCTTACCTTGCGTTGTGTACCAGGAGCATTAATTTTCTTTCTTCACACAAACCAACTCTCTTACCTAGTGACCATCATACACAGTTTCCTTTACTATAGAGAATGGTATCTATTCTACCACTCTTCAAACTGGCTAACACTTGGTTTTTTTAGGTTTCGGCTGCAATGTTAGTTCCTCAAATAGGTCTTCCCTTACCAGAAGTTTAAGTGGATTACTCTCCAGATCCCCAGGCATATATATGATTGACTTGCCTTATTTCCAATAAGCCTTTTTTTATTACTTCATGGCTTTTCTTCTTTTCCAAGGACAGAAAGAGATTTTGGTGAATGAGTTAATTCTATTCTCCAAAGAGAGGTTATCTATACTTTTTATTCTAAATAAGCCTGTTGGAAACTTTAGCATTGCTAATCAATTTGTATTATAGTCCCAATCAGCCCTGTGATAATCCAAAGACAAAAGTCTTTTTAATGTTTATCTATTTTTGAGAGAGAGTGAGCACGAGCAGGAGAGGGGCATAGAGAGGGAGACACAGAATCCAAAGCAGGCTCCAGGCTCTGAGCTGTCAGCACAGAGCCCGACACGGGGCTTGAACCCATGAACCATGAGATCATGACCTGAGCCAAAGTCGGACACCCAACCAACTGAGCCACCCAGGCGCCCCCCAAATTTTTTCTTTAATGTTTATTTATTTTTGAGAGGGGGGGGAGGGAGAGAGGGAGGGAGACACACAGAATCTGAAGCAGGCTCCAGGCTCTGAGCTGTCAGCAGAGCCTGATGTGGGGCTCAAACCCACGAACTGTGAGATAATGACTTGAGCTGAAGTCAGATGCTTAACTGACTGAGCCACCCAGGTGCCCCTAAAAATTTTAATAAACTTATTTCCAGACAGCCAACCACTCTGTTCTAAAAAGTAATGAGAGGTGGTACTAGAACATTATTATAATCTGAACTATTTTACCTCCAGATAATATGACAGCAGAGTTGAATTTACAGAATCTCAAGAGATTACAAGCTTTCTAAACTGTCCAATTTATGATCTAAAACAGAAGTGGATGGGAGTTCATATCCAAAAGGGCTGACTTCAGGCACCTACACAAGTCTAGACTTAGGGGGAAAACAAGAGTAATACAAAAACAAATCTTGTTTCTCCCCAGGACCAGAGTTCTTTACCTCGGCAACGTTTCAAAATCAGCTGGGAAGCCTTTACAAATCCTAATGCCAGACCAATTATATGAGAACCTCTGAGAGTGGGACACATGCATCAGTTTTTAAAGCTGCCCAGGTGATTCCAATGTGTCACCAAGGCTGAGAACTACTGCTCTAGGGTTTTCTTCAAGATCAGTGATCAGAAACATTAGCATCACCTGACGACTTGGTAGAAATTCATATTCTAGGGCCTCCTCTCAGGCCTACTAAGTCAGCAACTCAGTAGGTAGGGCTCAGGAATCTGTGTTTTAGCGAGCTCTTTAGGTGATTCTCCTGCTTGCTAGTATCTGATGAAGATTGCTTCAGATCTGTATAAGCAGTACCCTAACTGTTGAGTGAATTTCAGTAATTAACCTTACTTAATTTTTCAAATGACAAAAGATAATTTATATTTACCTATGAGGATTAATTAGGGGCAAGTTATTTGAATGATTTTAACAAATGAGTTAGGCCAGAGTAAAACCGGGGGAAAAAGTGCAAAGTAGTTATTTGATAATAATGTGCTTTTTAAAAGGAATGTGTTTCATGATAAGTTTTTCAAGTAGTAATATCACAAATTCAGGATTAGGATCATATCACAGTGGAAGAGAGACTCCTACAGGCATTCCTATGAAATACTAGACTTGGCAAAGGAATGCCATTTTAGCATTTGAATACACATTTTTTTTTAAATTTTTTTTCAACGTTTTTTTTTAAATTTATTTTTGGGACAGAGAGAGACAGAGCATGAACGGGGGAGGGGCAGAGAGAGAGGGAGACACAGAATCGGAAGCAGGCTCCAGTCTCTGAGCCATCAGCCCAGAGCCCGACGCGGGGCTCGAACTCACGGACCGCGAGATCGTGACCTGGCTGAAGTCGGACGCTTAACTGACTGCGCCACCCAGGCGCCCCGCATTTGAATACACATTTTTAAAGAATCCACGAGTCCTATAATATTTAAGGGCCACAATAATATCTCTCATGCCCAATGATATTTTCTGCTTCATATTGTTTAAAGCACTAGGTGTTCTAATGATTAAATGAGTTAAATAGGTCAAGTGGTTTGAACTGTGCTTGGCTCACACAGATCATTTAATAAACACTGGCTCCTGTTACAACTGGTGAGAGAGCCAAAAGCAACCTGAAAAATACCTATCTTGGAGTCCTAAAGTTGTCCAAGATGATGCCTTGCTCCCCTAATTTCTCAAATATGAAACTAGTTCTTATTAAATTCTTACCAAACTAAATGAGAACAAGTGATCTCTTACCTGTGGCAAATGTAACAAGATCTGTCTTTGTGAACTGGACACCCAGTACCTCCTCCAATTCCATATACATACTGATTGCTTTTGGAAGAGTTTTCAGCAAAATAAATCCCAGCTCCAAACATGCCACCTATGTAGGCATGCCTTTCATCAAAGCCTTTATGGATAATTGCATTCACAAAGGGAGATCCTAAAATAGATGTAGATGGATAAGAATTTAACATTATCTTAGAAGAATAAAATGAAATCTTCATTGAAGTTAAATTCCTAAACATACATACTGACCACCGATATAAAGAATATTAAAAAAACAAGGATAACAAGTTACCTGTCACCTAGTTTATTCCTTTAGAGTAACTACATTATTTTATTTTTAAAAATTTTTTAACGTTTATTCATTTTTGAGAGAGAGAGACAGAGCGTGAGTGGGGGAGGAGCCGAGAGAGAGGGAGACACAGAATCTGAAGCAGGCTGCAGGCTCCGAGCTGTCAGCACAGAGCCCAACATGGGGCTTGAACTCACAAATTGTGAGATCATGTCCTGAGCCGAAGTCGGACACTTAACCCACTGGGCCACCCAGGCGCCCCAATAATTAACTACTTTAAAAGAAATGCTAACGTTGATTGATGTTTCTAATAAGGGGGTGGATGAAATGCCAAAAAATAGGACACACAAAGATTCAACTAGAAAAAAAGATCACTTAAAATATAAATGCTAAAGTTACCAAATTCCAGACCTCAAATCCAGAACCAAGAGTCTCATAATTCATCTCCTATAGCAAGGCTGTATGCAATTAAGCCTTACAGTGACATCCCATGTCTGTGTGCTTTTTCTAGATATCAAGTGGCCAAAGTGGTCTTTTCATGTTTATTTTCTTCTTTATACTTCCTTCTCATCTCTCCACTTCGCTGCCTTTCATCCTGTCACACCAGATTCTATCTGCAAATGTGTGTTCCTTCACTCTCTGCATACTGACTATTCTCACCCCCTTCCGTGCATGGGTGCCAAGGAGAGCTTAGCCAAAGGAAAGGAGGTAATCATGGGAACCAGGCCAGAGAGTAGGGTGAGGGGTGGGCGTTAGGAAAAGCCAATGTAACAGTTAACTGATTCATTAAGATTAGTGTCCCTGTTCATAAAGGAATAGGAAAATACACTGAATTCCACTACAGAACTACAGAAGACCAGAATCACTTATTTCAATTAATTTGGAAAAACCAAAATCATTTATTATAAAACAGAAAAATCGTTCATTATAACCATCAAGTCAGTACCTAAATGAATATTACACTCTTTGACAAGAGAGCATCATGATGATTTTTAGGGTTTTAGAATGAGAAATACCATTTAGATATTATCCACCAATTCAGTCTGCTATAGCCATTCTTCCAGGGGACTATAAAATTTAAATGTTGTGTTTCATAGAACTTTACAGGTCTCTAAAAATTTTCTGCAATCAAGGCCAAATGAAGAAAATACCGGAGTTACTATGTGCTTGAAGACTTGATAAACACTACGTTAACATTTACATTCATCTTTGCTATAAATCTCAAAGACCAATCAACACCTGTCAATTTGCAGCATAAAAGAAAAGAGGAAATTTCAAGACAAATAGTGCTTTCAATCCAACAGAAGTTCTTAGAAAATTCCCTAAGTTCAATGACAATAGCTCTTTATTTTAAAGATTTCATTAAAAAAAATTTTTTTTTTTTTTTTTTTTTTAATTTTTTTTTCAACGTTTATTTATTTTTGGGACAGAGAGAGACAGAGCATGAACGGGGGAGGGGCAGAGAGAGAGGGAGACACAGAATCGGAAACAGGCTCCAGGCTCCGAGCCATCAGCCCAGAGCCTGATGCGGGGCTCGAACTCCCGGACCGCGAGATCGTGACCTGGCTGAAGTCGGACGCTTAACCGACTACGCCACCCAGGCGCCCCAAAAAAATTTTTTTAAGTAATCTCCACCCTCAAATTGGGGCTTGAATTCATGACGCTGAGATCAAGAGTCACATGCTCTACCTACTGAGCCTGCCAGCGCTGCCCCCTGCCCTGAGGAATCTTACCATGAAATAGCATTCTTTCATTTGCATGGTTGTGGTTTTCTTCAGAAACTTCTTTTCTTCTGTGGGTGTATCTTTCCCATAGTTTCTTGTTACAAACTTTCTGAATCTATAAAAAAGAAACCAGAGGAATCAAAATCTTTACGTCATAATTACTTACTACTTTACTTGTTCATCTTAACCTAAATAGGCCACATAGTCAGAAGAGAGGCAAAACTTCTGTGAAATATAAACTATGTTTTATTTTAGTCAGCTAAAAATACTTGGTCTCAAACATAAAGATAGAAATATAGCTACATTTTGGAAATGAAAAACTTCAAAGGGAAAAAAGCTATATATGGACTTATGGGAAGGTCAAGAATACCATAAACTAAAATACTTCCATTCTCATTAATTTAGAATTATTACTAAAACAGCTCCAAATCAGGTATACTGAATTCTGTATGTAAGTATTAAAAAGAGAACGGTTATCTTTCACCTCATCCTATTTTATTTGGCTCAAAGTATCATCTGTATCTGCTTTTAATGAAAAATATTTGAAATAACCCCCAACAAAAAACATTCTTAAAACACACACACACACAGACACGCCTCTACTACTCTCTCTACCCTTCCCTATCCCTCCAATTCCTAAAATTTTTGTCTTGAGAAGAGTTAAAGATGGATGCTGGTCTCACTGGGAGTATTTCTAGGATCAAAATTCACAACCCTAGAGCTGTTTCTTGGCTCTGCTTAAAGGTGTTACAGCCCCCTGCTGGTCCTAGAGCACATCTGGGAGCTGGTGGATTTAGTCTTGGCTTAAAAAAACTCAAATATGGCTACAGATGTAATCAAGGAACACAACTGACACAGCGATCTCACTTATATTAAGAAAATAAAAGGCATGATTATTTGCCTTATTAAAAATATTACATATGTTCATGAATGGAAATATCAAGATGTCACTCTTGTCACACTATGATATAAACTAATAAATAGGAGCTCCCAGGATTTCTTTACCTTAAATCATCTAATAGGATGAACGCAATCTCCTATAGTTTTAGTATTCACTAACTCTAAAATACAACATCTAATATAACACTTATAATAGTATATATATGACAATAATATAAAACAGCTGAAATATTTGATACTGTTCACTTTTGAGTTTAAAATTTAGGTATTAAAAAGATATTTGCCACATTTTGTTTTATTTCATAATTATTAAGAATATATCAATGTAGTTAATAAAAAGATTTATTCATCTCAAGTAGAGCATGCATTTTTGTTTGCTGTAGTTCAAGAAAAACACAGCAAAGTTGGAAAAGGCCCTGAGAAGAGTACCTGGTATCAAGAAAAGACAGGACTCTCCTTTGAATGACTTAAAACCTCAGACAATTTTTGGAAAAGATGAAGGTACAGAGGGAGTACTATTAAAATTATAAAAAAGTTGTATAGATGGGGGACTCATGGACACACGGAGTAGTCACAGGACAAATAAGTATAAAGATGGAGTCTTTTCTTGAGCCACAAAGAATATTCAGCTTTGCTACAAAGGAGTACTTGAATAATTTATATATTTAAGGTCCTAAACCTAATGGATTTGTCATGATCTCAAGATAATTCAACAAATGCTGAATTATTTGTTACGAAAACAGCACAAAAAAAGGAAGAAAGAAAGAATGAAAAAATGAAAAATAGTACAGGGATTTTGAGAATCTTAACCTTTAAGGATCTACCCTTTCCCCAAATATCCCTTGATGCTATGTCAAAGACTTACTAGGCTAGACAGATTATATTCTTATGAAAGTTAATTACTGTTTCAGGCTTTGAAAACTACGGTCTCAGAAAACTTTATTTTCACTAACTTATTACCTTAAGAATATTGTATCTGTTGAAGATTCCACCTGCATGACCTCCATCTCTGTGCTCTCGGACTGTACTTTGCATCTGATGGAAAAATATGTCAAATATATGTGTATTAACTTTTGTTTTTCCTTCAAAAATTTGTTTTAATGTTTATTTTTGAGAGAGCAAACAGGGGAGTGGCAGAGAAAGACACACAGAATCTGACGCAGGCTCCAGGCTCTGAGCTGTCCGCACAGAGCCCCATATGGGGCTCAAACTCAGGAACCCAGGAATTGTGAGATCATGACCTGAACCGAAGTCGGATGCTCAACTGACTGAGCCACCCAGGCACCCCCTACTTTTGCTTTTTTTGATTTGGGGAAAATGGTTCTTGACGCCTATGATTCTGTTTTTGAGAATACAAAATGAGATTTTAATATTTTTCTTGTTTATATGAGAGTTCTTCTATAACTTCACAAGTACTACTTTCTAGAGATAGCTGTTAGCTAGTCAATCTGGAAACAATACTTTTAGGCGAAAATTATATAATGCAAACTAAAGGAAGAAAAAGGAGCAGATGCATGGGTGAGTTAAACATACAAAGCTAACCACCTCACATGCTAAAAAATAAAACAATCTGGGAGTGCAAGCCGGTGCAGCCATTCTGGAAAACAGTATGGAGGTTCCTCAAAAAACTAAAAATAGAACTATCCTACAACCCAGCAATTGCACTACTAGGTATTTATCCAAGGGAGACAGGTGTGCTATATCAAAGGGACACGTGAACCCCAATGTTTATAGCAGCACTATCAATAATAGCCAAAGTATGGAAGGAGCCCAAATGTCCATTGATTGGATGAAGGGATAAAGATGTGGTACATATACACAATGGAGTATTACTCGGCAATCAAAAAGAATGAATTCTTGCCATTTGCAACTACATGGATAGAACTAGAGGGTATTATGTTAAGTGAAATGAGTCAGAGAAAGACAAATATCATATGACTTCATTCATATGAGGGCTTTAAGAGACAAAACAGATGAACATAAGGGAAGGGAACCAAAAATAATACAAAAACAGGGAGGGGGACAAAACAGAGAAGACTCATAAATATGGAGAACAAACAGAAGGTTACTGGAGGGGTTGTAGGAGGCGGGATGGGCTAAATGGGTAAGGGGCACTAAGGAATCTACTCCTGAAATCATTGTTGCACTACATGCTAACTAATTTGGATGTAAATTAAAAAAAAAAAAAAATTAAAAGAAAAAAAATAAAAAAATAAAACAATCATTTATTTGCTCCCATTCATTTTGCCCTAGTAAAGCACAATATGTATTTCATTGAGAGCTGGAGTTTCTGGAGTATTAGAACTCAGTTTCACTCAAGTTTCTATCCCTGTGTTCCTCACACGTACAGGATACGTGTTCTTCAAACTGTAAAGCACTATTCAAAGATTTCAGTGGATCCAAGAGTTCCGTGAAAAGAAAGCTGGAAGAAAAACTTCCTGGAAAAGTAGCATCCACATATTCTGGGTCTTGTATGAGATACTGGGTTTTGCAATTGCCTTCATGAAGGGAGGGAATATTTGCATCTCCCCCCCCCCCCCCAAATGACAGTTAACTCTTCTCCAACAGAATTCTGTGTCAGTATTAATTGCAGTATTGAACCAAGTTACTGGATTCAAGGTTTATTGAGGGAGTGTACCTTGAACGCTGATTTTGAACATTCATCCAGGTGGTAAAGAGTTAGGGACAATTAAAATCCTATTATATTTTCAAGATCTGGAAACCTCTAGAAGTTCAGCTATTGAACCAACATTTATTTAAGGTATATGAACATACCTCTTCCTCCACAGACTGAAACTCTTTATCATCAGGAGATAGATCTATGAGAATTGTTCCACTTCCAGAGGTGTTCAGAGTTAAGTACGGGTTAAGACCTAGTAAATAAAATTTGAAGGTAAAAAAAAAATTATGCCAAGTCCCCGTCCCCTCCAATTAACATCAACCCAAAATGGCCACCTGATTTATCTGATGCTTACTACCTTTTTTTCTTGCTTACTACCTATTTTTAAAAACTTTTAATTTTGGACTAATTTACATTTTCAGAAAGACTGACATTACATAGAGCGTCCCTGTGTACCTTTTACTCAACTTCCTAATGTCACCATTAGGAATATTAATGCTCCTCCAATGTTCCCATTTTATATAGCCACAGTACAACACTGGTCACACTTGTTAAGTAAATTACAGAATTTATTTGGATTTCATTAGATTTTCCCATTAATGTCCTTTTTCTGTTTTAG